>NW_012098210.1:80233-118807 GCF_000951045.1 Mandrillus leucophaeus
GACAGAGGGTCTTGCTTTGTTGCCCAGGCTAGAGTACACTGGCATGATCATAGCTCACTGCAGCCTTGAACTCTGGATTCAAGTGATCCTCCCACCTCATCCACCCAAGTAGCTGGGACTACAGGCGTAAGTCACAGTGCCTGACTCAGATACTGTGTTTTTTATTTACATTTGGTCAAAATAAATGTGCCTATAAGTGGAATCGCACAGTTCAAACACGTGTTGTTCAAGGCTCAACTGTGCTCATTTACTATCTACCCCACTAAGATATAAACTGTAAGAGCAGAAATCATGTCTCTTATTCCCTGCTATAACTTGAGTACCCTGCACCTAGCAGGTGCTTAATACGTATTTGATGAATGAGTAAATAAGCTACAGATGAGGAAAATGTGGCTTTGGGACGTTAAGTCACTTGCCCAAGGTCCCACAGTTAATTAGTGGAAAAGCCACAACAGGAAAGGTTTTCTGTGTGCAGATCCTGCAGCCCAGGAAGGAGAGACTTGCCTGAGTCTAACAGCAAGACAGGAAGAAAACACAGGCCGCCAAGGTCTTTCCGTGGGATGCTGAATGAGGTTGGCACTGGGGGCCTGTCAAGCTCCAGGAGCCTGTCTGCAGTTGGTCTCAGCTGAGGGAGACCCTCCATCTCCAGGGAGTCGGTCAACCAGACCTGGCTCCTCCAGAAGCCTCCATAGATGAAGGGCCCCGGGAAATCCCCAAAGAGATTTCTGGAGGCCAGAGGTAGGAGGACAATTCAGCATCCAGAGGAGAAAGGACTTTCTAACAGGCAGAGCAGCGATGAGGGAAGGACAGGTGGTGAACTGCCCATTGCCTGAGGGAGATAAGCAGAGATGAGTGTCAGGAGGGGACCAGCTCCACTTAGCTCTGCCGCATGTTACACTCAGGAAGGAGGCTGGGGGAGCGCTGGCAAAACTCAGGAGAGGAAGAGGCACCATTGCCCAGTCTAGTGTATGTGACATTTGACTGAATCACTGGGACTGGTGGGACCAATGATAATGCAGCTTTATTTTGACTTCCCAGTGTCCACACACCCTGATGGGTGAACTGGAATCTTCACAGGCATTGAGATGGAATCTAGGGCAGGTCCCAGTGACTCTGGTAATTGTAAGTCTTCCTGTCACTTTTTCCCCTCAAAGAGCTTCAATTCATCTATTCATAAAAATAAATTTCTGCAATGATAAAAATGTACCAGAAGCAACTCAAAAGACAAAAAACAGAATAGGAAAAGAAAAATTGTGATTCATATCTCAAAGTGTACGTCTCCCTGATCCTGAGACATTAGTTTCTTATAGATAAGTGAACAGAGGATATGAACAAAGGTTCACAGAAAAGAGGATGCAATGGCTTCTGATTGCACAAAAAGAGACTCAACATCCTTCATAATCAGGAAAATGTTAAGGCAAACTATGCTGGGGTCAGACCTGGTTCTGGGCAAGAGGGAGTAATAAGCATGTTCCACCCCACCTCTCCTGCTGAAGGCGCTATAAAACCTGGACAGGATGCACAGGCCAGCTATGTGAGGACTGTGAAAAGTAAATAGTAGAAGGTAACTTGAAGAAGATCAGAATTCAAAGTACCATCTTGAGTTTACCTTTTTGCTCCCTTCTTGTTTCCTGGCTAGAACAAAATGTAGCCTGGAAGTGGGGACTGGGACCACACAGGAAAACTCCAGTAGAAGCCCTCTAGTGCTGGCTCAAGGACCAGGAAAGGAATTTCTAATGCCACCCTCCTGCCCTAAGTTTCTTTCTTCTTGCTGCTCTTCTATGCCCCAGCCAACAGGGAGTCCCTGGCAGGAATGACAGAGGCCTCAAAGCATTGGGAACCTGCAGAAGCCGAAACTCAGAGGGAGGAGAACCATCTTCATGCATCAGCAGAGCTGTGATCCCAAAAGGAAGGGAGCAAACCCCTGTTGCTTTTCCGTTGTGCTCCCACCACTGGCCCTGTCATGAAGAGTGCAGCACAGAGGGATGCTGAAGCTTTAGCTTTCTGACTGGAAGCGTGAAAAGGCAGCCTCAGGAAACAGGAGAGTACAGGGAGATTGTAAAAAGGGAGGAGCTTGTGAAAGCAACCCCATTACATTGTTTACGAACTCCTTGATGCGCTCTCCAATTCCACATGTGTGGATCCGATTGTAATCACCATATAAAGGCTCTGAGAAATGTGCTAACAGGCCACACTACTCAGGTCCCAGACTCTCTGCTGGGTGGTGAACACAGGGGACCAGACAGTCAGTAAAGGTTTTGCAGACTGAGCTGACATTGGAACCACCACACACAGAAGGCTGGAACTTGAGGCCTGAACCTGACCAGGTTGACTGCCTGCCAAAATGAAAGATATAAACGTTTCCCATAAAACTTAAATAAGACCCAGAGCCTCAAAATATAATGCAGAAAATGTTCAGGTTACAATCCCAAACTACTCAGCTTGTGAAGATTCAGGAAAATGTCAACTCTCCTGGGAGAAGACATCAACAGATGCCCACTCCTAGATGACACAGATGTTGGGGTTATCTGATACCTTTTGAAGAAGTGACTACAAAAATACTCAAATGAGTAAGCGTAGATACTCTTCTTTTCCTTGAGATAAAATTCAAGTAACAGGCCGGGTGTGATGGCTCACACCTGTAATCCCAGCACTTTGGGAGGCCGAGGTGGATGGATCATGAGGTCAGGAGTTTAAGACCAGCCTGGCCAAGATAGTAAAACCCCATCTCTACTAAAAATACGAAAATTTAGCTGGGCACGGTGGCAGGCACCTGTAATCCCAGTACTTGGGAGGCTGAGGCTGAAGAATCGCTTGAACTCTGAGGGCGGAGGTTGCAGTGAGCCTAGATGGCACCACTGCACTCTAGTCTGGGTGACAGAATGAGACTTCATCTCAAAAATAAAATAAAATAAAATAAAAATAAAAATAAAAAAATTCAAGTAACATAAAATTAATCATTTTAACAGGGCATTTAGTATGTTCAATGTTGTGTAACCACTACGTCTATCTAGTTCTAAATACTTTCATCACCCCAAAATAAAGCCCAGTATCCATTAAACAGTACTTCCCATTGTTCCTTCCACATGGTGCCCAGCAACCATCAATCAGCTTTCTGTCTCTATGGATTTACCTATTCTGGATATTTTATATAACATGTGGCTGTCACAGTATGTGACTCTTTTGTCTGAGTTTTCACTTGGCATAATGGTTTTGAGGTTACTTGGAGTTAGCCAAACTGCAGGTAACCTCAAAAACACTGCTAAGACAGGGTCCTCCAGACCACCAAATTTGACTCCCAAGACTCTGATACAAATTTCAAGTTCAAGCGTTTCCTAAAGCCACCCTCAGGTTGTATAATTCACCAGAAAGACTCACTGAAACCCATTATATGCACGTTTATGTTTATTACAACAAAAATATACAAATTAGAACCAGCCAGAGGAAGAGATGCATAGGATGGTGTTGGGAGGGGTCTAAATGGGGAGTGTTTGGAGTCCTCTCCCCAGGGTCGTGGACAGTTACTTCCTCGTGGCCATGATGTGTGATAACACGTGCAGAGTATTGCCAACCAGGGAAGCTCACCTGAACTTTGGTATCTAGAGTTTTTAATGAGGCTTCACTACATGGACATGATTGATTAAAATCAATCTTCAGCCCACTCCACCCTAACCCTGGAGGTTGGGTTGAAAGCTCCCACAGTAAATTCTATGTTTGTTTTTTCTGGTGAGGCCAGCCCCTCCACCCTAAGACTATCAGGCATGAGTGGCGTTATGAATAATCTCATCAGCATAAACTATTCAGGTGTGGTGCCAGTGACTCACCAGGAATAAAGAGGACACTCCTGTCACGTAGGAAATTCTAGACATCTCTTTGAATGAGGCCAAATTCCTTACAACATGGAAGTTTATCCATAATGGCATGTATCACTACTTCATTTTTTTTTTGTTTCTGAATAATCCATTTTATGTGTACACAATTTGTTTATTCATTTGTTCATTGCTGGACATTTGGGTTGTTTCCACTTTTGGGCTATTTTGAATAATGCTGCTATTAAACATGGATGTACAAGTATCTGAGTACCTGTTTTCAATTCTTTTGAGTATATACCTGGGATGTTTAACTTTATGCATTAATTTGACTAGATTATGGGATACCCAGATATATGGTAAAACATTATTTCAGAGTGTGTCTGTGAGGGTGTTTTCTAGATTAGTATTTGAATCAGCAGATAGAGTAAAGAAGATCGTCCTCCCCAGTGTGGGCGGGCATCATGGATGAACTTCAGTGTTGAAGGCCCATTCATATAGAACAAAAATGTGGAGGAAGTGCAAATTCTCTCTCTCTTTTTGAGCTGGACCATCTTCTCCTGCTCTCAGACAATGGAGCTCTTGGTTCTCAGGCTTTTGAACTCTCTAAGGCTTATACCAGTAGCCTCCCATCCCCAGATTCTCAGACCTTAGGCCTTGGACTGGGAGTTACATCACTGGCTTCCCTGATTCTCAGGCTCTCAGACTTGAACTGAATTACATCACCAGCTTTTCTGGTTCTTCAGCTTGTAAATAGTACGTCATGGGACTTCTTGAACTCTGTAATTGCATGAAACAATTCCCATAATAAACCTTCTCTATATGTATTTCATTGGTTTTGTTTCTCTGGAGAACTCTAACATAATTCCTAAGAGTGGAATTTCTGGGTCATATGTAATTCTGTGTTTAGCTTTTTGAGAAGCCACAAAATTGTTTTCCACAGCAGCTCCCAACAGTGTACAAGGGTTTCTATTTCTCCATATCCTTACCAACATTTGCTTTTTCCATGTTTTTGATTATGGTTATCCTGGCAGGTGTGAAGTAGTTTATCTCTTGCGGGTGTTAAATGGTATCCCACTGTGGTTTTTATTTGCACTTCTTTAATAACAAATGATGCTGAACATGCTTTCATGTGCTTATTGGCCATTTGCATGTCTTCTCTGGAGATATGTCTATTCAGGTTCTTTGCCTATCTCTTAATTTTTTTCTTTTTTTTTTGTGGTTGAGTTGTAAGTGTTCTTTGTGTATTCTGGATACAAGTCCATTATTTGCAAATACTTTCTCTCATTTTGCAGGCGGTGTTTCTGCTTTCTAGAGAATATATTTTGTTGTGCAAATGGTTTTACTTTTTATGAAGTCTAATTTATCCATTTTTTGCTTTTGTTGCTCATGCTTTTGGTGTCAAATCTAAGAATCCATTGCCAAGTCTGAGGTTACAAATATTTACTCCTATGTTTTCCTCTAATAGTTTACTCCTATGTTTTCCTCTTGTATTTGGGTCATTGATCCATTTTGAGTTAATTTTTGTGTATGGAGTGAGGTAGGGGTCCAGCTTCATTCTTTTGCCTGTGGTTATGCAGTTGCCCCAGCACTGTTTGTTGAAGAGACTATTCTTTGCTCATTGAGTTGTGCTGAATGCTTACTGAAAATCAATTAGCCATAGATATTTATTTCTAGGCTGTCAATTATATTCCATTGGTCTATATGTCTGTCCTTATGCCAGTACCACACTGGTTAAATTATAGTAGTTTTGAGTACGTTTGGAAATCTGGAAGCATGAGCCCTGAAACTTTGTGTTTCTTTTTCTTTCTTTTTTGGTGTGTGTTTCTTTTTCAATAGTATTTTGACTACTTGGGGTTCATTCCAGTTCCATATGAATGTGGAGATTAGCTTTTCCATTTTCTTAGGAAATGCCATTGGAATTTTGATAGGGGTTGCATTGAATCTGTGGATCATTTGGGGAGTATTGCCATCTTAGCAATTAATATTTCAGTACATCAACATGTGGTGTCTTCTGTTTATTTAGGTCTTTAATTTCTTTCAGCAATATTTTGTAGTTTTCAGCATACAAGTCTTTCTCCTTGGTTTAAGTATTTTACTCTTTTGGATGCTGTTATAAATGGAATTGTTACTTAATTTCATTTTCAGACTGTTCATTGCTGATGCATAGAAAATGGATTTTTGTGTACTGATCTTGTAATCTGCAACTATGCTGAATTTGTTTATTGGCTCTAGTAGTTGTGTGCATTTTTGTATTGTGATACTTTCTATATCATTTCTATTAACTATATATTTCTATATCATTTCTTCTTCAACTAGAGATAACTTTACTGCTTCCTTTCCAATTTGGAGGCGGTTTATTTCTTTTTCTTGCCTAACTGCTCTGGCTAGGTCTTCCAGTACAGTATTTGATAGCAGTGGTAAAAATGGGCATTCTTATCTTGTTCCTGATCTCAGTGGGGAAGCTTCTGCTCTTTTACCATTGAGTATAATGTGAGTTGTGGGCTTTGTGTAAGTGCCCTTTATCATGGTAAGGAAGTTCTCTGTATTCTGATTTGTTGGTGTTTGTATCCTGAAAGTGTTTGAAGTGTTGAATTTTGTTGCATGCATTTAATGTATCTATTGCGATGTCATTTCTCCCTTTACAGTGTTGTGTTACACTGATGGATTTTTTTTTTTTTCTTATTTTGAGCCACCCTTGCATTTCTGGGAGAAATTCCACTTGGTCATGGTATATAATCCTTTGAATGTGCTGTTGGATTTGGTTTGCTATTTTGTTGAGGATTTTTTGAGTCTATATTCATAAGATATACTGGACAGTCATTTTCTTTGGCTTTGATATCAAGGTAATGGTGGACTCATAGATTCATACATATTCTGCATTTATATTTTTGTAATCACAATTTGCAAAGAACTCTCAAAATCCAACAGTAAGAAAACAAATAATCCAATAAATAAAAAGGTAAGGACTCTTAAAAATGCTTTATCCAAAAGGATTTATGGGTGGCAAATGGCACATGAAAAGTTGTTCAGCATCATTAGCATGACAAGACAAGCTAATGTTAAAATGATGACAAGAGATAACTACAAACCTATTAAAATGACTAAAATAAAAATGCTCGCAATACCAAGTATTGGTGAGGCTATGTAGCACCCAAAAATCTCATATATTGCTGATGGGAATGTTCAGTGGGACAGCCATTCTGGGAAATGATTTGACAGTTTTAAATAAAATTAAACATACACTTACCATACAACCTAGTCACCCCAGACCCTAGACATCTCTAGAGTATTCACCCTAGAGCAGAGGTCCCCAAAACCTAGGTCATGGACCAGTATCAGTCCATGGTCTGTTAGGAACCAGCCACATAGAGGAGGTGAGAGGCTGGTGAGTGAGCAAAGCTTTGTCTATATTTACAGCCTTGTCCCATTGCTTGCCACCTGAGTTCCACCTCCTGTCAGATCAGATCAGCAGCAGCATTAGATTCTCATAGGAGCACAAACCCTATTGTGGACTGTGCATGTGGGGGATCTAGATTGTGTGCTTCTTATGAGAATCCAATGCCTGATGATCTGTCACTGTCTCCCAACACCCTGAGATAGGACCATCTAGTTGCAAGAAAACAAGCTCAGGGCTCCCACTGATTCTACATTATGGTGAATTGTATAATTATTTCATTATATATTATAATGTAATAATAATAGAAATAAAATGCACAGTAAATGTAAATGTGCTTTAATCATCCTGAAACCATCTGCCCCACTCCCCAAAGTCTGTGGAAAAATTGTCTTCCACAAAACCTGTCCCTGATGCCAAAAAGATTGGGGACTGCTGCCCTAGAGAAAGGACAATTTTGTTCAAAGAAAAATCTGTACATGAATGTTTATAGCAGCTCTATTTCTAATTGCCCCAAACTGACAACAACCCAAATATCCTCTAATGGTTGAATAAACAGATTGTTGCACACTCATACCATGGACTATTACTTGGCAATTAAAAAACAATGAACTTTTCATACGCACAACAGCTTGGATGAATCTCAGAGGAATTATGCTAAGAGGCCAGTCTCCACAGGTTAAATACTATATGCTTCCATTTACATGATGTTCTGGAAAAGACAAAAACTACAATGATGGAGAAGAGATCAGTGGCTGTCAGGGACTGAGTTTGGGGGGTAGTATGACTATCAAGGCATTGCATGAGGGAGGTTTTGGGATGATAGAATTGTTTTGTGTCCTGATTGTGGTGGTGGTTACATGAATCTATACATGTGCTGAAATCCATAAAATTACATGCAACATAGTTAATATTACTGTAAGATAATTTAAAAATTAAATGAATTAGAAAAAGGTTAACAGTTAATACTCATTCATATGGCTAAATGTATAACAACTCTTATGAGGTAGCAGACTGGCAGAACTTATTTTCTGGTCCCAACCCTGCTGACCAAAACAGGATGTGGTCTATACAAAGTGAAGAACCAGCAGATGGTGAGGAAAGCGATCCCTAGCTGCTCTCATTGCTCATTAGCATATGACAGTCCCACAAGCACCATGACATGGTAATGATAATTACCTGGAAGTTACCACCCCTTTCCTAGGAAGTTCTAAATAACCTGTCCCTCAGTTTGCATTGGCCTGCCCTTTAATTTGCATGTAATTAAAAATGGGTTTATGTGATTATACAGTTGCCAGGAGCCCATATGTTGCTGACTTAAGTGCACTGCCTAGGAGTTATCCTTTCTCTGCAAAGAGCAGTACTGTTCAACAAAAGACTGTCAATTCCACTAGCTTGTCCTTAAAAGCCAAGAACCCTCCTGGGATAAGCACCAATTTTGCGGCTCACCTATCCTGTATCAGTTATACTGACATACCCACTTTGCATATGAAGAAAAGGAGGCCCAGAGGGGCTGTTGGATTGTCCAGGGTCTCAGAGTTAATAAATGGCAGAGTTGAGAACCTGATTTGGGCAGTTTGCCTTCATGGTCATTATTCAAAATGTCTTCATTAACTGACTCAAATCGGGGGCACAAGGCCACATTTTTCTGAGTTTTCAGGTAGTTGGTGATTGTTTTTGTTTAAAACTCCTAGGATTTTTTTTGTTTGTTTTTTTGAGATGGATTCTTGTTCTGTCGCCTGGGCTGGAGTGCAGTGGCCGGATCTCAGCTCACTGCAAGCTCCGCCTCCCGGGTTTACGCCATTCTCCTGCCTCAGCCTCCCGAGTAGCTGGGACTACAGGCGCCCGCCACCTCGCCCAGCTAGGTTTTTTTTTGTGTTTTTTAGTAGAGACGGGGTTTCACCATGTTAGCCAGGATGGTCTCGATCTGCTGACCTCGTGATCCGCCCGTCTCGGCCTCCCAAAGTGCTGGGATTACAGGCTTGAGCCACCGCGCCCGGCCGACTCCTAGGATTTTTTACAAATTACATGTTTTTGTAATTTGTTACATGTTGTAATAAGAACTTTTTAAAAATTAGATTTGCAGCAGCTGAATTTCCTAGAATATAGGGTGCTTGATCATAAGTCTTTTCAAGAAAAAGATACTTTAGAACACTAATAAATAAAATGTGAAAAAACTGTGTTCTTATCTGGGTCCTTCTATCAGTGAAGCCAAAAGAGCTATTATAAGACAACTTAAAACCCATTCCAAAGATGAAGGCAGTTGTCTGTATAATGCAGTGCATCCCGGGCATCTCCAAAAGACGGTAATGAGAATCCACCCCGACAGTGAAGAGAACCATGCCCACCAGGAAAGTTGTTGCAATTGGAAGGAAGGAAGGAAAGAAGAGGTGCTCCAATCAGCATATTTTTTCTTTGAGAACATGAATAACAATATTAATCAATTTCTCATACCCACAAAAATGTTCTTAAAAAAACAGAGAAAGCAAGTTAGAAAATCCGCAACCATAGCAAGCAGTACCCTAAAGAAACATAATTGTGTGTTCACATACCTGAAAAATGAACAGGTTAAATTATATATATTTTACCAACTCATCAAAGATTGGCCACATACAATGAAGACTTGGAATACTATCCTGAAGTAGGAGTAACTAAAATTTGCATAGATGTTATGATCAGATCATTATGAATAAGATGCTAGTATTCATTAATCCAGGAAACCCTAAGTTGGAAACATTCAACATTCAACCCTAAGTTGGATATTATTTAACACTTTATGCACAAGCAAATGTTTAGGGAGGCAATATGCAGAGTGATTAAGAGTACAAGCTCTGAAATAAACATACTAAGGCCAAATTTATTGCCGGGCATGTTGGCTCACGCCTCTAACCCTAGCACTCTGGGAGGCCGAGGCGGGTGGATCACCTGAGGTCAGGAGTTTGAGACCAGCTTGGGCAACATGGCGAAATCCCATCTCTACCAAAAAATACAAAAGTTAGCTGGGTGTGGCAGCACATGCCTATAATCCTAACTACTCAGGAGGCTGAGGCTGGAGAACTGCTTGAACCTGGGAGGCGGAGGTTGCAGTGAGCCAAGATCACGCCACTGCACTCCAGCCTGGGTGACAGAAAAAAAAACAAAAAAACAAAACTAAGGTCAAATTTATCATAAAATTGTGGACTTGCATATGCTGGTTAGGTGCAATAGGCATGTTCCTTAACCTCTCTCATGCTCATATATAAAATGGGATTAAAAATGGTACCTGCCTTATAGGGCTTGCCTGAGGATTAAATGGGATGATTCATGAGAAAGATTTAGTTTATAATGTGGTACAAAAAAGTACTCAATAAATAGTATTCACGGGCTGGGTGTGGTTGCTCATGCCTGTAATCCCAGCAGTTTGGGAGGCTGAGGTGGGCAGATCACTTGAGGTCAGGAGTTTGAGATCAGCCTGGCCAACATGGCGAAATCCTCTCTCTACTAAAAACACAAAAATTAGCTGGGCGTGCTTGTAATCCTAGCTACTCAGGAGGCTGAGGCAGGAGAATCTCTCGAGTCCAGGAAGCGCAGGTCGCAGTGAGCCAAGATTGCAACACTGCCCTCCAGCCTGTGCAACAGAGAGAGACTCTATCTCAAATAGCAACAACAACTGGTATTAAGGCAAACAAAACCACACTGTGAATCCATTGCTCACTTACCTGATAGACAAATGCTCACAGCGCACCCTGCTGGTTAATCTGTGGGAAAACAGGCTCTCACGTCCACTGGGGGTGCAAGAGTAAATTGCACTTAATGCATCTAGGAATTTACTCTTTACACATTTGCATATACAAGCTGTCCCACTGTAATACTGTTTGTAACAGCAAAACCCAGGAGACACCCACATGTCCTTCATAACAAATGACCTCCAAAATCTACTGTTAAATGGAAAAAGATGTAGACAGTGGTGGGCAGGCTGACATACTTGCGAATAAGAATCACTGCAGATCTATTGGACCTAAGATGCCAGGAGTGACAAAAGCACCATTAATTTATATGCCACTAAGAAAGACCATTGCTGATTAAATTGGCACAATGCTTAGAATTTTGTATTTGAGAACTCGTTTAGACTTATTTAGACATGAATTTATATCATATCAACTTTGGGCACAAATAAAAAGGAAACATATAGACAAAATAAATATGTTAACATATTAGGTGACACCAAGACTGCCTGATTGTGTGATGCATTCTGATTTCAGAGTTGTTAAAATATGGGAAACAGTGGACGCCTTAGAATACACAGAGAGTATTGGCTTGTACTTAGGAACTCTGGAAGGACAACTAAGAAAGTGTTGGGGGGAGGGAGGGGAATTGGGCAAATGGCATGGATAATGGAGGTATCTAAGACATTTTTTGGCACCATGTAAATATGTTACCTATTTAAAAGTATTTTTTTTTTTAAAAGCCATTCCCAGGTCATAGTCAGGATTTTGAACTTTATTTAGAAGTACAGCTTCTTCCCTCTCTCAGGGGCAGGGTTGCAGGGGAGATGGGGATGCAGGAAGGGCCTGCTGGTTTCCTGTGGCCAGTACAGATGCTTTGGGCTTCCCTCTAGGGTGCACTTGTTGGTTCTTCAGATCTTGGTTCACTTCCCTTGAGGAAGCCAATAGATTCTCTGGCTGGCTGATTGTAACTCCTCCCAGTCCTGGAATCCAAGGTCTATCTTGCACTGAGGTCCCTCTGTCCCTCCAGAGCAAGACCCAGGACAGTCCAGTCTGGCTGCCTTATGGGTCCACATTTGGCTGACGGGACACACAGCACCTTTTGGCCCCTCAGGCTCCTGGGGTACAAGCTCCCTCGCACCAAGTTCTCTTTGCTTCATCAGTCACTTGCTTTCAAGATTGCTCAGGTGTGAGGTGGGTGCCTGGCACCTTCGTCATCTCCGAGCTCTTGAGTGGTCTCCTTGAGACCCCAATCCCTAGGCTGAGGGAGGAGGAAAGCTCCCCCTTTCCCTGTGGACTCAAAGCCCTTCCTTTAAAGAAAATTCTTCTCAGAGCCCCAACTTGAACCTTTCATGTCTTTGGTGCAGGAAAGAGGCAAGTTTTTGGCCATCTCTTTGTAAGCCCTGTGTGTGGGCAGCAATTCATCCTGGGAGGTGGAATGGTGAGGCCCCCTATTGCCTCGGGAACCCAGCTAAATTGGGATGGAAATAATTCCATCTTAGTATATTGTCATATGGGTGATCAAACTAAGGAACTTGCTGAGGCCACACAGCTAGTACCCAGCAGGCTGACTCTTAAGCCTGAGCTTTTCCTGCTGCAGGTGGTTCACCCAGAGCTGATTTAAAATAAGCTCATGGTACAGAGGCCAAGCCAGGAGGATGGAGTTAGATGGCCCTTGGTTCAAACTCAGCTGTCATTTATTAGTAGCGTGTCCTTGATAACTTTCTCCTCTCTGATTCTCCGATCATTTATCCAATAGATGTTTAATGGCCAGGTTGACTACTACGTGTAAGGCACTCAATTTCATTCTCTGTAAAGATAGGAATAATTAAAGTACCTGTCTCACAGGAGTGTTGAGAATTAATGAGATCATGCTTAAATGTGTAACAGTGCCTGGCACATGGTAAGGGCTCCACAGCAGCGCCTATTGCCATTCATAAAGTTCCTACTATGTGTCAAGTGCTTCACAGACATCTTTAATCCCCATAGTATAAGAGGTAGGAACTATCATTATCCCTGTTTTCTGAATGAGGAAGCCAAGGCTCAGAGAAGCTTAGGTGACTTGTCTAAGGTTATGCCTGGCAAAAGACGGAACCTAGTTCAAAGCCTGCCCCAAGCCTCCACATGACCTCTGAGTTTGTCTCCTGAGGAAGGAAAACTTTTTGCCTTTTTGTCAAAGAACCAACCTCTAATCACCCTTCACAACCCAGCTCAAGGGTGCCCGCTTCGATTTTCCCTGTCCCTCCCTGCCCGACCCAATCATCCCTCCTGCCGCTGCCTTTGGGCCTGCCTTTTTCACAGAAGTAGAGCCTCATGGTCAAGGGCTGTGGCTTTGCATTCAGGTAGTTGGGGATTCAAATACCTCTTACTCCGTGTGTGACTTCAGGCAAGTCCCGTCACTGCTCTAAGCCTCAGTAACTTCTTCCATAGTGGGCTAACCATGGTACCCTTGGGTTGTTAAGGCACAAACGGCCTGGTGAGTGCTCAAATAATGGCAGCTGCTATTATGATTAGTAGTAGCAAGTCCTAGTCCTGGCACTGAGGTTCTCAAGTTCTCAACACGGAGGGTTAACTGGCCCTTAATAAACCTCTTAGTCCAGCTGAGACAGGGCAGGAAGGGACTGGGGACATTCCTGTCACACCTGCTTCCCACCCCAGACACATCTCAGCACTTGTTGCAGGAAGACCCTGTGGCTCCAGGTGTCCTTTAGGACGCCCCCTCGTGGCTGAGAACCTGCTTTGGGAGGAGGGACTGCAGTTGCCAAGCATGCACCACATGGCGGTGCTTTAAGCCTTCTTGCCTTCCATTCTTTTATATAAGGTCTGGTCTCCATTTCACAGGTTCATGCAAGCACGCACTTGTTGAGGATCTACTATGCGTCAGGCACCATGCCACTTGCTCCGGATACAAGAGTGAGGAACAGGCATTTTTGCCCTCATGGAGTCTATAATCTAGTGGGGGACCAAGGAAACAAGCACATTAATAGAGTACATATTAGATGGAGCAGAGAGAAGAAAAATGCAGCAGGTCAAAGGGATGGAGGGTGGTGGGAAGGGGCCAGGGCCTATAGGGCTCTGCAAGTCTTAGAAGTTTCCAGGGGTAATGGAAAGCTACCAAGGACGTTAAAGGATGGGGGTGGCAGGTTGCAGTTAATGGTGCAAAAGAAGCCCTCTGCCTGGGTGGGTCAAGGGCAGAAGCTGGGGTACTGATGAGATTCTGCAGTCATAGGTGAGTGACTATGGAAGCTGGCCCAGGTGATCGCAGGGGAGGGGTGACCAGGGGCACCTAGAGGATTGCTGATGGACTGGACACGGCATGAGATGAGGCCATTGAAACAGAGAGGCAGAGTCACACAGTGCAGGAGCTGGCTCAGACTGGGACCTGGGACAGATGCTACAAGTCAAAGTGTTTTCTACTCTGCTTCCCTGTCCTGGCCTGGGAAGAGAGTGTGGCCTGGAAGAGGGGGACTGGGATCCCCAGCCACAGACCTAAAACACAGGAGCCCAACCCCATTTAAAGAAGGCAGGCCTTTTATTTGGGCCTGGGAGTCCGGAGTTGGCAGTTCTCTCTGAAATGCCGGGAGTTAGGAGACAGGGAGCAGCAGTGAACCCTTATTTCTGTACCAGCTGCTTCCCCTGAATGAGCTCTAAGTAATCTCTCAGCTCCTGGCAGGGAAGGGCATGCTTTGTCCTATGGATGGGCATGAAAAAGGCCACAGCCCCTTTGGAAGACACTTTGGAAAGCCATTAAAGCCATGTCCAGCTCTTGCCCCACATGCCTGCTTCTTCCCTGGTCTTCTGATGAGGAAGCAGTCGGATCTGTGCAAGACTCTACCCACAGGGTTGCTGGGCATGATTGTTAACAAGATTAAACAACTCACATCCCACAGCAGAGACTAGTTAAAACTGCACTTTTAGAAAGGGCATCATGACAATTACTTTGCCTTTTTCATTTTGATGAATTTTGGATATCTACCAAGGCATGTCCAATGAACTGACATGCATCCTTGGCCTGGCCCATTTAATGCCAGGAGGTTCTCTTACCAATCAGTTTTTGGGGAGATTCAAAATGCCCCAGTTGAGAACTGAATTCAGAAGCCCCGGAACCAGCGGCTATGCTTTTTCTTTTAAACCTGTGAAAGCCTATCTGGGTGGATGGGCCTTTCCATCTAGACTGCCCAAAACAGAAAACTAGGGCTGGGAACATCCTTCCCCAGCCTGGAACCAGACCAGTGTGATCCCTGGTCCAAGGTCAGAGGGACTGTCTCTCAACTGTGGTAGCTGCATCAACAATATAGGTAAGCGATCACCTGCCTTGCTTACTTCCCAGAGGTGCTGGGGGCCCTTTGCAAACTACTGTAGATGATACAGGTTTTAAGTGGGTGTTTTTACAATCTCTTCTGCAATATACTAATTACGCAGACACTGTGAGAAGGAGGTGGGGGGAGGTCAAGTGTATGTACATGGGCCTGGCAGTTACGGATGGAGTGTATACTGCACTCCATGGAGGCTGAATGTGGGCTCTGGATGGGAACAGGCAGTACCTTACCACTTACTGGCAGTGTGACTGGGGCTCAAGGTTTTGCACTGTGAAGTGGGACCTTTGTGAAGCACTAAAGCACCTCTGCTGGCTGCTGTAGTTTCCGTCAAAGCAACCCATTAGAAAGTACAAAAGTCCATTGTCCTCATTCTGGTTTTTAATGTTCAAGGTGACAACAGTGTACAGTTTTTCCAGACCCATATGTAGGTTCCATAGTAATCTCCACCTGCTGGAGAAAACACCATGACAGATGCCATTGCCCCAGCAGGTCACTGCCAGTGTGGGAACTTTGGGATCAAAAGCACCAAGCCAAGTCCCTTGCTCAGGATGGGTCTTGGTTGAAACCACAAGCCCTTCTGCAGTTCTAGGTGGATGTAGTGTTGGTTCTTGGCTCATTGCAGGGGTGAAGCAGGAAACAGAAAGACTGGTGACGCCTGCTTGGAAAGAGGATCGAGGCACATTATGATTCCAAACCAGGAGATCCTGAGTCAGCACTGATTCTAAGTCTCTGGTTTGTTTAATAGGGGAAAGGATTCCATCCAAGAGCCCAATGGGTCTCCTCTCCCAAACCTGCATAGGAAGCAAACTTATGAGGGTGATGGAGGGTCTTTACCAGGCTAGGACTACTGCCTATGTTTCTGCAAGTCACAAGTCAGCAGGTCAAAGAACAACTGTGAAGCAGAATCTGCTAAGCAAAGCCAAGTAGTGACACTCACTTCCAAAACATACCCAGCAGAAGCCTCCTGCACGTACCAACAGTGACAGATGCTTGTAGCACAGGAAACTCACCCCTTCTTCAACAGTTGATTTGATTTGCCACACATCACTAGTGAACAGCTCGGTGGCATTTTGACTGTTTATCTTTTAGGGCAAGATACCCTGATTCTGAACTCACTTGGGTTGGGTTGGCATGAGCTGTATCCTAGTGAAAAAAATACCCCACCTACCTCCTAGGTCCACTCAAGACTTCTGCACGTGGAGTAAATCAAACCATAAAGGAGCCCATAAGAATACCCAGGAGGCGAGCAGTCTGGATGGTGACAGAGGATAGGGCCAGGCAGGCAGGTGGAACAGAATCTCAACTGGCCAAGGCCTGGCAAGATTGGATTTCCCAGGGGTTGAGTAAAAGGAGCACAGGGAAGTATTTATTTTCACCTTCTGAAGACACTGTGTGCATGTAGCTCTGACTTCCCACTTTTAGGGGACTCTGGCTGCTGCCCAGTTTTATCTGGGCAAGTGATATATTCTCGTGGGAACAAGTGGTGGCAAAGCCTCTTTCAACACATTTCCCCTCCTTCCTCCAGTGATCGTTGGGGCTGGCGGGTGGGACACACTAGTGAATAAGCCTTGTGTGCCACAAGTTTTTATGTAGAGAAGATGGAAGGAAGTTTCCTCCCACAGGCCCCAAGATAAATATAATTTTAAAGCAATTAAAGCCTGCTTCAGTGGGAGAGTTTCCGTACAACATGCTGGTGATATTCCTTCAATTTTTTTGGTTGTTTTTATTTTTTTTTCATTAAAGTTCATTGATCGTCACAAAAACCCAGGAAATGCAACTAAGGAGAAA
Source organism: Mandrillus leucophaeus (assembly GCF_000951045.1). Lineage (NCBI taxonomy): Eukaryota > Metazoa > Chordata > Mammalia > Primates > Cercopithecidae > Mandrillus > Mandrillus leucophaeus. The sequence goes on from NW_012098210.1 coordinate 97,251, forward strand.
ACAAATGTCCAACCAAGATCTAAGAACCCAGAGCTATGGAGGAGACGTCGCACTGGACTGCTGGGTGTGCACAAGGGGGCAGGAGGGGCGATCCTCATGGGGCATGGCCACTGGCCATGGGAAACACAGGAGGGACGCCAGGCAGCTGGCTGGGCGGTTATGTTAACCGCTGCACGATGACAGCATTGAGCAGGTTGGCTTCCTTCAGGGTCTGGCTCTCATCAGCCAGCTCTTTGTTCGGGAAAGTAGTCATGAGGATAAAGCTGGTGGCAGCCATGGCTGGCCGGGCATCCACGATGAAGAGTCGGATGTCGCTGATCCTGCAGGAGTTGGGGAAGTGGTGAGCAGTGCCCTCCTCTGTCGTCCACACCCCTGCTCTGTGGAAAGCTAAACACCTCGCAAATCCCCTTCCCTGACCTTCTCCACAGAACAGCGAAAGCTACGCTCAGGCATGTGGGACCATGTCCCTTTCTTGCCAAGAGTCCTTCACTGCTGTTTCTATTTTCCTTGAGATAAACATCAACTACCCTACTGGGTTCCCAAGGCCTGCCTAATTTTATACCACCCTCTTTCCCCTCAATCTCTTCTCCCCACTTTTGGTTCATCAGGCCATACTCTCCTCCCACATTTGGGTCCTTCTTTCCAGAGGCCCCCCTGCCTGATCCCCTTCCTGTAATCCTAATCACAACTCAGGCCTTGGATCAAATGCCACCTCCTCAGGACAGCCTTCCTTAGCTCCTTATCTCCATCCCTGGCCCTCCTTCCACATTTATGGAATGATCTGATTAGTGTCTCCTCCTGCAGCTCATGAATTTCATAAGGGCAGTATATGAATGTTTTGTATGTCACAGGAATCACAAACTATTTGTCAGAAATTAATGGTCAACTTCTCAGGGCCAGGAATCGTTTCTCCAGACACTGCCTGTCTTCTGAACCTGGAGATCATATGAGAATGAAACCACCTGGAAACAAGGCCTCCTTCCCTACAGCACTTAAACAGAAGTTTCCTTTTTGCCCCAAGCCCCTAAAATCTATGTAACTTACAATTTGGCACATCTAAGGGCGTGGACCTGCAGGATTCTGCCTGTGACTTTTAGCAAACCAAGCCTTGTCACCCAGCGAAGCTCTGCATGGGCTGTCCACCTTGGGAGTGGGCAGCAGTGTGCTGGGCTTAATGAGTGAAACGAAACTGAGGCAAGTAACTCACATCACTGGGATGGGTCACTCCCTTAACCACCAGACACTTGAGTGTAATGAAGGTTCCTGATGAAGGAGGTCTGAACAGGCTCTAGATGCTCCTGGCTCATAGCTGGGGCTTGTCTCCCGCTTTTACTCACAGGCGAGCCCAGTCGATACTCAATAATTGTCAAACAATTCACTGACCCCACATGTGGGTGCTGGCTTAGTTGGTTCATGACCAATAAAATTTAGACACTTCTGTTCTACAGAAAGGAGATACCAAATATATTTACTGGCAACAGTCCTCTAGCACCTCTCCTATTAGTCTCTTCCCTTTGCTGCGCCTCAGTCTCCCCATCTTTAAAATGAAGGAGGAACTGATCCAGCCCAGATGGTCTGAGATGTAGAACAGGCATTCCCAGAATTCTCGACAGCCAGATCTAGAAGAGATCTTCCTGGCCCAGTGGTTTTCACAGGCCGCTTGTGGGGAGGGAGGTGGAGGAAGCCAGGTGAGTGGGATGCTGGCACTGTAACCCCTTCTCCTCTATCAACCACAGCAGTTCTAATTTGATCTCTTCACAGGACTTTAGAATAAGACTTCCTCTGAACAGTCTGGTAGCTTAAAAAAGCCCTGAGAAATCCAATACCCTAATTTTACAGATGAAGAATGAGACACACGGGGCGGGGGGGAAGTTAACAGTCACTGACCACACTAATGGAAAAGTGGGGACCAGAACCTAAGGCTTCAGACTTGTATTCCTTACCACCCTCGTGTCTGTTTTGGGGAAAGCATGGAGTGCCTGCTGGTGTTTAGGAGGAAGAACGGCTCTCTGCTTCCCACACATTCGCGTGAGTCCCAGAGGACGCTCCTAGAATAAGCAAGGCCACACAATGCAAGGTACCTGTGGCTGTGGTTAAATTTCTGCACCAGCCTCCCGCCGTCTGCAAGCCGAATTTGGATGTTTGTGGTAGGCTCTGATTCGTCGATTAAGATGGAAGAGCTGGCTTTGGCTTCATTTTCTGCCTGTTGGGCTGGAGAGCTGGTACTCAACACCTGGGGGGCAGTGCTGAGGAGAGAGGATGGCATCAGGACACAAGCAGAAACAAGGCCCCTGGCAAAAAGGGAATCCCCTCTTGGACTGTTACTGAGCATTTGCTATGCTCCTGTCATTGTTTGGTGCTGCTGAGCTATTGACCCAGACAGGGAAAACTGTGCCCTTGTGGTCCAGCAGAATTAGCTTCAAACCCCAAGTCATATGTTTCATATGTTATTGCTAGCTCTCTTGCTCCTGAGTAATGTGGGCAAGTTACTTGGCCTTTTTCCTCCTTGGTGTCTTCACCTGAACAAGGGCTTGAAGGAAGGAAAGCAGGACAGCCTAGGGTGGGAGAGACAGGGTCATAAGGCTAGAAGACATAATAGACCAGGGTCAGTTTTGGTCTCAATGGAGTGGTAGAGGGGAGTGTTCCAAGTCTGCAGGTGAGGCAGCCTTGGCACAGCCTGGCAGGTGAGTGGCAGGTTGCAGGCGAAGCAGTCCAGATTCTTCCTCTGTGATGGAATTTTCAGGCCTGCATTACCTAGTGCACCTCACTCATATGTGTGTCTGTACTCATACATCCACTATTGAGGGCAGGGGAGAGAGTTCTGAAGGGCGCTGAAAAGCCAATCAAGTGCTGGGTACTGCTGGGATTCATCATACAATGAATAGGACACGGTGTCTGCCAGTGTTAGATTTCATATCTCAGAATCACATGGACCAGGGTTTGAATTACTCAAACATGCTTACTTTCAACAAAGGTAGTAATTAGATTTTTAAAGGGTTAAGGCTATAGGCCTTGCTCAGTTTTTGTGAGGATTAAAGGGGAAAATTGCATAATGCACTCAGGATGGCTGACAAACACAAAATGCACAAGGACTCCCACTTCTCCACAACTGTATGGAGCCACCTTCTCTCCTCCAAACTACCTGTTCACTTCACTCCCAGTCTTTCTCTTAGCAGATGACCTGACCTAGACCTTTGAAAAGAAGCAAGGCCGTTAGATAAACCTTCGCTTCCCCTCAAAGCCTCTAATTAGATCAGTTCTTGTACCTTACCCTTCCCCCTTCACAGCCCCAAAAAGGGTACTCAGAGCAAATCCAACTGAAAGTGCTTTCCAAAGTGTGTTCCATAGGAAGGAAGGTGTGGGAAAGGCCACATAACACACCAGCAGCTTCAGAGGCCATTGGCACATTAAAAGTTTTGAGAAACTGCACAGTTCAATACCGCCCTGAAGCATATAATTAAAGAATGACTGAAAAGTGAACTTATTTTCTGTGAATGTGAAAAATATGGACTTAGAGAATTACAAAGTAGAGCTCAGAAGAGAATGTCGCCCACACTACTAGCACTAGAGAAGCTGCTTCTATGCATCAGTCACACAGCATGTGGGACTCAAAAAGTGTAGGCTGGGACACAGAGTTTAACTGACACCACCATAGGCCACAAGAGTTGCTTGGAAATAGTGAAGAGGTAAATCTCATATACCTGTAAACGCCTAAGCTCTGCACCAAGCTTTTCCAACCACCCATGGCTCATGGGCCGTATGCGGCCCAGGACAGCTTTGAACGCAGCCCAACACAAGTTCGTAAACTTTCTTAAAACGTTATGAGTTTTTTTTTTTTGCTTTTTTGTTGTTGTTGTTGTTAGCTCATCAGCTATCATTAGTATTAGTGTATTTCATGTGTGGCCCAAGGCAATTCTTCTTTCAGTGTGGCTCAGGGAAGCCAAAAGACTGGACATTCCTGATCTACACTATCTTGTTTTGTTCATTAGTTTCACAGACATTAGGTCAACTCTCCAATTAGACTTCAGGCAGCCTGTCCCTCAACTATTTACAATAATTCAAAGTACATGTACTCATTGAAAACACTGCCTGCCAGAAAGGGAACTATAACATTTTCAGTCAGGCCTAAAATGAGAAAGAAGCTGTTAAGCCAAAATAGCTGATATCTATTCAGGCAATGGGGTGGAGAGTAGAAAAAACAGGAGTGACATTTACACCGACTTTGTGCAGGGATTGTCTAAAGGAGCTTTCAGTCATGACCTCACTGAATCACCACAACCATCCTTTGAGATGGCTGTAGATGGGTGTTATCTCCATTTTATAGATGAGAAAACAGACACACATGCTATGGATCATTTTTAAAAACTCATGCAATAAACAAGCTTTCTTTCAGTATATATTCTGTGTATTCCCACCAGCCAGGATTTTGTCAAGCTTTACAGTTAGGATGGTTTACTTTAGAAAAATAATATTTACATTGAAAATGCTTTCTTAAACTTCTCCTTGAGTGTCATTCCTCACTTATGAGCTGATGACCCTCAGCAAGTTACTGAGCATCTTGGCACCTCAATTTCCTTTTCTATAAAATGGAGATACTCTCCTTACGACATCTCCATGCCTTTTAGGGGGAAGCAGTCTCTACTGTCCCTATTATTAAGGAGAGTTGGTGTGACGCTAGAGAAATGGCACAATCTTTGGAGCTATGCCACCTACCATTTGGCCTCCGCTCTGCCACTAAACTAAACAAGCAGTGTGGCCTTAAGCAAGTCACAACTTCCCGGGGCTTCAGTGTCTTCGTGTGTAAAATGAGGAGCTGTTCTGTTTTGAGGATGAGACGAGATAATGTGCATGCAAGGCCTGATATTTAGGAAATCCTCCATACAAGGAAGCAGTTGCTGTTTGGGTTTGCTTCCCAGCACGTCCTGTTGCATGCAGATGGCTGGTGGCTCATCACTGGAAGAGATGAGGAAAGTCTGATGCCTGGACTTGGCTGTGCTGCTTCTGACTGGTTGTTTCTCTTACACACTCCCTGAAAATTAGGTGAGGCAGGGTGGCCTGATAAATATGGTGACTGTTTATGAGGCACCCATTCCTAAGCCAGGCCCTGTGCTGAGTACTTCACATGTATTAACCCACATTACTTAACCCACAGGCTTAACCCCCAGCCTATGAGGTAGGGATTCATCATCTCCACTTTACAGATGAGGAAACTGAGGCACAACAGGGTTAAGCAACTTGCCCAAAATTCCAGTGTTGGTTCACGGAGGAGGCAGTATACAATCCGACCTGTCTGGCTCTCCATCCTGTGCTCTTCACACTGTCCCACTCTCCTGTTGGGCCTTACAGACAGACAGATATAGGCTTGGATTTCAAGACCCAGTTTCCTCATCAAAAAAACAGAGTTAAAACTTCCCAGATAGTTGAGAAAATAGCTAAAAACATGCACTGTACCCAGCACATACTAAAAACACAAACAAATGTCTATGTGGTTATGCAAGAATATCCAGGATGCTATGCAGGTTGGCAGGTAAGGGCAGAGACTGGAGGGACCCAGCTCTGCACTGGCCAGCAATATGGATCTCACCAAGTCTCAGGGTCCTTCTTTCTAGAATGGGGATCAAAACAGGATTAAAGAAGATAAAACATGTGAAATACTTTGCATAGCGCTCAGCTAACAACATAAAACACTCGACCAGCCACTTACTATCATTCTTCAAGGTCCTGCCCCACTTATATTTGCCTCAATTCTGGACCTAAATCCATTGGAAATGCTATCAGCTGCCCATGGGCTGTAAGTGGAAGGTCACCTGACAGGCATTCCCAGTCTGTGCTGCTCTCAAGGAGGATAGGGAGTAGAAGAGGAGGAGAAAACTGAAGACCAGGCCTCCTGATTCTTCAAATAAAAACAGCACATCATTTAAAGAACATTAGTTCCATAGTGCTCTAATCATCCCACAGGGCAGCCACATACATCTGTTCAAAGGAGCTGGTCTGTCAGCTCTTCCTGAGAACTGCCAACAGCTGGGCTACTGCTCCCAATGAGCGGCTGGCCATCTGCAGCTGTTTGACTCACAGGCAGGAAAGGTTAGAGCAGATGTCTATAAATAGTGTTTTTGGTGTCTCCCTGCAAACATAGTAAATTATGGGGAAAATGAGTCTCAATCCAAGAGCCTGAATCACCCAACTCCTCCTGTCTTTACAGTGGGAATAAACTGGCACTCGGTACTTTCTTGCCACTGTTACAAATCCTGAGACCAGTCATATTCTTCACAAAAATAACCACTAGAGACGGCACAGGAGCAGCTAAAGCTCACTTCCAGCAGCAGTGACCCCTCCTTTCAAGTGCACTCTTGCTGTTTGCAATTCGAACCTTCAGATCAGCTCCCAACCCAAACAAACTAACGTCAAACCTAAAACAACAACAAAATTCTCTGGTTTCTCTTCAAATTGTATACACCTTTTGCCTTTTACTAAAACAACATTTAATACAACTGAATTTTCTCAAATCTTTGAACTGAGACAACTTATTCATTCACTTGAAGCATTTTCCCAGATAATTAAGATTTTGAAAAAGCCCAGTAATGACTGATTTTTGAAGCAAATCTGAGAAAATTTTCTTGAACTTTTGGCTTCTGATCATTTTGGTTCACAAGACAATGAAAAATGTAGTAAAACTTATGGGAAAACACTAAAGCAGCTGTCCTGATTTAGACTGAAAAGCTAAAGTCCCATCTCACCTAGCTATATAAAACTGTGGCTGGTTTTTTTTTTTTAAGCTAAGTTTTCATAAAAAGCCAGAACTGAAATAAAATGCAAGTGGAACTGGCAGTGAGCACTTACTTTGTTGATAAACATCATGGTGATATCAAGTTCTATCTTGTACTTATTCTCCACACTAATATTCATTTCTATCATGCTAAAATAGACTATTTAAAGATATTTTAATTTTCTGAGATGCAGAGTTTCACACACATAATATGGTTAGACTTTCCGATAGTAGAAGCATTTCCTGTTAGTATTATAAAATCATACCCAAAGTGCCTCCCTTGTAACTGGCAGTGAGCGTAAAAAGTATAACCTTTTGATCGGCAATTTGACATCTTAAAAATATGAAGCCCTTTTGAAACAATAATCCTATGTCTAGCCCAAGATTAAAGAGTATACAAAGATTTAATTAGAGATATTCACTGCAATGTTGTAATTCTGGTAGCTGCCTAAATGTTTAACAGTAGGGACTGGTTAAATTACAGCACATTTGTGGGCTAAAAAATTATGTAAGCATTATAATTAAAAGTGTAGAAATAAACTCACTGATATAGGATGACAGCCATACTTCACGGATAAAGCAGAAAGCAGGTGATAAAACAGCATGTTTACAAACACATGCAAATGAGTAAGAGAAGAAAGAAACACTTGCCAGATATTTCTGGGTGTTAGGTTTAGGACAGCTTTAATTCTTTACCTGCACTTTGTATTAAGATGAACATGTATCACTTTAATAATCAAAGAAAAAGAAAATTAGGTGCCCTATAAAGCTCATCACAACTGACAGGGACACTCTGTAAGACTAGCTGTCCTGGGCTAGTCCACGGCCCTTGACACAGTAGACGAAATGATGAGAATAGGGATGACTTAACTATTTTGGGTCTGCTAAATCTAATACCCTGAGCTCTAACCCTTGCTCCTGATGAGGCATGAATGGTCAATAGGCAGGTAAGGGATTCTAGCAGAGGGCCAGCCAGAAGCTCAGAGGGCATGGTTGCTGGAAGACCAAGCTTTGATCCCTGAAGACAGTGAGGTGAGCAAGGGCAGTACCTACTTTGAGAACTGCCAGATCTAGGTTAGAAAGGATGTCTCATTGTGCAGGAGTGCAGGAAGGAATGCCAGTCAGAAGGCCTGGGGTCCTGGCTCTAACACAGACCACACACAAGGACAGGCCCCTAATGTCCAAGAGCCTCAGCTTTCTCTCTATAAAATAAGGATCATATTGGCAAGAAGGGTCACTATGCTCTGAATGCCTACCATGTGCACAGTTCCCTCTGAAGAACACTAATCAGGTGACCCCATGGCCTTGGCCAAAGCTAAGTGGATCCTGAGAGAAGGCAGCCTACCTATGGGTTGGCCAAGAGTCTGCTGGGAAAACTGTATGAGGGATACCAGTGACTATTAACCAATCAGATATCATCAGAGGGTTTGAATAGAAGATAAAGAATGTCTGTTAGTAGAGGGTACAGGAGTGAGAAGGCAGTGGCAGAGGACACAAGGCAGAAAAAGTCACAAGTGGCAGAGTGAGTGTCAGGAAGGGCCAAATAAGTAGAAATAAGAGCTGCTGAGCTGCCATAACGGTGGCACACCAGCCTGCAAAGGGGCAGCAAGGTTCTTGAGCGTCCCTGCATCCTAAGCAACCCACCACGAGGCCTGGCTGGATGAGAGACTGTAATTCCTTATTCCCCTTGGAATCCCCATTTCAGCCTTAAGCCATCAAGGAGATGACACCTTCCCTGAACACCCTAGATTACTGATCCATAGTAGCAATTATGTTACACTCTCTGCTTACATTGACTGCTAACTATGGAACAATGTTCTACATGTATCAGCTCACTTATTCCTTGCAACAATAATCCTAGGAGGTATGGACTCCTATTAGTACCAACTTATGGTTGGGGAAACTGAGGCTATACAGTCCAAGGTCACACTGCTAGAAAGTGAAGAAGCAGAGATATAAACTCAGGTCTGTTAACTCCAAAGTCCATGTTCTCCACACTGTTCCTCCCATAGAAATACAATTTGAAGTATTTTGTAAACAGTAAAGAGCTAATAACCAAAGTGAGTGATACACAGGGTCTGCTGGGTTTGGCAGGTGTGACTGACACAGTCTGGCTCTCACCTGTGCTGCTCCTTACCTGCCTAGTTTCTGACCCTCGCCAGTGAAGGCTTTGAAGGCTCCTTTGGGCTTCACAAAGTCCTCGTCCCGATGGTCCTCCATATCCAAGTTCACCTGTCCACCGTGAGCTAGCCTCCGCAGCTCTGCTGGCACCTCCCTGTGGGAGAAAAGGCCATGCTGGGATCCACAGAGAGAACATGGAAATGACAGTGATGGGGAAAAGGGGAGAAGAAACCTCTCAGTCTGACAGAGAAAATTGCTGAGTCTCTCCAGGGAGCAGGCTACTCTGGTGGCTACCTGTCTGCCTCCACCTTTTCTCTTGTTTGCTCAGCCATGGCCGACACCTATTTCTTATTTGGCCACTTAGGTCTGCCTCAGGCCCAAAGGGGAAAAATGGACACACAAGGTTTTTGGAGCAGATCTATGAATCTGTATCTCAACTATGCTGAATCTGCTTCAAACAATTTACTTCACAAATAATCAACATTCTGCCTTCTTCTTTCCCAACTGCTATCCACTCACTGATTTGGGACCTGGAGGAGGGCTTTTTCACTCACCCTCTGCGGATAGACTCCAGAAACTGGGCATTGGATGGATCTTGGTAGCTTCTGAGTTCTCCATTATCCAGGCTGAATCCACTCTTCCAGAGTTTCAATACTACATGAACCTGTGATGACAGGGAGTAAACAGTTACCAGGGATCTGGTAAGCATAACAATTTGAACTTGCAAATTAGCAGGTTTTTACTATTTCTCAGTGTTGCTACTATCAAAACACACATAGACACACATATATACATGTGTGCATAAGCAATTCAACAAGCAAACTAAGTAAGCATTAACCTAGAATAGGAAGGTGATCTAGCACAGACTAAGAGCAGGGGTTTTGTTTTGGGGGAGCTGAGGCTGCATCTTGACTGTGCCACTCACTAGCTAGATGGCTCTGGGCAGGTGACCCAATTGATGCTTTGCTTGTGCTTGGTATGCAGTGAGTGTCTGACTAAACTACCATGGCAAATCTTGCTTGTGGACTATTCCACAGTCATTAAAAATGTTATCTACAAGTTCTGTTAACAACAACTCCCATACACATTCACAGCAAAGGGTCTAGAAGGCTAAAAACCAATGCATTAGCAGCTGCCTCGGAGGATAAAATGTTTATTTTCTTCTTGCTTGACTTTATTTTGGAATAAAACCCAAAATTATTTAAAACATATTATAGAAATCAATGATCACAAGACTACAAGAAAATGTTTGTGGTATAATATTGAATAAAAAAGACTCAAAATTGTGTGTATGATTACACTTGTGGGGAGGGGGACCCTATGCACAGGGCTAAATAGTGGACAATGAGGAAAACTGAAAAAAAAAAAAAAAAAAAAAAAAAAAATTGGTGTTAAGTCTTCTCTGGGGGTCTGAAGACAAGTTCTTCAGCTATACTCACATCACTAAAGAACCCCAGATACACTGTACCTCTGCTTGAGATCCATGGGCTGCTCAAAAAACTCCTTCATTTGCCCATCCCCTTTCCCAACCTGTTCTCACCAGCTCTCTCACCCAGCACCCATGAAAGCTGCCTTTGATTTTCCAGTAAGCCTCTCTGTTCGTGAACCACAGCAAGGGCAGTATGTCTGTTAGCTTCCCTTTCAGAGGCTGCTGGTTCATGCACAATATGTAACCAATCCCTTCAGAAAAATGACAGAACAGTCCACAGGCTTCCCTCATGCAAGGTGGATGCACACTCACATCTTGGCTGGAATGCTGCCTCTTTTCTCCTGCCACATAGGCAGACTCTTCCTCTGGTGCTGCCCCAAGGCGGTAGCCACCTCCTGCAAATGGCTATAAGGGACAAGTTCATACACATTTGAGAGGTTGGTCCGTGGTAAAAGGGTTACTCAGATATAATGATATATATATCTTAGTTAAGAGGAAGAAAGAGGAATGGGTTCCTGATCAAGCATGTTAGCTACTAGATGCATTTTCTCTGATATCAGACTCAGTGCCTATATGGCCAGGCAGTATGGTAAATGAATCAGGTGGCCAGAATTGGGCTAAGAGCTGGAAGGGGCAGTGCCTGGCTAAAGGAAACAGATGCTACTAAACTCTCATTAACCATGACCATGTAGGAATTTGGGTACAGGATTCCCAAAGGAGACAGAAATCCCTATTTTATATAAAATAGATGACTATTAATTCAAGTAAAACAAAATAAAACTCCAAATAAGTCAAACTGGATAGGCCAAACAAAACATGTATGCAGAACCCAATCTAGACCATAGGCTATAGGTTTGAAAACTCTGCCCCAAATCTTGGTTCCACGTTAAAGGGTGAGAGAAACTACACTCGTGTTCTGCACAGAAGACCAAGTAAGCACATGAAAAAAAAAAAAAATCAATCACTACCGAGGTGAAGAAGGTGGCATTCCCAGCTCTGGAATCTCAGTCTTGTGGGCAGACAATGACCCTTATACTCACTCTCGGTTTACTGGTCTCTCCAGGGCTCTTGGTCACTCGCTCCACAGCTACAGCTCCATGCTCTTTGGCACCTTTAAAGAGATCATCCACCAGCTCGTTGGGACTTTTCTTCCTGGGAGGGCCAACAATCTGCTGTCCACTTCTCTCTGAGCCCCCAGCATAAAACCTGTGTACAAAATACACCTCTAACATGAAACACTCATGGAAAACATGAATAGAGCATGTGCCAGGTTGGTGCTGGGCACACTGAGGCAAAGGGTACAACGCTTGTCTTTAAAGAACTTACTGGCTAGCTGGGAACACATGGAAGGAGGCAAGCAGGTACAATGCAGTGTGAGCAGCAACAGAAGTCAGTAAGGGAACACTGGGTGGGAAGGACAGCCAAGACTTCCTATAAGGGTGTCTTCTGGGCCGAGTCTTAAGGATGAGGATGAGTTTATTAGGTGAACAAATTGGGGAAAGGCATTCCAGGCATGCAAAACAGCTTATCAGCTCAGGAGAGTGTCTCAGCTGGGAAATATCAATCTGGTGGCCAAGCTCCTCTCCAGGAGACAGTGACTGCAGTCATAGTCAGAAGTATCCACCACTAGAGACTCGGGGTTAATGGTGGCACTGGCATGGTTAGTACAAGCAGCTAGGCTCCAGTCTTGGCTCTGCCACTGTGTGTCCTGGGTAAGCCAGTGCACTACTCTGTAACTCACTTTCCTTGTCTTTGAAATGGGAGGGAAGGACCACATGCCCTACCTACCTGCTCCTTAAGTCAGAGCCGTGAGGTTCAAATCAGCAGATGTATGCAAAAGAACAAGCACAGAGTAATGCACACAGGTAAGGTGGTGTGACACAGCACCAGGAGCTCCCCCAAGCCTCACCTCACCTTGCCATTCATGTGACACACACTGTGGCCCCTGAGAAAAGGGTATTGGAGGTCAGAGAAGCTCCAATCTCAAATACAAGCCCCAAGACACCCACACTGGGCTTTGCAACAGGCCAGGCATGGCTTGAGATAATAAAATTAGTACTTTTTTATATGGGTCTGAAAACCAGCTGTCATGCAGCCTGGCCCCACTGCCTCCTTATTACTCCTAGTCAGAGCTAAGTCAACAGCTTGTCCCCAAGGGGGAAAAATCGAGAACCTATAAACATTAGGCTCAGTCTTCTATTTCCTGACATTCACCAGGGAACGAGAGGCAAAGCCACAGGCCCTGACAAGGACAACAGTACCAGTGTCCTTTCAGTCTGAAATGCTGAGGGGTCATGGAAGTAAGCGGAATGTGAAATAAAGGAAGGTCATCGCCTGGAGGATGTGACTGGGTGGGAAGAGAATGAGAAAGTCATTTATGAGCTGGGCATTCACGTACTTGATGACACTGTGTTTCACTCAGGAGTGTAAAACCCTAAAATTAACATATATTCTCATATCTGGGAGTATCTAAAAGGAAGGTTTTGAGGCAGTGTGAAGGTCACAATAGGAATGAAAATAGAGAATAGAACACATGTAATTTCTCAGCCCACTTCTCCAAAGACTGACCATGATGAGATAACTGCATTCCCGTAATAGTTATTATACAATTTTCCTTAGGAATGTCTGACAGACTGAGGCAGATCCTGTGGAGAACCAAAACCCATGAAATGAGGTTGTAGCCAGTTCATTCTTGTTCATTCCAGGTAGATGAAGTTCTGCTAAATGGACCAGAAAGTCAAAGTCTTTATTAAGGGATCTCAAAGCCCTGGCTTCAGAACTGGGAGCCTGTGATCAAGAACCTTAAAAATATGCATGCTGTGGACCTGGTATTTCCATTTTTAAAAACTATCCTAAAAAAAAATCTGAAATGTGGTTAATTAATCCACAAAAATGTTCACAGCACTGGTATTTACAGTAGTAAAACATTGAAAATAACCTAAATGTCAGGCATCCCATATAACAGATTATTATTACAGCATATGAAAAGGCATATGAAGGATTTTAATGACATGGGAAAATGTTTGAGATGTAGCATTGATTCAACAAAACCATATTTATATACGGAACAAAGACTGGATGGAAATATGCCAGAACATCAACCGAAGTTACCAAAGGGTAGATGAGCTTAAGACTTTTTCATCATACTAGTCTGTATTTTCCACAATGGGTATTTTTATTACAATGCTCCTAAAGGTTAAGAACAAACAGATGTGTGCATGTCTATTGAGGGAATATACACTTATAAGCCTATTATTCTGTTTTTTTACATGATGTTTTTTAAATTAAAAAGAAAAAGCTGGAAAGAAATATACCAAAAAATGGATATCTGGTTACGTATGGATTGTAATATAATGAATAACTTTTTCCTTCTTTTCCTTGTTTTTTAAAATTGTAAATTGGCAGTTTATAATTGTATATACTTACGGGGTACAAAGTGATGTTATGCTTTAACAATATGAAGTGGATTAAATCAAGCTAGTTAGCATATTCACCACCTCAAATACTCACAATTTTTGTGGTGAGAACACTTGAAATTAACACTTAGCAATTTTGAAATGTACATGCTCTTTAATTAACTATATTCATCATGCTATGCAAGAGATCTAAAAAAAAAAAGCCCCAAACTATATTCCTCCTGTCTAAGATTTTATACCCTTTGACCATCATCTCCCCATTATCCCCTCACTTCTGCCTCTGTAACCACACTCTGCCGATTGTTCTAGATTGGAATTGTTCTAGATTCCACATGTGAGAGCGTGCCGTATTTGTGTTTCTGTACCTGGCTTATTTTAGTTAGCATAACGTTCTCTATCCATGTTGCTGAAAATGACAATTTTCTTCTTTTCACAGACTGAGTCGTACTCCTACTGTGTATATATACCACATTTGCTTTATCCATTCATCTGCTGGTAAGACACTTACGCTGATCCATAACTTCGCTACTGTGAAGAGCACCGCAATGAGCATGGGAACATAGACATCTCTTTACAAACTGATTTCAGATCTTTTGAGTCAATATCAAAAAGTGGGACTGCTAGATCTTTTCCTTATTTCCCTCCCCTAATATTCCTCAATAAATACATTAAGTAACAGAACAGGGGTCACTTCTAAGCTACAGGGAGAAGAGACTTCGTAGGATATAACCCACAGACCAGCCCACAGTAGTAATGGCTAACAATAACCGAATATGTTTACCAGGTCCTGTTCTAGGTGATTTACACATTACCCTGAACTTCCCTGTAAACTATCCCCCAGATCCCATCTAGAAGACTCACCTCTGGCCTTCCTCCTCTTCCTCATCCTCATCTTGGTCATGAATGAGGTCTCTGAAGGATGTCACTCTATTATCACTGGAGACACAGAAAGGAGCAAAATGATCTCAGGGAGCATTAAGAAAGGTAACCCTCATCACCAGCAGCTAAGGAGGTGAAGACACTGAGGTTAGATTTTTGGTAGGCGAGAGGAGGATGTTATGTGGAGACAGGTTAATCCTCTAAGACTGCACATAAAATAATGTGGCATTTATTTTTCCAAGGTCACACAGACTGAGTATATATTAGAAAGTCCTATCGTGAGGTAAAATGGAATCCCAATTTAAGCTGTCCTGGCTTTAATAAAAACTAGAAAGTATTTATTAATATTTAGGAAAAAAAGCAGTGTTGTGTAGGGTGGGCACAACTAAAAATGAGTACAAGGGTTGAGTAGTACAGACAGTGGGAAGGAATAGAGGAACGCAAGAAAGGCTTCGCAGAAAAATGAAATATTTGGACCAACTGCCAAAGAACTAGTGGACAGTCACGGGGATGGGGCTCCTGGGGAAAAGGGGTTGGTGTAGCATTACCAGAAAGCAGCATATACAGTGCACAGAGACCAGAGAGTTGAAGGAAGGACACATAGTCAAGAAGTAGGAATGAATGAGTATGTGGGTGCCAGCACTGGAGGAAAAGCAAGCCCCAGTCTACTTCTGCTGCAGGTTAGTCAAGAAGTAGTATTGATTTTGAGGAAAAAAGCAGTGTTGTATGGGATGGGCACAACTAAAAATGAGCGTGAGAAGGGTTAATTCTCTCTGACAATATCTTCCACTGCCACTTTCCACCTAGTTTAGATCTGTCCTCAAGGAACAGGCTTAGTTTTTCAAGGATCATAAGACACAAGTTTTATCAAGATGGAAAAAAAAATTCTGTATTTCTTAGGGGAAAAAAGCAGCTTCCATACAATATGGGAGGAGGGTGATATGGTTTGGCTCTGTGTCCCCACCCAAATCTCATGTTGAACTGTAATTCCCAATGTTGGAGGAGGGACCTGTATCATGTGAGTGTATTTCCCCCATGCTGTTCTCATGATAGTGAGTGAGCTCTCACAAGATCTGATGGTTTTAAAGTATGTGGCACTTCCCCCTTCACACATGCTCTCCCCTGCCACCATGTGAAGATGTGCTTGCTTCCCCTTCGCCTTTTACCATGATTGTAAGCTTCCTGAGGCCCTCCAGCTATGCTTCCTGTACAGCTATGGAACTGTGAGTCAATTAAATCTCTTTTCTTCATAAATTACCCAGTCTCAGGTAGTTCTTTATAGCAGTGTGAGAAAAGACTAACACAGAGAGTAATACAGGTTTAGTGAGGCTTTAATGAGCTGTTAACTAGGAAGAAAGCTCCAGTTCAGTCTTGAACATTTATTTCAAGGAGACAATCAGGGGACAGAAGAGATCTGAGGTTCCATCAACTAGAAGTGAGAAGACAAAAACCAATCAATGTAGCAAATAAGCTCCCTGTATGAGTTGGCTCCTGAGAACAGCCTCCTGGGCATTCCTTGATACTCGATATGACATGGTTCAAAAGGATCCAAGTGATGAGATCTGTACTAGTACCCTGAGAGTACTAGTTCCACTCATTCATCTTCCCAAAGGGAATTTTCCATACAGGCTCAGCCTAAAGTTTCTTACAATGACTAGGCTAGGATGAGCATCTATGAAAAAAATATTTTCTATCTCCCTGTTGTTAAACTTTCAAATATACTTGCTTGGGCAAATCACTTGCTCTGGCTATGGCTTTGTTTCTTTCCCCCAAAACTCATACACCCAGACTCTGATGGTATCCGACACTGATTCTGGTGTCCATGTACCAGGTTCCAATCCCAATTCTGCTTCCTACCCTGTGATCTTGGACATGCTATTTAAATTCTCAACGCTCTCATTTTCCCACATGTAAATAAGATAATCACAGCATCAACCTATGGGCTTCTGTGTACAGGTGGGGTACTGATGCACGGAAAGTCTTTTGCATGGTGTGGCACATTTAAGTACTACTCTTGAGTAGCAGTTCTCAAAGTGTGGTCACGGACCAGGAGCATCAGCATGACGGTGAACCTGTCGGAAATGCAAATCCCCAGGCCCCTCTTAATTCTACTGAATCAGAGGGGTAGAGTATTCAACAATCTAGTCTTAAGGAGCCCCTGAGGTAATTTTGGCATACATTCAAGTTCAGAACCACTGTCTGGAGTAATGCTTTCAGTTACCTTCTGGCATGGGTGTCCTAGGGATATCACCAATTGCTGAATACTTTAGTCCTATGGTCTCTATAAATCGGCTAAATATCTCAGAAAGTTCAATTTTTCAATATTAGAACTACCTCCCAGGCTACTCTGGCATACTGAAGTGGCACAAAGCTCCTTCATCAGATGACATTTTCTGTTTTTAATCTGGTTACCCTAGCTCTGCCTCTCTCTGATGATGGAAATGCTCTATCTGCACTGTCCAACAGAGAAGCCACTAGTCACATTTGGCTATTAAGCATCTGAAATGTGGTTAGAGCAAATGAGTAATGATGTTTGCTTAATTCTAATTAATTTAAATAGCTAGTGGCTACCTTATTGGATAATGTAGTTTTAGAGAATCAGACAATGGTAGTCCCTGAAAGTTTCAAGTATAACTTTTGCTGGATGAAAGAGGGGGGAAAAAAGGAAGAAACTGTTACCTCTTGCTTGACCCTGCATACAGGGGTGGGAGGTGCTGGCAGGGAGGTAGCATGTGGCAGTAGAAGCAGCTTTGGACTTAGGCAGACTTGGCCGTGAATCTGTGGTAACAGCAGCTGTAAGTTACTTGACTTTTCTAAGAATTAGCATCCTGACCAGCGAAATGGTGAGCACCTTACCTACTTCAAAGCTGTTGAACAGTATCAGAAGAGAACACAGGTGAGAAATATGGCTAGAAGGATGGTGACTGCTCCTGAAATACTAGCCCTCCCACTTCCAGGAACTTACAATTTACTTGGGGAGAAAAATTAAGTTAAGTATCAGGAAAAGAGTTCAGGGCAATGTGGGAGAGATGCCACCCAGTAGTATGTGGATATAGTCAAAGAACTGAAGGAGTGATAGTTGTGATTGGGGTTCTGTGGAACAGAATTACGGCATGCCGCCTGGTCACGGGGTTAGGAATAACACGCTCGACAGAGGAGTGGGGATGGAGGTGAACATGGAAGGATGCATGGGATCTGTATAGGCAGAAAGCAAGAGAGTGGGCACACCTGACCAGGTGAGAGACTCAAACAAAAGCAGGAGAACCAAAAATAAGGAATAATTAGAGCACCAAAGAAATCAGTTTGGTTGGAACAAAGGATTTAAGAAATGAGGAAACGGAAGTCAGATTAGGGAGGTGGGTCCAGGCTAAACTCTGGAGGACTTTGAATGTCCACAAGAAGAGGCAGAACGTCGTTGGGGCTGAGAGCTTAAATGCTGAATGTAGAAACAACCCTACATTTAAATCTTTGTTTTACTAGCTCTGTGATCTTGGAAAGATACCCCAACTTCAGTGTCCTCATCTGGAAAACAGGAATAGTACTAACCTCAGTGCTAATAGTACTAACAACAGTACTAACCTCAAAGGGTTGCTGTGAGGACTAAAAAGGTGTTCATGTAAAAGCTTAATCCAGTGCCTGACTCCTAAATACTCAATAAATGGCAGCTGTTATTACTGAGTTTAAACTGTCTCCTATAGCAATGGTAACATTTTTATGTCTGTCAGCCCTTCGAGAATCTCATAAAAGCCATGGACTCCACAAAAGATAACTGCTAACGTGTACACAAACTTTTGCCTGTAATTTCAGGTATTAATAATTTAGAGACTTTCTCACGCCCATTCCATAGATTCCTCCTAGGGTTCTAGGGCTCCATATTAAGAATCCCTATTCTAGAGTCAGGTGTTGCTCTGAGGCAGCAGTGACAACATAAAAGGGTATGTGAGAAGTCGAAAGTGGGGGATGGGGAGAAGGCAGCAGCTGGCTAACTGTCCTGCAACAACCAGGTCGAAGCAGAGGCACATCCCACACAGAATTCCTCTGAGGTGCTAGCACAAGTTTGGCTTTTCCTGAGAGTGTAGTCCTAGCATTTGCTTTCCTCCTCAATAAGGACAACCATGCAACAGACTGCATCCTCCTCCCTCCCTTTTTCTTGTCTTCAGTTCTTTTCTAGGCCTACTACCAAGTCTGAGCCTTAACAGAGCAATAAAGCAATGCCTCTTAGACTGAATGTGTGTCCAGTCTTTTTACTCACTTCAGTTCTAATATTAAACCCTATGTCCTTGATTCTTTTACTTTTATGCCTATTCTTAAATAAACATACTTGTTGGGGAATAGACAGAGTAAACAAAACAGGTTGAGAATGAATGCTAAAAATGATAATACTAAAATTACAATAACAACACATACTGTGTTCTACTTGCTTGTGGTAGCAATCTCCTATGTGGTAGGCACATTCAATCTCCTAGGTGGTAGGCACTATCATTCCCAATTGACAGGTAAGGAAAATGAGGAACTGATACATTAAGTAACCTGCCCAAGGTCACAAAGCTTTTACTTAAGTGGCAGAGCTGGGATTTGAACCAAGGCAGTCAGGCTCCTGGGCCCATGCTAATAAACCACTGCCTTAATAGAACTTTGGGACTACTGGAGAAAAGAGAGGAGTAAACATGTAACTGGCATTAGAGACTAAGTTTCAATCTCTCCCCCTGTATAATTCTGACATGCCAACATCCCAACAACACCCTAAGGTGGCTGTCAAAGACTCATACCTCAGAAAATTAGCCATCTCTACTAGCAGCTGCAAGAACAGCACTTACCCTAACAACATGTCCCAAGCAGTAATACCCAGATGTGCCATCACCAATATCTCATAGGTTAGCACGTGCAAACAGTTACAAGATCACTTTCCTCCTACCTCTTTTCTCTGGATGGGAGTGAGTGAAAGAAGTTAATAAAGGAATGAGATCTGGGGTTAGTGCTCCTTCTTCAAAGGAAGGAAATATATTTTAAACCTCAGTTGCTTTTAGAGAGAAACATAATTTACCACTTCATGGCAAAGAAACACTATTGGTTATATTCTGGGGTTGAATTCAAACCCAAATAAAATTTCCTGGCTTAAACACACACTAGAGAGTAGAAGCAATCAGGCTAAGGCAGAGAAGGGAGACACCTCTGCCGTCACACTCTCTGTAAAGGTTCGACACCTTTACAGGAAGCACCCCTGCCTGTCTCCTGGAAGACCAGCATTGTCTCACTCTGCAGAGCACAGGAGCATTCTGCTGCGGGAGCCAGGGAGGCGGCAACAGGGGATGCAAATGGGATCGCAAAGGTTAACACTGTTTTACCTAGTAAGACAAGGTCTCCCTAATCAACTTGGCCAAGGGTGGGTTACACAGGTTTATTTTGTACAAGACTTCTTAATAAGGTAATGGGCATCCTAAAATATCAAAACAGCTTTCCTAAAGTCATTTCGCCTAATCTTTCACATCTATAGTACCCTTGAAAGGAAGTTTTTTGGCTTTTACTTAAAAACTTTAGAGTTGCAGTGGTCATTCCTCATATTACATATGTAAAAGACCCTCAAAAGTCTTAAAAGTAGATTTGTGGTTTCCCCCAGAATTGAACCATAAACCACACCCAGTTAAAAGTCATGCATCTCTGTACTGGAAATGACTGAGGCTTGCTGGGAAGTACTACCCATTGACTCAGTCTAACCTTCTCATTCAGACCTGGTCCACACGCCCAGGCCTGAACCCTCTGGTCAGAAAATAACTCCTCTTCACTGCTGGAAACACTCATGTAGCAATAATTGAAGTGGGCCCTTACCTGGGGGCTGTGCCTCTGGACACTGAACTGGGGGTTGCCTGCGAAATGGTCACAATGTCTTCATCCCCTCCGTCCTCATAAAAGCTCGCTAGCGCGATCTGAAACAGAGAGGTAGTACCTTGGGACCCTTAAACAGGCCTTCACCTAACACATATCTCCTCTGAGCACAAAGGAGTACAGACATGGCCAACACTTACAAGGTAGCTTGCATCCACGGGCCAAAGAAAATTAGACCAGAAGGTTAACAGCTCAACTGTTAGTCTTTGTGTCAACTGAAACAAATTCCACCCACTACGGTGAAAAGAAGGCAGTAAGAATGGCTGGGGTGGAAGACACTCCTCATTCTCATTTCATGAAGAAACGTGATCTAGTAAAAGTAGCACACATTTAGTGAGCATTGTGCCAGGTTGTTCTGAGCATTCTACATACGTTAATTTGTTTAATCCTCACAGAACTCTATGCTATTAGTACTATTATCATCTCATTTTATAGTTGATACAGAAGCACTGAGAATTAAAAATAATTTGTTCAAGTTTACACAACTGGTAAAGAGTGGAGCCAGGTTCCATCCCTGCTAGTGTGCTCAGGCCCTTACTCTTAAGCGTTTCCAGTACCGACAGGAGTCAGGAACTGTGAAGTCAGTCCAGGTTGCTACTTTTCCATTCTTTCAAGTTGTTTCCTAATCTGTGAAATGGGGGTACCTATCTCACCAACCTGCACACTGGATGAGATAATTCATTACGATTTATGCATACTCGCATGCCAGGTCTACACATACAGAAGGAATGTGGGAATCTTTTGGTCATTTGTGACATCTCGCTCACCAACTCAACAGACAGGCATTTACTAATCACTTGCTTTGCACAAACACAAGAAAGCACTGAGGTCACAGAGATGAAACAGACATCGCTCCTGTCCTCAGGGTCACCAACTTTACAGGAGACAGTGAGCTGTCACGGGATAAAAGTAATCTGCTGGGAGGCAGTGTGCTGTCTCAGGACATGTAGTGAACTGGCATTCTCAGGGAGCCTACCTTCAAGTCCTGTTCCTGCCAGGCAAGTCACATGCATGAATCTCAGTTTCCCCACTACAATGTGAGGGGAACGAGACAGAAGATCTG
>NW_012098210.1:120407-136443 GCF_000951045.1 Mandrillus leucophaeus
CACGCAAAGCGCTCCGTGCGGGAAACCCCGCCGCTCCGCGCCCTCTGGCGACTGCAGCGCGAACCGCAGCCTAACGGCGTGGGTGGGAGCCCGAAGGATGAGAGGCGGGGCGGGTCTTACATACACCTGTGGGCTGAAGGATCCCTGCAGGAGTCAGATTCCCAGTTATTCATTGACGCAGCCCTCATTTCATTAATTTATGCATTCGTTCATTCACTTACTTGTCAAGCATTTACTGAGAGCTATCAATGGCCCGATGTTTTTCTAGGGCTGTGGATATGGCAGGGAGCAGAACAAAGTCCCTGCTCCCTTGCTTCTTACACTCTGGGGGTAAAAATTCAGACCTTGAACAGGCTAGGCCTCCGCTCACAACACGTCCATGCCTCGCTATCTCGCCCCGCATGAAAGACTGTCTCAGGGCCTGCCTGCAGGACCCATGAGAAATGGGCCAGTTCCTCCATCTCATCTAGGGATCCGCTAGCTTCCTTTGCTCCAGGCGCCTTGCCCTCCTTGCTGTTCCTGGAACTTGCCAGGTATGGTGCATTTGCCTCAGGGCCGTTGCATTAGCTGCTTCTGTGCCTGGAGCACCTTTCCCTTACCGATGGGCAAGGCGCTCTCTCCGCTTTCTTTGGGGCTCTGCTCCAAGGCCACCTTCTCAGTCACAAACCTGTCTTCTGGGTCCTCAGCTTCTTTGCCATCTTGCCTCTTGCTTCTTGCCACTGTTAGGTACAGTAAGTTCCTCTCCAAAGAGTGGGCTTGTTCAGCTTACTTGTTCTTTGTTCTCTATTTTCAAAGCCTAACTCCCTCGTTCTTTGTACCTCCTTACCCCTAGTTAGGGTAAACAACCTTCCCGCGGGTCCTAATCTATAACCCACATCTGTTCCCTTGGATACCCTCGCTACAATTGCCAGTGCTATGGAAACTCTTCTTCCCGCCGAAACCGGTTGCCCTACCACTGTAGCCCACGTTTCTGCTCCATTTGAACTAGCCAATAGGGATTAGCTTAGATTGTGCAGTCCAGCCCCAGCCAATGGGAACAGGACACAGAAGCAGGGACTAACCGCATTAGGGATAAAAACCCCTTCTCTCTTTTTTTCGGTGTGCCTTCTTGTAGACCAGATGTGCGAGTGGCACCCTTCTGCAGAAGTGAATTGGCTTTGCTGAGAAATCTTTTACTTGAGTGCTCGTTTTCCTTGCGACTTCGAGCTTTAATTTCCAACACCACCATGGGGCACTCTTCCCTTCCTCTTCCTCTGTCGGCCCCTGCTCATTCTTCAGCTCTCAGTTCAGGTGTCCCTTTCTCAAGGGGACCTTGAGAAGGTCCCCAGGCTTAGTCAAAACCCCTCTTAATCAGGTTATGAACAGCACAAAATCCAGTCTTCCTTCAATTGACACAGTAGTTGCTTTCCTGGAAAATGTGGTGTCTTATTAACACTGTTCAAGAAATCCTTTAAGTTTATATGACAAACGAGTTAGGGTTTGGGTTAGGTTGTTAGGAGCGTGGTTGCAGCACACTAGGCCCTGGCAGGAGGCATGGGAGGAGGGTCCTTTCTTTGTGGTGTGAGACTGTCCTTTCTATTGCAAGGCCACCCAGCCCCAGCCCTGGTCCCTAGGCCTTACCCCTTTCATCATTGTGTCAACCCGAAATGCACCCCAAGTTTCCAGGAAATCCAAGAAGCTAGAGGCTCACTCTGGACCTCACGATTGGCAACCAGTAAGGTCTTTCTACCTTGGAAACTGACAATGACTTACGCCAGCTTAAAGATCTGCAGGTGATCAGCTCCTCAAGGTCCAGTTCCCTGGCTGGTATTGGAGCCATTGAAACTCATTGTTGCCCCCCTCTTCATTGTTGTGCCATCAGGGAAAGCTCTTTGTTTGGCCAGAGGGTCCCTGATCCCTCCTCTAGAGGCCTTGAGGGCATCCTTTCCCATAACACCACTGTCGTGGGCATCCGTGTGAAGAGACCACCAAACAGGCTTTGTGTGAGCAATAAAGCTTTTTAATCACCTGGGTGCAGGCGGGCTGAGTCCAAAAAGAGAGTCAGTGAAGGGAGATAAGGGTGGGGCCGTTTTACAGGATTTGGGTAGGCAAAGGAAAATTACAGTCAAAGGGGGGTTGTTCTCTGGTGGGCAGGAGTGGGGGTCACAAATTGCTCAGTGGGGGAGCTTTTTGAGCCAGGATGAGCCAGGAAAAGGACTTTCACAAGGTAATGTCATCACTTAAGGCAAGGACCGGCCATTTTCACTTCTTTTGTGGTGGAATGTCATCAGTTAAGGCGGGGCAGGGCATTTTCACTTCTTTTGTGATTCTTCAGTTACTTCAGGCCATCTGGGCGTATACATGCAAGTCACAGGGGATGCGATGGCTTGACTTGGGCTCAGAGGCCTGACAACCACCTGGCAGCTAGTGTTTATTGAGCACTTACTATGCCCCCAGACACTCTACAAAGAGCCTTAGATACACTAAGTCATGCATCCTATGAAGTGAGTTCTATTGTTACCATTTCCATTTTACAGATGGGGAAACCTAGACTTCTCAAGAGTTTTGAATCCAGGTGTTACACAGCTCCTGAGTCTGCTTCTAACCACTACACCACACTGTCTCTCCTCAGGCTGCAGGACTGTGCTGGTCACTTCCTATGGTTGGTTTCTGGAGGCAGCTCCAGATGACCTGACTGGAGTTTAAAGCAGGGGATGTGAGGGCATGAACTTGAAACTACATTACATAACACTTATCTAAGCGTCCTTAACAAAACTAGAGAAGGCGGTGCTGAAGGCCCAGCTTTAGCTCCACCCTCCTACGTCCAACCACACCATCCCCCAACCTCCAGCCCCATCCCATCCCAGCCCTATCCCCAAATTCTACCACCACTACCACCTCCAGCCTCACCTCTACCTCACAGACCCGCCGCCAGCACCTGACCCACCCAGCCCCACTTTCCCTTCTAACTCCACCCTCAATACTAAATGCACCCCCACCCTCCAAAGCCCACTTTCACTCCATTTCACCCCAGCCCCCTCCAGGCTCATCTCCATCTTCCCTCCCACTCCAGCCTCTCCCCAGCCCCTCCCTTTAATCCCATTTTCCACCACCTCCCGCCCCACCCCAGCCTTCCTTTGGCACCCCCTCTGCTGTGTCCTCACTGGTGGTGACTTAACTTTGGGCAGGAGCTGTGTGTACCCAGGACTGGTGTCTCCTCTGACCCCCTACTCCAGTCCCCTAAACACTAGACCCTCTATAGCTTAGTGGCCCAGGGGAGCTGCTAGGTGGAGCAAATGATTGATTTCTCAACTGACATTCAGACCTTCCAGAGGCCCCTATACATGGAAGCTGCCGGTACCACTCCCCCTTCTCTACTACCACTGCCGCAGCAAAGTTGGGACTATTCGTCTCTCTTTTCACAACATCTTCAACTAATGACAATAGTAATAAAATAACAGTACTGCCAGCTGGCGTATGGAAAGATGCTTGGTTGCATTAGTCAGCAGTGAGAACCAATGAAAGCTGCGATGAGATTCCCTTTTGCCTTATCCAACTAATGTTGTAAAACATTTACAAATCTGACTCTTAGAGTAGGCAGATAGCCAGAAATAAGCAGGCAAAGGAGCTTTTGGGAAAAGAAATCTTGAAGACTCGGTTCTCTGATAGTCAGTGCCACCCACTGGCAGCCAGCAAAAAGACAATGGCTACACTGGCCACTTCTGGCCTTGTTGTTGGGCTCCTCTGGCCCTAAAGGGAACTTATGAGGCCCTACCCAGAGATAACCTTGGTAGGGGCTTTCCCACTGATGAGCATGCGCACTCCTCCACTAACGCGCCCTACAGTAGCCTTTTGCTCATTATAATAATAAGCTGGGCATAGTGGCTCACGCCCGTAATCCCAGCACTTTGAGTCCGAGGTGGGCGGATCGTGAGGTTAGGAGTTCAAGACCAGCCTGGCCAATATGGTGAAACCCTGTCTCTGCTAAAAAAAAATACAAAAATTAGCCAGGCATAGTGGCACGTGCCTGTAGTCTCAGCTACTTGGGAGGCTGAGGCAGGAGAATCGCTGGAACCTGGGAGGCAGAGGTTGCAATGAACCGAGATCGTGCCATTGCACTCCAGCCTAGGTGACATAGCGAGACTCTGTCTCAAAAAAAAAATATATACATCTATATATATATATAGTCAAAACACACCCCTGAGTGGAGACTTTAAATGCTAATGAGACATGCAATGTGTTTACTAGCATGTACAACCACAGAACATTCATGGCCAAAGTGACCACCTAAAACATGATTGTAAGTGACACTCACTCATGCCCCTTCACAAATAATCATGTAAGATTCTCATAAAGAGGGTCACCCGGCACCAGCTGCTGCTGGCTCATTCTTTCAGAGTGTACTGTCTCTTTAAATAAACACTGCTACTGCTATTTTTCGCCTGATGCTGTTTTCCAGCGGAACCAGCCCACCGGCTCTTTTCCAGCCAGGTCAGCCCACTCCTTTCTAGGAATGTACTCTCTCTCTCTTCAGTAAACTCTGCAACTTAACCTTTGATGTATGTCTCTTGGCTGAAATCTTTCTTCCAAGCAGACAAGAACTGAAGATTCCCGCACTTCCCTGTAATGTGACCATAGGAAATATTGGCATAAGCATGAAACAACAGGAATTTTCCTGTGTCTGCCAGCAGTATATGTTGGCTTAATGGCATTGGGGCACGATTTGGCAAATTTAGTGGAGTTGAAGAAACACAGAACCTGTATAACCCTCCAGTTCTACTTGTGGGTATGTGCACTAGTGCATGCATCAGGAGACACAGTGAAACTGTCTCTGTTTGGGATAGTGAGAAACTGGAATAACTAAGGTCTCCATCCATCAAGAGAAATCACAAATGTAATATGTTGATACAATGGAATACTATACAGTTCTGAAGATGAATGAATTAGAGTTACAGGTAACCAACCTGGATATAACTCAAATGTTGAGTCAAAAAGCAAGGTTGAGAATGATCTGTGTAGCAAAGTGCCATTAATCAGTGCCATTTAGATAGAATTTAGAAACGTATTTGACTAGACCTGGCATCCCCCACTTTCCCAGCCCAATGACATGTAGCTGCACTCTGGGCAGTGTGTCTTGTGGAGAGGATGGACTATTCTTGACCAGGCTGGCACCTCTTCTCACCCCACCCCGATACCACCACCCCAATACTGCAGCAGGGCTGCCATCCTTGGGTTGTCAGGATATAGGAAGCTGCTGTCAAATAGTGCTTGCTCTTCTTCTTCCTCCAGCTCTAGGTCTTACCTGTGGGGGGAAATGGAGGGTCCTCAAGGCCCGAGGAGAGTGGTGTGAATAGACCCATCTCTCACAGTGAGCTGTCACAGAGGCTGGGACTTTGGCAGCCTTGATGGGGGTTCCTTGAGGCAGGAGGAATATGGGACAAGAACCATGGGAAGAGAAGGAAAGAGCTGAAGAAGAGCCGCAGGAAGGAGAAAACAGAAGGGGAGGGAGAGAAACGGATGCCCTGATTCAGGGATCTTGGAGTGTAGCCATTGACATCCAGGGGTCAGATCTGAAGGCCCAGGCAGGACATGTAATAGAGGCCTGTTTGCCCTTAGTGGGGGCTGTGTCCTCTCTGTGGCATGCCCCCTGCTCTGTCTTTGGTGGGTCATTTCACCTGTGCAATGCCTGGGGCCCCAAAGCAGAAGAAGGGCTGGACTGAGGAGTTCTGTCTCCCATCCATTCCCCACCCTTTCTATCTGTGGTCAGCAAGTTTCCCAGAGTCCCCATGAAGGGCCTTAAATTATTCATCTTTTGTTATATTTGTCTTCTTTAGTGGACTTACCCCCACCTTGCTCCCCTGCCATGTCCCTATAAGGTCGCTAGACCCAAGCAGGGCCAACTTTCTATAGGATTTTCTAACCGAGTCTGTGGTGAATAGGGCTGTCTGGTGTCTGAAGTTGCCCGATAAGGGGCCCAGGCACTGTGGGCTGCCGTGCTCCTCGTCATGGGGAGTGTAGTGACTACAATTTACTGTCAGAATTGCATGACAATCACCTAATGAAATAATGTAACCGCAATTATTATTTAGGGCTTCTTACATGCCAGGTGCAGTTAATGCTGCACATATACCAATGCATTTTAGCCTTGAAACTACCTAATACGGGAGACACGCATGTTATTATCAGTTTACAGATAAGGAAACTGAGAGAAACAAACTCACCCAAGAGGTAGGTAGGAGAACTGGAATTTGAACCTGCACGGCCAGATTTCCCGGACTGTGTACTTCATCTCTGCCATGTACACGGTTCAGATGCTTCCGGCGTCTAATACACGCCAGGCATTCTGCTTGGTGTTTGCTGTTCTTGTGCCAAGTCTAGCACGCTCCTGCCTCAGGACCTTTGCATTTGCTGTTCCTTGTACTTTTCGGCTCTTCCCCTGGGTATCTGCAGGCCTCCCTTTCTCACTTCCTTCAGGTGTCAGCTCAAATGTCACTTTATCAGGAGGCCTCTTCTGTCCACCCTGCATAAAACAGTGTCACTTCTCCTTTGCTCTGGCAACTTCCTTCCCCCATCTCCTGCGTTGTGAAGGCCCTCAGCACTCAGTATATCTAGGGTTACTTGCTCATTGTCTGTCTTCTCTCAGGAGGAGGTAAGCTCTGAGACAGCAGACTTCTGTTTCATTCTCAGCACACTGATTAGGGCCTGGCACAGAGTCAGGTTTCAACCACGTTTCAGGATTGAATGAGGGTGGCTACAATAGTGGACCATTAGCTTCCTGTCCCCAGCGAGCTCAAATTCTAGTAGGGACAACTAGCAACCATCAAGGAAGCAGACACACAAACCCACACACATACACGCACACACAGACACGCACACATGCACACACTCATGCACACACGCACACATGTGCACACACATGCACACACACAGACACACGCACGCACACACGCACACCCACACCCACATAGGTGAACACACACACACACCCACACACGTTTTCAGGTAGCAGTAAGTACTATGAAGAAAACTTAAGTGGCGTGGGGGAATGAGAGTGATGGAGGTGCTTTTATGGATAGAGTGGTCCAGAGAGGCCTCTTGAAGGTAAGCAGAGACTTGAATGAATTAGGGAGCTTTGTGTGGTCAAAGCCCAGAGAGGTGCTGGAGCAGAGTCGGCTTACGCGATCTGGGGTGATGAGGTCAGAGGGGGCGGCAGGGATCAGCTCACGCAGGGCCCTACAGGGCGAGGGGGCTTGCAGGGGCAGATGGGACCCACCTCCAGTTAGTGGAGAACCAGCTCCATGCTTTTCTGCTGTTTAGCTTCCTGTGGCTGCTGAAACAGATCACTGCAAACTTGATAATTTAAAACAACAGAAATTTATTTTCTCATAGTTCTGAAGTCCTGAAGTCTGAAATCAAGGTATTGGCAGGACCACGCTTCCTCCGGAGGCTCCAGGGGGAGAATTTCTTCCTCGATTCTTCCAGCTTCTGGTGGCTGCTGGCATTCCTTAACCTGTGGTCACATCGCTCCAAACTCTGCCTCTGTGGTCACACTGCTTTCTCTTCTTCTACATCGAAGCTCCTTCTGTATCTTTCTTGTAAGGATACTTAACATCTCTTTTAGGGCTCACTTAGATAATCCAGGCTAAACCCCCACCCCTATCTCAAGATTCTTAATTTAATCACACCTGTATAGTGTTTTTTTTTTTTTTTTTTTTTCCTTTTTAACATACAAGGTAACAGTCACAGGTTCCAGAGATTAGGACATGGATATCTTTGGGGTAGGGGTTATATTCAGCCTACCTTCCCTACCCTTTCTAATGTCTGGTAATTCAATGATTTATTCCATTCTCAGACTAAATTATTGTTCTCTCTGGCTTAGTTCAAGCTGTTTTTCTGTTTGTTGTAATGAAAAACATCTAGACTCATCTACTTCCCGCTATAGTGCTAATAAATGTTTGCCTGGAAAGAGAAAAGGGAATTAACATGTATGGAGTGCATGCAGTGCATACAGCACATAGTCGGCCCTCAGTAAATGCAGAATTGAATTGGTTCTTTTTTTTTCTTTTTTTGAGATGGAGTTTTGCCCTTGTTGCCCAGGCTGGAGTGCAATGGCGCTATCTCAGCTCACTGCAGCCTCTGCCTCCCAGTTCAAGCGATTCTCCTGCCCCATCCTCCCAAGTAGCTGGGATTACAGGTGCCCGCCACCATGCCTGGATAATTTTTTGTATTTTTAGTAGAGACGGGGTTTCACCATGTTGGCCAGGCTGGTCTCAAACTCCTGAACTGAGGTGATCCACCTGTCTCGGCCTCCCAAAGTGCTGGGATTACAGGCATAAGCCACCGTGCCTGGCCTTGAGTTGGTTCTTACACAATGCAGAAAAGTCCACATTAGTATCCTGGATGTTCTGTGACGTGAAGAGACTCTGATTAGTCACTAAGGGCGCACAGGGAGGGGGCAGAGGCCTCGGGGTTAAAGGCAGGTGTGTCTGACTCCTGGGCATACACACTCTTCCCCATGTCAGGGCTTGTCAGTCCACTAGATGGTGGTAGCACCCCCCAGGTTGTGCCAACCAAAAACATCTCTAGACATTGCCAAAAGTCCCATGGGGACAAAATCACTCTTCTTGGAAACTACTGCCCCACATCATGCTGCCCTAGGGGAGGTGATGGTGGGAAGAAGTGCTGGCCAGCTAGCTGGGCATTAAACTCAGGTGTACCACAGGGCAGGTGAGAGGCTGCCTGTATGCCGCTGTGGTGGAGATAACTGGTTATCTCCTGATTTCTACCATCCGGTTTCTCTAGTGAAAACTTGCAGCTGGACGCATTGCTGCCAGAAATAAAGACTACATTTCCCAGCCTTTCTTGCAGCTAGGTTGTGACCATGTGACCCCATTCCAGCCAAGCAGAGGTAAGTGAGGTGGCCAAGTTCCTGACTGTGCCCTTAAAGGGGAGGGTCCTGCTCCCCTTCCCTGCCTTCTTCTCCAATCTGGCTGCCTAGAAGGTGGACCTGGTAGCAACGAGATCAATGAATCCTGAGTCTCAAAACCAGGGAGTCTCTGTATTGCTTGGCCTGCTGATGGTCAACTTTCTGGTTGATTTCCACTGGTTTAAGCAACTATTTAAGAGTTTTGTTATATTTGTTGAACCTGCATTCTAATATTACACCCACTCAAGCCAGCCATGAGGGGGATGGAAGGAAGGCAGGAAGGGGTGGGGAGAAGGGTGTAGATGGAGGAGCTCAGATGGTCTGGCTGGTTGAGCTCAGAGATGCTTAGGGACACCTCCTGGGAAGAAGACTCTGAGTTGGATGTTGGAGGCCAAGAAGGATGTGGTGAGGTGGGGAAAGGGGCAGAGCTCACCAGAAAGGGCTTCAGCAGGGGCAAGGGTGTTGAGGAGAGACTGAGCCAGAGACTGAAAAGCAAGGAGGTCTTGAACAGGCCAAAAGGAGAAAGGGAGACACTTTAGAGGGAAGCCCAGTGCAAAGAGGGGAATTTCACTGGGTGGACCAAAACCAGATGTAGGGATCTAGGAGTTCGTCATGAGGCCTGAGGGCATCTGGAGGCTGGGACTGGAGGTAGGGAAATGGTTGAGGAGCCCTGGCTCCTCTCCAACTCAGAGGATCCCCAGTCTTGGGCTGACCCCTCACTCTTGACCCTTGCTCCATGCTAAGGTGTTCATGGCTTCTGCTGGGTCTGTGGTCTTGACATCTTCTTGCCCAGGGCTCCTCCGAGAGGTAGCCAGAGCCAGGAGGAGTGCAGCCAATGTAATTGCCTTCAGCCCCAGGACTACAGGTGCAAACACAACCAGGAGGCCTGGTAGGCACAGGAGAGAGCTCAGGCGGGACCCATGGTGAGGGCCCCACAACCCACACCTCAGTGCTGCCCATGGGCAAGGTCACATCCTGCTGCTGTATAACCTCTGGAGCTGTATCCTTTCTACATTGAAAGACGAGATCAAAGACCATCCTTCCCTCTGCCCTGGGCCCAGAGAAGGGTTGCCCAATATTCTACCTGCACCTGTAATCATCTCAGTCACACCCCTAACCTCTGCTCTTCCTGATTGCCTAATGCAATCCTCAAGGTAATCCTACAGTGTAGGATAGTGATCCAATTTTTATAGATAAGGAGACAGACCCAGAGTGGGGAAATGATTTTCTCAGCGCCACACGTGTTAAAGAAGTCACGGGACCCAGGCAGTCTGGCCCCCATGAATGGTAGGAGCAGGGCCGAGCATCGGGAAGGCAAATCTGACCACGTCTATCACAAGCTCCCAGCAGATACTGAGAGCCCTCGAATGTTAACAGGAGATGTGCCAGGCACAATTCTGGACACTTGGCATGTGTGATCTCATTGAGTGCACACACAACCCCATGAAGTAGGCTCTCTGATTCTTGTCCTCTCCTCCCTAGTTCATAGAGTCAGATACCAGATTCAAGGGGCAAGAACCTGCCCATCACATTAGGAAAGGGCTCCACCCAGGAGGCTTAGCTACAAAGCCATGTTCTCCAGTGTTGCTGTGCATAGCCTCACAGCCCTACACTCAGATTCACAGGGAGCTCACCGCCTCTCAAGCAAAATTTCCCACTAAACAGTTACATGGCCCTGGCTATGAGAAAGTTCGTTATAACTGAGCTGTTATAACATGGTTCTCTGGGGTCCTAGTTCTGCAGTTGAGATGAAGTCCTGGGAGCTTTCTTGGTGGCAGATTAGCCCCAGGAGTCTGGGACTGCTTCCTTCCCATGACCAAGCCATTCATGGCCCCCTTGCCTGTGGGGGACTCATTGACTCCACTGAGGTGGGTACACTCACCTGTTGGAGACATCTCAGTTGCATGTTCACTGGTGAATTCTGCCTCTTGGGAAGAGGTAGATTTTGCTGCAAGGGAGAGAGGCTTTCTCATACTTCCCTTTATCTCCCACCACTTCCTAAGTCCTAGGAGCTGGGGTCTCTGGGATGAGTCTGCCAGTTTCTACCTGGGTGCAGGCTAGAAGTCAAACCCTGCAGCTAGGAAGGACAAAGTTAGACTTTCTACTGGAGCACCTTTAGAGTATGGACATGTCTAATTCATTGCAGTGTCTCCAGTACTTAGTACAGTGCAGACACTCAACAGGCATGTAGTAGATGTTTGTTGAATTATTATTGTTACTATTATTTTTTGAGATGGAGTTTTGCTCTTGTTGCCCAGGATGGAGTACAATGGTGCTGTGATCTTGGCTCACCGCAACCTCCGCCTCCCAGGTTCAAGCGATTCTCCTGCCTCAGCCTCCCAAGTATCTGGGATTACAGGCATGCACCACCACGCCTGACTAATTTTGTACTTTTAGTAGAGACGGGGTTTCACCATGTTGGTCAGATTGGTCTTGAACTCCTGACTCAGGTGATCTACCCACCTTGACCTACCAAAGTGCTGGGAGGTCAGGAGTGAGCTATGGCACCTGGCTGATGTTTGTTGAATTATTAATGATCTATACAGAGTTCTGTGGCAACCAGAATGGGGAGAAATTAACTCTGCTTGAGAGGAGAAAGTTTTACAGAGGAGGGGCCATTTGTGCTGGGCCTTGAAGGATGAGTAGGAGTTTTCAGAGAAAAGGAGAAAGCATTCCAGGTAGAGGGAAAAACTTATGGAAAGACATGGAGGCTGGGAAGAACTGACTTGTTCGGGACATGTAGAAAAATTCCTCATGAATACCTGCTCCTCTCCCCCGACAACTCCAAAACCAATTGTCTCACCTTTCACTTTGAGCCTGGTGCCCTGTCCAGACAGGTATTGCCTGTTGGGTTTCCTCTGAAACTTTACACAGTAATAGGTGCCTGCGTCCTCACTGGAGACGTTTTGCAGAAGAATGCTGAAGTCATTGTTGGAGGCCCGCACTGCTGTCGCCTTGGGGTGGGAGATACCTCCAAAGTTGTAAATGGCCTCCCGGCTCACACCAGCTCCCTGGAACCACCTGATGGGTCCGGGGGGACCGTCTCCAAGCACTGTGCAGTTCAGAAAGACCGTGCCTCCAGTGGTCCCCAACACCAATTCCTGGGGCTGGATGATCCACAGGTCTGGTTCAGGGTCCCCAGCTCCTGAAGCCAAAGAGGAGGTCCTTGTTGGATTCCATCTCCTCTTCCATTGTTCACTCATTTCCTCCCTGATGTTTTCCCTCCCTTCCTTCTTTCCAGATTTCTTCACTCGGCCACTCCCTCCTGCTTTCTTTATTACTCATTAGTTGACTCGTTCTGTAAAAAAGCTCTGTGTACCTACTACATACCAATGGTAGGACTGGGGAACATGAAACTCAGAAAGACACACAAGTGCCCAGCCCTGAAGCCATTCTCTGTCTTCCAGTGGAGATGGTCAAAAAATTGCCCAGAGGTGGAAACCCAGAAGACAGCAGGACTACAGAGGAACCATTATGGCTTGGAAGAAGCCAGTGAAGCCTTCCTGAATCTGGCATCAAGTTAAAATGAACTCCCACGTACAGATACTCTCCATGTCACCAGTTTATGGGGTGGTTCCACAAGCATCCATTCTATTTAATCACCCAAATGACTCTTGAAGTACAAATTGTATTGCCTGTTTTTCAAGCATAGCACTTGAGGCATGTAGAGCCAGGGTAACTGACATAAGAAGGAATTGCTATTCAATGACAGGCCCAGGATTTGGGTATTCAGGTCACCATAGGTGGACTTACAGATGCCATGATTGATTACTTGGGGAGTGTGGTAGATGACATGATCAGCCTCAGGTTTTGACTCTGTGCTTGTAATAGGGTACATCTACACTCTTACCTTGGCTGCATGGTGGAAGAGTATTCTTCCTTGTCCCTTGACTTGGAGCTGAGCCACGTGACTTGCTTTAGCCAATGGGCTGTTAGCAGACATAATGTGAGTAGATGCTTGAGGTGTACTTTAAGAGTTGGGACTGGGCTTCTGCTTCTGCCATCTCTATGAGAAAAACATGCCCCACGTAGTTGCTACCTCTCCAGTCTGGGCTCTGGCATGAGACATGAGGAGTGGAACCACCCAGCCACATGTAAATGTGCATACAAATATGTATTGTTGTATGCTGCTGCAATTTTGTGTGATACAGCATGATACAGTGGATAAAGGTGACTGTGCAGGGAAATAGACCAGAGCAAATGTGTGGTCTGCAGGGCCTGATACTCACCCTTCACAAGCACTGAGGTGCCTTCATCCGATTTCATTTCTGAATATTCACTCAAACCATCAAACCTCACACAGTGATAGGTTCCAGTATGCTCCTTGGTGACATTGTGGATATAGATGGAATAATCGCAATTCAGTGGTTCTGATGTCCGTTGGATCATGGGCATCACCCCGGGGAAGGAGCCACGTTTAAAGTTATAAATTTCTTGTTGGTCCTTAGTGCTCACCTTGACCCATTTTATCATACCATCGGCATCGGCGCAGGAGCTGACCACCATACACCTCAGTAGGAGTGTCTCGCCTTCTGCCACCAGCATCGGGCCCTCAGGCTGTAACACCTGCCCGTCATTCCTGCTGCTCTGCCCAGAGGCATCTACAAAAGAGGAAGAAAGACCTTGCACTGGGCAGGAAGGACTTGGAGCACTAAATGACAAGCTTAAAACAATCAAACCATCATCTGGCCAAGAACAATGGCCCAGGACAAGACAGGAGTGTCATTAGAGAGGGAAGGGAAAGAGGGGACAAGATGGCTGGCTGCAGAGAGGGAACTGAGCTATGCAATGGAAAAACCTACAAAGAATAAATAACACTCAAGTGCTCACCATGTGTTGGCTCCTGCATGCATGATGTCACTTATTCTTCACAATGCTCCCGTAAGGTAAACGGCATTATTCCCATTTTTCGACAGAGGAAACTGAGGGCCCAGAAAGGTTAGGCAGCTGTCCCAGGATCATCTGCTAAGACTGTGTCTCCCAAATGCACATGTTGATGTCCTAACCTCCAGTACCTCAGAATGTGACGTATTTGGAGATAGGGTCTTTAAGGAGGTAATTCAGTTAAAATGAGGTCATTGGGGTTGGGCCTTAATCTCATCCAACTGGTGTCCTTATAAGGAGAGGAAAGTTAGACACACACATACGGGGTAAGACCATATGAAGATACAGGGAGAAGGCGGCCATCTATAGGCTAAGGAGAGAGGCCTCAGACAAACCAGCCCTGTAGACATCTTGATCTCAGTTTCCAGCCTCCAGAATTGTGAGAAATTACATTTATATTGTTCAAGTCACCCATGCCATGCTACTTCATTATGGAAGCTCTGGCAGACTCATACATCACCCAATAGGAGAGTGACAGGCTTGATTCAAGCCCTGTCAGCCTGTTTCTGGAGCTCTGGCTGTTAATCTTCAAATGCCACCCTTCAGAGACGTAGGTTTGTGTGTTGCGGGGTTCAGTGTAAATACCCTTCCTGCCTCCTGTGAATTCTTCAGCAGACTGCAGTTCATGTTAATGTGTTGTGAAGTGAGTCTATTTTGAAGACAGGTTGAACTGTTGAGTGTGTCCTCAAAGTGCATATAGAGAAAGAGGGCTGAGGCCTCCCATGGGTGTTCTGGGTCAAAAACATCATCACATGTACTCCTTCTAACAATTCTGTGAGGTAGATGCTGTTATAATCTCAGTTTAAAACTTTTCCATTTATTATTTATTTTTAATTTTTTTTTGTAGTGATGGGTACTCACTATGTTGCCCAGGCTGGTCTCAAACTCCTGTGCTCGAGTGATTCCTTCCCCTTGGCTTCCCAAAGTGCTGGAATTACAGGTGTGAGCCACCATGCCCAGCCTATAATCTCCATTTTTGAGATGAGAAAGAAAACGAATGCTCACAGTGGTAAAGAAACATGAGGTGAACCATGCATTCAGTAGATACCATGTCCAGGATTTGAACTCAGATCAGGTGACTTAAGATTCTGCTCAACTCAAGGTCAGCAGTTTTGTATCCCGAGTTTCCTTTTTGTCTGTATTCCCATCAGCCTTTGTGAATAGCTCAGTCACACTCCACATATTTGTTTGCAGTATATCCTGGTGTTTCTCAGTCGTGAATGAGGCAAGGAGAGTAAGAAGGTGAAGCAAACATTCCCTTCTAAGAGGATCTAGGAAAGAGTTACGGAATTCTAAATTCTATTTCTACCTATCTTCAGCTAGGCATGTGCTGTTAACCACCAAGAAAAACTTTCTCACAATTGTGACGAAGTGATAACCGCATGTTGAATCCTAGGGATTGCTTTTCTCCTTGATGTCCTTAGTTTCAAGAAATTCAGCAACATCCACTCTCAAGCATTATTTGAGCCAGTCAGATCTGTTATCACTAATCCTTCCTGTTGTTTTTTTCCCTGGCCTCGGGGAATTTCCTCACACACATGCGCAGAACTGTGCCCATTTCTCAGCACAGGGCTAAGAATGGTGCCTGTTCCCACTAGCCGTACTGGTAAAACCCATGATTGTCAGGGCACTGGGGAAACTCCACAGAAGAGAGTATGCAGCCCAGAAAGAAGTGTTCTGGTCCACCCAAGAAATCCTAAAAGCAAGGCCCCAAATGGATTTAAAAAAATAACATTCTATTGTGAGGCTTCTGACACATGTATAACTAGAAGTTATGACATCAGTAGAATAAAGACTGGGAGGGGAGAAATGTGAGTTTACTACTGTAAGTTTCTTTTTTTTTTGGTATCCATCACCTGAGTATTTATTATTTCTATGCGTTGGGTACATTTCAGGTCCTCTTTTGTAGCTATTTTGAAGAACATAATACATTGTTATGAATTATAGTCACCCTACTCTGCTATCAAACATTAGAATTTATTCCTTTTATCTAACCGTGTGTTTGTACCCATTCACCAACCTCACTCTTAATCCCTCTCCCTCAGACCCATCACCTTTCCTAGTCTTTGGTATCTGTCATTACACTCTCTACTTTCATGACATCATTTTTAGCACCTGCATAGTTGTCTTTCTGTGTCTGGCTCGCTCGCTTTCTTTCTTTCTTTCTTTCTTTCTTTCTTTCTTTCTTTCTTTCTTTCTTTCTTTCTTTCTTTCTTTCCTTCCTTCCTTCCTTCCTTCCTTCCTTCC
>NW_012098210.1:137068-160331 GCF_000951045.1 Mandrillus leucophaeus
TTTTTTTTTGAGAGGAAGTCTTACTGTGTCACCCAGGCTGGAGTGCAGTGGCACCATCTTGGCTCACTGCAACCTCCACCTCCTGGGGTCAAGTGACTCTCCTGCCTCAGCCTCCTGAGTAGCTGGGATTACAGGAACATGGCACTACACTCGGCTAATTTTTGTATTTTCAGTAGGGACAAGGCTTCATCATATTGGCCAGGCTGGTCTCGAACCTCTGACCTTAGGTGATCCGCCCGCCTCAGCCTCCCATAGTGCTGGGATTACAGGCATGAGCCACAGCACCTGGCCTGTTTTTGTTTGTTTGTTTGTTTGTTTGTTTGTGTGTCTCATTATGGTTTTGATTTGCATTTCCCTGATGAATGATGTTGAGCTTTTTATCATATATCTCTTGGCCATTTGTATGTCTTCTTTGGGAAATGTTTATTCATTCCTTTCCTTTGCTCATTTTTAATTAGATTCTTTATTTGTTTGTTTGCTTTTTAAACTGTTGTTTGAGTTCCTTATATATTCCAGATATTAGTCCCTTGTCAAATGAGTACTTTGTGAATATTATCTCTCATTCAGGAGGTTGTCTCTTCACTCTGTTGATTATTTTTCTTCAGTGAAGAAGCTTTTTAGTTTAATATAGTCCTATTTGTCTTTTTTTGTCTTTGTTGCCTGTCTTTCTGAAGTCTTAGCCACAAAACATTTGCCTAGAGCAATGTCTTGGAGTGTTTTCTGATTTCTTTGTTTTGTTTTTCAGAATTATTTTGTATCTTACTGAGCTTCTTCAGTATTAATATTTTGTGTTCTTTTTCTGGGATTTTGTTCATTTCTTCTTCATTGGGATGTGGTATTGGTATAATAGATAAATGGCATAGAATACATAGACAAATGGTTTAATAGACCAATGGCATAGAATAGAAAACACAGAAATAAATCCATGTATTTACAGCCAATTGATTTTTGGCAAAGGTATCAAGAATATACATTCAATAAATGGTGCTGGAAAAATTGGATATCCATATGCAGAAGAATAAAAGTAGACTGCTATTTCTCACCATATACTAAAATCAACTAAAGATGAATTAAAGATCTACCTGTAGGACTTAAAACTATAAAAACTACTAGAAGAAAACAGGGAAGGCACTCCAGGACACTGGTATAGGTAAAGATTTTATGACTAAGACCTCAAAAGGGTCAGGCAACTAAGACAAAAATAGAAAAATGGGACTATATTAAACTAAAAAGCTTCTTCATAATAAAAGAAACTATCAACAGAGTGAAGAAACAAACTCTTGAATGAGAGAAAATATTTGCAAAGTACTCACCTGACAGGGGGCTAATCTAATATCCAAAATATACAGGAAACTCAAATAACTCAACAGTTAAAAAAATCTCATTAAAAAGTTGGCAAAGGAAATGAATCAACATTTCTCAAAAAAAGACATACAAATGGCCAACAGGCACATGAAAAAAATGCTCAACATCACTAATCATCAGGGAAATGCAAATCAAAACCACAATGAGATATCATCTTACCCCAGTTGGAATGACTATTAAAAAGGCAACAATAAAAAAAAAAAAACAAAATAAAATAAACAAACCACCACAAATATATGCTGGTAAGGTTGCAAAGGAAAGGGAACTTTATACATGGTTGGTGGGAATGTAAATTAGGACAGCCACTATGAAAAACAGTATGGAGATTTCTC
Source organism: Mandrillus leucophaeus (assembly GCF_000951045.1). NCBI lineage: Eukaryota > Metazoa > Chordata > Mammalia > Primates > Cercopithecidae > Mandrillus > Mandrillus leucophaeus. The sequence goes on from NW_012098210.1 coordinate 138,766, forward strand.
AAAAATCTGAAAGCAGAACTGCCATATCACCCAGCAATACCACTACTGGATGGCCAGTATGGAATACTATTTGGCTATAAAAACAAATGAAATTCTGTCATTTGCTGCAGCATGAATGAAGGTGGAGTTCATTATGTTAAGTGAAATAAGCCAGGCACAGAAAGACAAACATCACATGTTTTCACTCATACGTGGGAGCTAAAAAAATTGATCTCATGAAGGTAGAGGATAGAATGATACTTACCAGATGTGGGGAAGAGTGAGTGTAGGGAGAGGGGGATGAGAGAGATTTGTTAATGGGTACAAACATACAGTTAGATAGAAGGAATAATATCCTGCCATTTGATATCAGAGTATGGTAACTATAGTTAACAACAATGTATTGTACATTTTAAAATAGCTGGAAGAGAGGACTTAAAATGTTCCTAACACAGATAAATGAAAAATACATGAGGTGATGGATATCCCAAATACCTGGACTCGTTTATTACACATCTTATGCATGTAACAAAGTATTACATGAACCCCATAAATATGTACAAATGTTATGTATCGATTAAAAAAAGAGAAATTAGAAAGTATTTTGAACTGAATGAAAATGAAAATAATATAAAAATTTGCGGGATCCCATTAAAGCAAGGGGAAATTTGTAGTATTAAATGCCTATATTTGGAAAGAAGAAAGACTTAAATAAATTACCCACTTTCCACCTTAAGAAACTACAAAAAAGGCCAATAAACTAAACCCAAAGTAGTGAAAGAAAGGAAATCATCACGCTCTAAATGAAACTCTGTACAGAACACACACACACACACACACGCAGACACACACACACAGAAAAAAATCAATGAGAAGAAGAAAATATTTGAGAAGATCACTAAAGTTGATAAATCGCTAGTCAGATTGAACAGAGGGGACACACACAGAAAGAATCTAAATTATTAAAATAAGGAATCAGATTGGTGATACTACTACAGATTTTACTCTTATTAATATAATAATAAGGGAATATTATGGAAAACTTCAAGTTATGTGTATTTGACAAATTAGGTAACATGAACAAATTCCTTGAAAAAGATACACTGCCAAAGCTTTCTCAAGAAGAAAAAGATAATCTGGTTAGCCCTATTATTTATTAAAATGTTTAATCTGTTGTTAAAAATCTTCCCGGAAATAAAGCTCCAATCTTAGAAAGTTTCGTTCGTGAATTTTCCATATCTTTTTTCTTTTTTTTTTTGAGACAGAGCCTCACTCTGTCACCCAGGCTGGAGTACCGGGGCATGATCTCGGCTCACTCCAATCTCTGCCTCCCAGGTTCAAGCGATTCTCCTGCCTCAGCCTCCTGAGTAGCTGCGATTATAGGCATGCACCACCATGCTCGGCTAATTTTTATATTTTTGGTAGAGGCAGGGTTTCCCCATGTTAGCCAGGCTGGTCTTGAACTCCTGGCCTCAAGTGATCTGCCTGCCTCAGCCTCCCAAAGTTCTGGGATTACAGACATGAGTCACCATGCCTGGCCAAATGTTCCGTATCTTTAAGAAAGAAATAATATAAATTTTATACAAAACTTCTAGAAAAATTGAGAAAAGGAGTATACTTTTCTAACTGTTCTATGAGTCCCTGTGTTATCTTGAAACTGAACCCTTTTCCTTATGAGGAAAGAAAACCAATCTCTCTCACGAACATAGATAAAAAATTTTAAACAGCATTTTAGTAAACTGAATTCAGCAATCAGCAATATTTAGAAAGTCTAATACATTATGATCAAGTTGAGCTTATCCCTGGAATATAAAGTTGGTTTAACATTCAAAAATCAATCAATGTAATTTACCATATAACTAAACACACACACACACACGCATATGCATGCACTCATATAATCATCTCAACAGATGCAGAAAAAGCAGTTTTCAAAATTGAACATGGATTCCTAATAATAACTCTCAGCAAACTAGGAAGATAAGGAAGCTTTTTCAAGTTGATAAGGGGCACCTGTGAAAACCCTACAACAACTATATCAAGCTTAGTGGTGCAAAAATGAATGTTTTCCCTGCTGATCAGGAACTAGACAAGGAAGCCTGTTTTTACCATTTCTATTCATTATTGTAGGGTAGGTACTAACCATGCTAAAAGGTAGTAGGAAATAAAAGACATCCAGATTTGAAAGAAAAAATAAGATTATCTTTATGTGCAGATGACATAATTAAAATTGCAATGAAAATTTCTTAAAAAGGCTACTAGACCTAATAAATGAGTTTAGCAAGGTTGACGATAAAAGATCAATGTACAAAATGATATGTATTACTATATACTAGCAATAAACCATTTGAAATTGGAATTTAAAAATTTCCAGTCATCAATATTACAAAAAATAGAAAATATTTAGCCAAAAATGTGAAGAAACTGCAAACTGAAAACTTACAAGACATTACTAAGAGAGAGAGAGAGAAAAAAATCAAGCCTAAATAAATAGAGAGGTACACACTGTTCATATGTTGGAAGATTCAATATTGCTTAGATGTCAATTCTCTTAAGTTGATATATAACTCAATGCCATTCCTATTCAAATCCTAGCAGGCTTCACTTTAGAACTGATATACTAAATCTAAAATTTATAGAATAGCCAAAACAATTTGAAAGAGAATAAAATTAGAAAGCTAACACCACCTGCTGTCAAGAGTTGGATAATGTTACAGTGATCAAGACAGTGTGGTATTGCAGAAAGATAGATAAACATACCAGTGGAACTGAATAGAGAGTCTAGAAATAGTCCATGCAAATAGAGGCAACTGATTTTTTAAAAAGAGATGAGGTCTCACCATGTTGTCCAGGCTGGAATGCAGGGCTATTCTGGGTGTGATCATCATAGCACACTGCAGCCTCAAACTGCTAGTCTCAAGCAATCCTCCTGAGTAGCTAGGAGTACAGGTGCATGCCATGGCTCCTAACTATAATCATCTGATATTTGACAAAGGTGCAAAGACAATTCAATGGAGAATGGGGAGTTTTTTCAACAATGGTGCAAGAACCATTGGAAATACATGTGCAAACAAATGAACTTTGGTTTATACCTCAAACTATATAAAAATTAACTCAAAATAGATCATATAACTAAACATAAAATGTTAAATTATACAAATTCTAGCTGCAAACATGGAAAAAAACTTTGTAACTTTGGGCTAGGCAAAGATTTCTTAGATGTAACACCAAAATCGTGATCCATTAAAGACAAATTGATGAATTAGACTTCATAAAAATTAAGAACTCCTGCTGTTCAGAAAACACTTGTAAAAGAATAAAAAGACAAGTCACAGAGTAGGAGAAAAATCTTTGCAAAGCATATATCTGGCAAAATATTTGTATCCATAATATATAAAGAACTCTAAAAACTCAATAATAAGAAACACACTTAAAAAATGGGAGTCAAATAGACACTTCACCAAAAAGGGATGCATAATGTAAAAAATGTTCAGCATCATTACAAGTCAGGGAGTTAAAATCACAGTGAGAGGTTGGTAATCCCAGGACTTTGGGAGGCTGAGGCAGGTAGATCACTGGATCCCAGGAGTTCAAGACCAGCCTGGGCAATATGGTGAAACTTTGTCTCTACCAAAACAAAAAAAACCAACCAACCAACCAGCCAACCAACCAACCATAAAAATTAGCTGGGCGTAGTGACATGTGCTTGTAGTCACGGTTACTTGGTAGGCTAAGGTGGGAGGATCGCTTGAGCCAGGAAGATGGAGGTTGCAGTGAGCCGAGATCAAGCCACTGCACTCCAGCCTGGGCAACAGAGTGAGACCCTGTCTCAAAAAAAAAAAAAAAAAATCACAGTAAGATATTACTATATACCCATTAGAATGACTAAAATTAAAAAGATTGACCATAATAAGTGTTGGTGAGGATATGTAGGAACTGCCATCCTCCTACACTGCTGATGAGAATGTAAAATGGTACAACTCCTTTGAAAAACAGTTTGGCAGTATCTGAAAAACTTAAACATACGGCAACCATATGATCCAGTCATTTTATTCTCAGATATTTCCCTAAGAGAAATGAAAGCATATATCCACACAAAGACTTGTACATGAATATTCATAGATGCTTTATTTATAATAGCCCTAAACTGCAAACAACCCAAATGTCTGTCTACAGGTGAATGGGAAAGGGTTTATCCATACAATGGATAGACATGAGAAGAAATGAACTATTGACATATGCGACAACATGAATGAATCTCAAAATAATTATATTGAGTAAAAGAAGCCAACCAAAAAAGAGTACAACTGTGTGATCCTTGTTATATAACATTCTAAAAAATGCAAACTATAGTGACAGAACACAGATCCATGTTTGCTTTGGAGACTAGGAGGAGTGGCAAGGACGAATCACAAGGAAAGTTTTGGGTTCTGGATACATTCATGATGCTGATTTTGGTGATGATTTCACAAGTGTGAAATATACCCAACACTCACAAACAAAACTTACAAAATTGTCTACTTTATATATGTATGGTTTAATGTAGTCAATTACATTCAATAGAGCTGTTAAAAATAAATTATTTGTAAAGATGAAGCCTGTGTGTGTGAGGAGAAAGAAGCAATGGAGGAGAGGAAGAAGGAAGGATTCAGGAAGTCTTATCTCAGCTGGGAGTGAGTCTGGGGAAGTGAACACCAGGGAAGAAACTGGAGCCTGCACTCAGTCCTGGTGCCCACACCCCTTCCCTCCCTCTCCCCTTCTGAGTCTCCTTCTGTGTTGTCACTTGGGCTTTAGGAGGTGTCCTAGGAGGTTTGCCTCTGCCTTGTTGGTGGAGCTGGACCAACCCTGGGCTTCCTTCTTATCTATTTTCCATCTGCATCCTCTGCATTTCATGGTTCCTGTACAGGGGCTCCCTTCAAAAGCCTTATAGAAAATTTGTTAGCCCCAGTCTCCTCTACTACAAAATAGGGGCACTCATAGGACCTTTCTCTAGGGCTGCTGTGAGTATTAAATAGAAAAGTGGTGAGGCTCAACCCTGGGCCAGCTCTGTAATTTGTGAGGCCAAGTGCAAAACGGGAATGCAGGTCCCTTGTTCAAAAACTGTTGAGCAACACAGCAGAGCATTAAACCAAGCATGGGGCCTTTCTAAGCAGGGGGGTCTGTGCCTCTATATAGAGGGCACACCCATGAACCAGCCCTGACTCAGCTTGAGATGCAGCTGGACTCAAACCTTCCATCTAACTGGTTTAAGCAACTTCTCTTATTTTCCATCTATTCTATTCCAGCAATCATTGGGAATATTTTTTATTCTGGGGTAGTTTAGATTTCTGATTTCCTAGTCTAGTGCCTAAAACAGCAGACACTCAAAAGTACTTGTGGAATGAGAACTAGGAATTACGATTCATATCTTACAATTGAGGAAATCACCTCAGAGAAGTGAAGTGGTGTCTCGAGTCATATGGCCAATGAGTAAGGGAGCACCCAGGTCTGACCCCTCACCTGGGTTCTGCCAGGATCTCTCCTGGGGATGGCCACCCTGGAGGACCAAATATGTGATAGACACAATCTAGATCTCAGTAGAGCCTGGAGCAGGGGCCCAGATGGGCAGGTGATGGAATGAGCCCACTGAGAGCCAAGTATTCCTGCCTGGTAGATCAGACGGTTCTGGACTCGGAGACTGAGCTATATATTCAGGGGTCTCAAGACTCAGGAGCTAACCTGGCCTGCCCCTGAGTTAAAGGAGACATGGGAATGATAATAATAATCGCCAACAGTTATCAAATCTTTGTTATGCCAGGCTCTTATGGGCATAATCTTGTTAAATTCTCCTAAGAAAGTCACAAGGTGAGTCCTATTTTAGCTCCATTGTACAATTGGAAAAATTGAGGCTCAGAAAGAAGTTATTTAAACTGGTTAGTGGTGAGGTTTGAGCCCACTGCGTCTTAAGCTGAGCCAGGACTGGTTCCTGGCTGTGCCATTTATACAGTTGCACAGGGCCCTGTGCTTAGAAGGATCCCATGCTTAGTTTAATGCTCTGCTGTGTTGCTCAATACTTTTTGAACAGAAGACCACAGTTTTCATTTTGCAATGGGTCTCATAAACGATGCAGCTGGCCCAGGGCTGAACCTCACCACTTTTCTATTTAATACAGTAGCCCTAGAGGAAGGGCCCTTGAGTGTCCCTGTTTTGTAGAAAAGTCTCCTGGGGCTAAAAGAGCTGCAGCATCTGACGTGGGCATAGGAGCATCCAAGCTGGAAGCCAGTAGGTGTGAGCGCAGAGCCTGGGAGCTTATCACTTCACTACGCTGCTTCTTGGGACGCTGGGTCTGCCCTCTGCCGGAGACAGGCAAATTTTCAGTGTCCCCCTCTTTACTCTATCTTCATTGGGGTCAAGTTTCTCCAGGCATGCCAGAGCACTTAGCGCCCCTCTAGGGACTGATCAGCCGGGAGTGGACCCTGTTCTGTCCTAGATTCCACTTACCTGAGGGGACAAGGACCAGTACCAGCAGCAAGAAGCAGGGAGACAAGCAGGCCAGGCAGGCGGGGGCAAGCATCATGGAGCACATGGCATCTTCTGTGGTCCCCGATACTTGGGGCTCCTCTGCTCTTTGGTGAGTGTTGGAGTCTGAGGTGGGGCCCATGGACAAGGCAGTTTCTGTGTCTCTTGGCCACAGCTGTTTAGGGAAGTGTTTTCATTGCAGCAACACAAGGCTGTTGGTGCAATAGGAAGGAGCCCGGTCAAAGGGTTTCCTGCTTTTTTGTTTGGGCTGTGGTTCCTGTAATCACTGTGCTAAAACCTTGATGACCCCTTGCCATAGGCTCCATCCTAGGTGCCCGGGAGGGAGGTGGGCAGTGAGGTCATAGGATGCACTCTGGAATCAGCTGGACTTTGGAGCAAACATTGGATCTTCCTCTTCCTGGCTGGGCAAGATTTCAAAGTCACTTGCCATTTCTGAGCCTTTGTTTCTTCATTTGCAGCATAGGAACAGCAGCAATCCCCGCTTCAGAAAAGTTTTGGTAAGACTATGAGAAAGAATGTGTGCGAGGGCTATGTAAATGCTAAACATATTAACCATTTTTATTTATGTATTTATTTTTTTGAAACAGAGTCTCACTCTGTCGCCCAGGCTGGAGTGCTGTGGCAATCTCTGCTCACTGCAAGCTCTGCCTTCCGGGTTCACATCATTCTCCTGCCTCAGCCTCCCGAGTAGCTGGGACTACAGGCACCCGCCACCACACCCGGCTAATTTTTTTTGTTTTTTTAGTAGAGATGGGGTTTCACCGTGTTAGCCAGGATGGTCTCGATCTCCTGACCTCATGATCCGCCTGCCTTGGCCTCCCAAAGTGCTGGGATTACAGGCTTGAGCTGCCGTGCCCGGTCATATTAACCATTATTATTCATGATATGCAGAAAATAGAGGAGGTGACATTGCTTAAGAAGAAGGATTTATTATAAAGCAAGTCCCATGGGGGCCTCCTTTTAGCACTGCAGGGAGGGTACAGGACTAATTCCTAAAAGTATAATCATGGGCAACTCTCTCAGCTTCTGTTTCCTGGGGTCCGAGTGAAACATACCCAGATTGTGCAAACATTTGTGTTTGTGGCATCTTTGTTTCCTGTAAGTGATCTGAACTTCCTCAGGAGCCTCCTGGAGCTGGCTATTGAGAAGGAAAAGCTTAACCTTGCCAATTCATGCAATCTAGGCAGTCCCTTTAGCCACACTGTCTGGGTTCAAATCTTGGCTTTACTCAGTCTGGCTGTGTGACCTTAGGGCAATCATTTGACCATTTTGTGCCTCAGTTTCCTCATCTGTAAAACAGGAATAAAAATATGGTAGCATGTGTGGGGTGCAGTAAGCACTCTATAGGCTTTCACCGTTGTCTTTTAGGTTAACTCAGTCTTTTAGTTAACTCAGGGAAAAATACAAGAACAACTCAGTCTTTCATTATTTCACTTCCTCCTTCATGCTTCAGAAGGTTCTGGGTGCGAAGAAAGCTGAAGATTCTCCTGCAACAGGGTGGCAGGCCTTGGATCTGAGTATGTCCCCTGGGTCCCAGGGGTCTGGTGTCTACTATGAGGAGATTAGTCTGGCCTGGTCCCCAAGGACTTTGCACTGGGTCTGTGACTGGTCTTTTCTAGACTTTTGAGGCCTTGCATTGATACTCCTGCTTAATTCCATTACTCCCTCTACTTGTTCTCCTGTCAATGAGATCTATAGAGTGAAGCTTCTTTGAAAGCGTCACAAGTCTAGATGATTCCACCAGACCCTCAGTACCTCCATGTCATTCTTACACGGAAACTTCTGAATCACCTGCTTATCTATGCAGATTTCTTTCTCAGCTATTTGTTTTTTTCTAAAGTTTCACTTACAAATAATTTTATTTATTTTAATAGGCAAGGCATTGTATTGGTTAACTATTGCTGCATAACAAACCACCCCAAAATTTAGAAACTTAAAAACTGTTTAGATAACTGACGATTCTGTGGGTTGACAATTCAGTCTGGGCTCAGTTTGATGGTCGGGTCTTCTCATCTCAGCTGATTTTGGCTGGGAATGTTCATGCACTTGAGGTCAGCTGCAGGTTGGCTAGGTGGCTTTGTTACTGCAGCTGACTGATTGTTAACCTGGGTACCTTAGCTGTCCTCTATGTGGTCTCTCATCCTCCAGGGCACTCACTTAGGCTTGTTCACATGAAAGGGGCAGTTTTGAGAGAGAGTGCGAGGTACAAGGAAACTTCTGCCATATTCTTTTGGCAAGTTACAAGACCAGACAGGATTCAAGGAATGGAAAATAGACTTTGCCTCTTGTTAGGAGGAACTGCAAAGCCTAATTGCAAAAGGTGTGGATACAAAGAGAGGGTATAGAATTGTGGACATTTTTGTGATTTATCTGCCATGGGCATCTACAGAGTACAAAATTCAGAGGTCTCAGTGTCTCATTTACAGGGCTTCCAGACATTACTTTCCTTAGGGTTCACTGCAGTCACCAGTTTTTGAAGACATTCAATTTCTCTACTGTTTGTGATCTAGTGCTCAAAAGCCAGGTTGGACATGGTTTCTTTGTGATGTCGTGGACTATGAACACCCTGGGAAGCCAGGCCCTGATCCTTTATGCTGTAGGAATCCCTAAACTCCATTCCCATCCCGCCCCAGCATTTGGACCTCAGGACTGTGGGGTTGGCAGGACTCTAGCATCTCAACCCCTGTCTTCTCCCTCTTTTTCTTACTACCTCACCAGGTCATAAGGGGAGGAGTTCCCCTTCTTTTCCTTCTGGTAGGGACTTTCCTAACCTCAGTCCTCTTCCTAACAGCTGGATTTCTTTGTTCTAGATGAAATCCCTCCTGCTCCTTTCTCAAGACAACAAGTCTCACACTCCGGCTTTAAAATAGGAAAAAAGAGCTTCCAGGGAAGGAATTAAACTACGGTGAGGTGGAAAAACGCAAAAGGAAATAGTTAAAAATGTTATATCTGTCACATCATCTATAAAACACATGAAATGCGATTGCGCGTGAAGCACTGGCTCCCAGTAATTGCTCAGTAACCAGGAACAGTGGTATTCCTCCTGGTCAGTGTGCTGTCACATGAACCGTAGTGTCTATTACTAGCCTGAGTTAAGTTATCCTCAACAAGAGCACCCAAGGTATATATAGAACACAAGTCTACCCATACAGCTTTTCTTCCTTCTACTACAAAAATGGAACTTTGTTAAAACAACAGCTTTTTCATTGTTTACCATAAAATGGAAAACATACTATGCAAGCACAGGGAAAGCATTCAACCTTAGCAGCAATCGAGTAAATACCAATTTTAAAAAGAGCAATACTGTTGCCTTTGCAATCAGCATCTATCTCCACTTTCTCTCTGCTCTCCTCTTTTTTGGAAGTTCTAAAAGCCTGGGAACTACATTTTCTGTAACTCCTTACCACCGTTATTCTAGAGGTTCTACCAAGGAGAGGTTCTTGCTTAGATTTGGAAGGTAAAAGGAGAGGCATGCTTGCTTCTCTAGCCATGAAGAGGGGGCAGATACGTGAGAATTGGTGGATTTAATTTACGGAAATGTGAGGTTTTGCAGTGCTCCCTGTCCTCTATAAATCACCTCTAAAGCACAGGCAGCTGGGATCATTAGTGGCAATTTCTGTGAGTCTCTCAGATTCCTGATTTTCCAAGAGCTACCAGTGAACTTGGGAGACAAAGCAGTGAGCATTTACAATGGTCTGGAAGCACCAAATGCCACAAGTCCCATGAGAACAAAGCTTGGCTTTTCATGACCTAACATGAAAGTCATCCAGCCTCATTTCTTCCCTTCTTTTCATTTAGGAGGAAGTGTTTGGTGTCTCAATACTAAAGCCTCTAAGGTCTTTGAACTTGATTTTCTGCTATTGGCAATTTGTCCTGCCTAATGGCTTGGTTTGCCTTTCTTGCTCCCTTTTCCTATTTCATGTCAAATCCCATGGTGTGCTTTTTGGTGTTTTTGTTTTAAATTTTTATTAAGGTCTGACTCACATACAGAAAAAGGCACAAACATTAAATATGTAGTTCGGTGAATTTTTAGACTTTTGCATCTGTATACTTCTGTGTAATAACCACCTCAAGATGTAGAAAGTGACTTCTTGTTTCATTCCATTCAATCTCTGGCCCCAGAAGTAACCACCTCTGATTTCTATCACCATAGATTGGTTTTGCTTGTTCTTGGAGTCTTCAGATTTTTCCAAATATAAGATCATATCATCTGCAAACAGGGATAATCTGACTTCTTCCTTTACAATTTGGATGCCCTTTTTTCTTTCTCTTGTCTGATTGCTGTAGCTGGGACTTCCATTACTACACTGAGTAACAGTGGTGAAAGTGGGCATCCTTGTCATGTTCCAGGTCTTAGAGGATAGGCTTTCAGTTTCCCTCATTCAGTATGATACTAGCTGTGTGTCTGTCATACATGGGTTTTACTATGTTGAGGTAAAGTCCTCCTAAATCCAGTTTTTTTTTTTTGAGGATTTTTATCATGAAGGGATGTTAAATTTTATCAAATGCTTTTTCAGCATCAATTGAAATGATCGTATGGTTTTTGTCCTTCATTCTGTTGATATGGTGTATCACATTTATTGATTTGTGTATGTGAACCATCCTTGATCATTGCACCCCCGGAATAAATCCCACTTGGTCATGATGAATGAGCTTTTTAATGATTGTTGAATTCAGCTTGCTAAAATTTTGTTGGGAATTTTTGCAACAATGTTCATCAGAGATATTGGCCTGTAATTTTCCTTTTTCTATGTGCTTTTATGTGGTTTTGTTATCAGGGTAATACTAGTCTCATAGAATGAGTTTGGAAGTATCCCCTCCTCCTCTATTTTTTGGAATAGTTTCAGTAGGATTGGTATTAGGTCTTCTTTAAATGATCGATAAAATTCAGCAGTGAAGCCACTGGGTACTGGGCTTTTCTTTACAGGAAGTCTTTTTATTATAGCTTCAATCTCGTTACTTGCTATTGGTCTGTTCAGGTTTTGGATTTCTTCATGGTTCAATCTTGGTAGGTTGTATGTGTCTAGGAGTTTGTTTGTTCTTTCTAGATTTTCCAATTTATTGGCATAAAGTTGCTCATAGAAGCCCTAATGATGCTTGGAATTTCTGCAGTATCAGTTGTGATGTCTCCTTTTTCATTGCTGATTTTATTTACTTGGGTCTTCTTGCTTTTTTTCTTAGTCCGGCTAAAGGTTATTTCCATTTCATTTATTTCTGCTGTGATTTTTTTTTTTTTTTTTTTTTTTTTTTTTTTTTTGGTTTGCTCTTTTCTAGTCCTTTAAGATACATCACTAGATTTTTTTTTTTTTTTTGAGGCAGAGTCTCTCTCTGTTGCCCATGCTGGAGTCCAGTGGTGTGCTCTTGGCTCCCTGCAACCTCCACCTCCTAGGTTCAAGCCATTCTCCTGCTTCAGCCTCCTGAGTAGCTGGGATTACAGGCACCCACCACCGTACCTGGCTAATTTTTGTATTTTTAGTAGAAATGGTGTTTCACCACGTTGGCCAGGCGGGTCTCAAACTCCTGACCTCAGGTGATCTGCCCTCCTCGGCGTCCCAAAGTGCTGGGATTACAGGTGTGAGCCACTATGCCTGACCTCTGCTGTGATCTTTATTATTTCTTTTCTTCTACTAATTTTAGATTTGGTTTGCTCTTTCTTTTTTCAGTTCTTTAAGATACATCATTAGGTTGTTTATTTGAAGTTTTTCTTCTTTTTTGATGTAGGCACTAATAGCTATAAACTTTAATACTGGTTTTGCTATATCAAGTTTTTGTATGTTGTGTTTTGGTTATCATTTGTTTCAATACATTTTTCCATTCCTTTCTTAATTTCTTCATTGACCCACTGGTTATTCTGGAGCATATTATTTAACTTCCAAGCATTTGTATAGCTTCCAAAATTCCTCTGTTATTAATTTCCAGTTTTACTCTATTGTGGTCAGAGAAGATACTTGATATTATTTCAATTTTTTGAATGTTTCAAGACTTGTTGTGTGACCTAACATGTCTATTCTTGAGAATGACCCATGGGTGGAGAAATAAAAGAGTATTCTGCAGTTGCTGGATGAAATGTTCTGTAAATATCTGTTGGATCCAATTGGTCTATAGTGTACATTATGTCCGATGTTTCATTGCTGATTTTTTGTCTGAAAGATCTGTCCAGTGCTGAAAGTGGGGTTTTCACATCTTCAGCTATTATTGCATTGGGGCCTATCTCTCTCTTTAGCTTTAGTAATATTTGCTTTATATAGCTGAGTGCTCTAGTGTTGTGTGCATATGCATTTAAAATTGTTATATCTTCTTGTTGTACTGACCCCTTTATCATTACATAGTGAGCTTCTTTGTCTTTTCAGTCTACACCTGTCTTTATAGGTGAAATGGGTTTCTTGTAGGCCTTGGCCTCCAAATGTGCTGGGATTACAGGTATGAGCCAGTGTGCCTGGCAGGCCTTGTTTTTTAAAAAATCCATTCAGCCACTCTGTATCTTTTGATTGGAGAATTTTTCGTCCATTTACATTCAATGTTATTATTGATAAGTGAGGACTCATTCCTGCCATTTTGTTATTTGTTTTTTGGTTGTTTTGTTTTGTAGTTTTCGCTTTCTTCTTTCTTTCCTTCCTGTCTTTTTTTTTTTTTTTTTTTTTTTTTTTGTGAAGATGAGTTTTTCTGGTTATATGGTTTAGTTTCTTGCTTTTTATTTTTTGTGTATCTGTTGTATGTTTTTTGGCTTGAGGTTTCCACGAGGCTTGCAAATACTACTTTCTAACCCATTTTTAAAGCTGATAACAGCACTGTTTGCACAAACAAACAGAAAGAAAATTAATCAAGACTTTATGCCTTAACTTCTCCCCACACCATTTTTAACTTTTTGTTGCTTCTAACTACATTTATTGTACCATGTCTTGAAAAGTTGTTGTAGTTATTATTTTTGATTGCTTCACCATTTAGTCTTTCTACCTAATATCAGAATACTGTGTATACCACAGTTACAGTGTTACAATATTCAGTGTTTTTCTGTGTACTTATTATTACCACTGAGTTTTGTACCTTCAGATGATTCCTCACTGCTCATTAACATTCTTTTTTGTTTTTCTGATTCAAGTACTCCTTTAGCATTTCTTGTAGGACAGGTGTGGTGTTGATGAATTCCCTCAGCTTCTGCTTATCTGGAAAATCTTTATTTCTCCTACATATTTGAAGGATATTTTCACCAGATACACTATTCTAGGGTAAAAGCTATTTTTCCTTCAGCACTTTAAATATCTCATGCCCCTGTCTCCTAGCCTGTTAGGTTTCCCTGAAAAATATGCTGCCAGATGTATTGGAACTCTATTGAATGTCATTTGTTTCTCTTCTCTTGCTACTTTTAGGATCCTTTCTTTATCTTTGGAAAAAGTTTTATTATTAAATGTCTTTGGGAATTTGATTATTAAATGATTATTAAAAGAAGACTTGAGGTATTCTTCTTTGGGTTAAATCCTCTTGGTGTTCTATAACCTTTTTGTACTTGGATATTGATATCTGTCTCTAGGTTTGGGGTGCTCTCTGTTATTATCTCTTTGAAGAAACTTTCTACCCCATCTCCTTCTCTACCTCCTCTTTAAGGCCAATAATTCTTAGATTTGCCTTTTGGAGGCTATTTTCTAGATCATGTAGGCATACTTTATTGTTTTTAATATTTTTTTGTCTCTTCTGACTGTGTATTTTCAAATAGCCTGTCTTCAAGCTCACTAATTCTTTCTTCTACTTGATCAGTTCTGCTATTAAAAGACACTGATGCATTCTTCAATATGCTAATGGCATTTTTCAGCTCCAGATTTCTGCTTGATTCTTTTTAACTATTTCAGTCTGTTTGTTAAATTTATTGATAGAATACTGAACTCTTTCTCTGCGTTGTCTTGAATTTCTTTGAGTTTCCCCAAAACAGCTATTTTGAATCATCTGTCTGAAAGGTCACATATCTCTTTTCTCCAGGATTTGTCCCTGGTTTCTTATTTAGTTCATTTTGTGAGGTCACGTTTTCTTGGATGGTGTTGATGCTTGTAAATGCATCTTCGGTGTCTGGGCATTGAAGAGTTAGGTATTTATTGTAGTCTTCTCAGTCTGAGCTTGGTTGTATCCATTCTTCTTGGGAAGGCTTCACTATATTAAAAAAGACTTGGTGTTATGATCTCATCTATTTCTGCTTTAAGAGGCACTCCAAGCCCAGTAACACTCTGGTTCTTGCAGACCCATAGAGATACTGTCTTGATGACTTCTTTTGGACAAGATCCAAAAGAATTCTCTGGATTACCAGGCAGAGACTATTGTTCTCTTCCCTTGCTTTCTCCCAAATGAATGGCATCTCTCTATCTGTTTTGGGTCACCTGGAGCTGGGAGTGGAGTGACACAAGCAGCTTGTGGCCACCACCACTAGGACTGTGCTGGGTCAGACCTGAAGCCAGAACAGTACTGAATCCCAAGGCCTGCTATAACCACTCCCTAGCTATGGCCTATGTTCACTCAATGCCTTGGGGCTCTATAATCAGAAGGTGGCAAAGCCAGTCAGACTTGTGTTCTTTCTTTCAGGATGGCAAGTTCCCCTTGGACTCTGGGCATGTCCAGAGGTGCCATTCGGGAGCCAAGAACCAGAGTCGAAAACCTTAGAAATCTACTGGTGTTCTATTGTACTGTGGCTGAGCTGGCACTCAAACCACAAGATTCAG
Organism: Mandrillus leucophaeus; assembly: GCF_000951045.1. Lineage (NCBI taxonomy): Eukaryota > Metazoa > Chordata > Mammalia > Primates > Cercopithecidae > Mandrillus > Mandrillus leucophaeus. The sequence continues at coordinate 153,966 of NW_012098210.1, forward strand.
TCCTTCCCACTCTTTTCTCTTTTCCAAATGCAGAAGAGCCTCATCCCATGACCAACACCACCACAAGCCTTTTGGGAGTTCTGCCAGACTACCACCAATGTTCCTTTAAGGCCCAAGGGCTCTTCAGTCAGCTTGTGGTGAATGCTGCCTGGCCTGGAACTCACCATTTAGGGCAGTGGGCTTCCCTCTGGCCCAGGACAGGTCTAGAAATGCTATTCACCAGCAAAGTCCTGGAACTGGGGACTCCAAAAGTCTACTTAATGCTCCATCTCACTGTGGCTGTGCTGGTACCTAATGTGCAAGACAAAGTCCCCCATATTTTTTCCCGCTGTTTTTCTCAAGTGGAAGGAGCCTTGCCTCATAGCCACCACAGCTGGGAATGTGCTGAGTCTCACCTGAAGCCAGAAAGTCTCACCCAAGTCCCTCAACATAGTACCTGGGTATTGCTGCTGGTTATTCAGGGCACAATGTCTCTTTAGTTAGCAGGTGATGAATGCTACCAGGACTGAGTTCTTCCCTTCAAGGCAGTGAGTTCCCTTGTGGCCCAGAGTGTGTCAAGAAATATTATCCTGGAGCTAGGACCTAAAAAGGGGCCTCATGGTGCCCTATCCTGCTGTGGTTGAGCTGACATCCATGTGGGATAAAATGAGGTTTCTCTTCAAATAGCCTGATTAATCCTTTATTCTTTAATTCGTAGTACCCCCACACCCCTTTTTCCCTTTTCTCTTTTTTTCTTCCTTTCTGCCTTTGTTACATGCCCAGAAATGCCACAGTATCAGGCGTTATCAGTACCAGCTCACGTTCCTTTCCTTATTTGGAAAGAAGACTTGCTCTCTAGCTCATTGCAGACACCCCATCCCCTTTCCCCTCTCTTCCTTACATACCCTCCTTATCTGAAAAGAAGTTCAAATGTTATCCAACCGGGATTAGTTTAGATTGTACAGCCCGTCCCCGGCCAATGGGGAAAGGGCACAGGGGCAGGACTTGTGTTAGGAATAAAGGCTCTTATGACCCTTTGTTCAAGTGTGCTCATGGTGGCTGGCCAAGAAGAAGCACCCCTCTGTGCAGAAGTAAAATTGCTTTGCTAAGAATCCTTCGTTTGAGAGTTCAGTTTCCTTAGGATTTTGAACATTATTCCCAACATCCAAGATGCAAGACAAAGTCCTCCTCATTCTTCCCTCTCCTCTCAAGTGGAGGGAAGAGGTCTCTTTCATGAGCTGTGCAGCCTGAGGTTAGGGGAAGGGTGATGCCAGCACCTTCTTAGCTGCTCTGGCTGGTGCTGTCTCTGGGCCCAGTTCAGCACTAGAACTTGCCCAGGAGTTGCAGCCCTTGGAGCCTAGACTGTCTTTCAAGTTTATTTAGAGCCCCAGAGTACTTTAGCCCACAGTGGAAAGGCTTGCAGGAACTGAAGTTCAGATCACTGAGATTGGATTAGCAATTCCCCTCTCGCTAAGGCTGTGTAAATGCTTCCTCTGTGGGTGGGTGTCAGCTGAGTTTGGTCTCATTTTGTTTTCTTTTATAATAGGGCAGCACTGAGTTCAATGCTTCACAACTGCTGTGATCTCCCTTTCCCCAGTGCACAGAAATGCTCTCCACAAACCATGCTGCCACTGCCAGGGGTTAGGAGAGGGGTGGTGTTGGCGATTCAAGGCTATTTTTTCTACCTCTTCAGTGCCTCTTTCAGTGATATGAAGTAAAACCAGGAATTGTAACTGCTCATTTGATTTTTAGTTTTTGTGAAGACTCTTTTATTTGTGTGTAGATAGTCGTTAAATTAGTGTCCTTCCTGGAGCTAGGAGGGAGATGATTGGTGGGGCCTTCTATTCTATCATCTTGCTCTGCTGTTTTTGTGTTTTCTCATTTATCTCTTTTAATTGAGGTATTTAATTTATTTGTGTTTAAAGTAATTACTGACATGGAAGGACTTACTATTTCCATTTTGTTAATTGTCCATATATATGGACAAGACATTCAATATATTTTAATATGTCTTGTCCAGTGGTTTTTGCTCCTTTTCTCCTTTGCTGCCTTCTTTTGTGTTTATGTTTTTGTACTGACATATTTTGATTCTCTTTTCAATTCTGTTTGTGTATACAGACAGTACCTGAATGTAAACGCAGCATAAGATAAAAAGTTCCTATGACTTACAATAGAGTTATGGTTTCTACTGAATGTGTATTACTTTTGCATAATTATAGAGTTGAAAATTTGTAAGTTGAACCTAAGTCAGGGACAGTATGCTGTGTTGCCAGCATTAAATGCAATTTTGACTTACAATATTGTTGACTTCTGATACGTTTATTGGTATGTTACCCTATCATAAGTTGAAGAGCATTGGTATTCTATGCATATTTTATTTGTCGTCACCATTGCAACTACACAAAGAGACTTAAAGTTATAGCAAGACATTTTAAACTGATAACAACTTAACTTAAATTGCATATAAAAACTCTACTTCTTTCCATCTTTGCCCCCTTTATGTTACTGTAATAAAACAAATTACCTCTTTTTATATTGTGTATTCATCAACATAGACTTTTAGTTGCTTCCTATGCTTTTGCTTTTAAAATTCGATACCAAATTCAAAAGTGATTTATACACCTATGTTACAATACTTCCAGATTTTATATTTGTCTCTATGTTTATGTTTACCTGGTAGATTTATACTTTTGTATGGCTTTGTGTTGCTGTTCATCATCTTTTCACTTCAACTTGAAGGATTCCTTTCAGCATTTCTTTCAGGGCAAGTCCAATGGTGATGAATTCCCTCAGCTTTGTTTATCCAAGAAAGTCTTCATTTCTCCTTCATTTTGAAGGCAGTTTAGTCCTATATAGTATTCTTTGTTGGCAGCTATTTTTTGTCTCATCACATCCCACTACTTCTAGCCTACAAGGGTTCTGTTGAGATTTTAGCTGATGATTTAATAGGAACTCCTTTGTATGTGACAAGTTGCTTTTCTCTTGCTGCTTTCAAGATTCTCTCTTTGTCATTTTTTTTTTTTTGAAACAAAGTTTCTCCCTGTCACCCAGGCTGGAGTGCAGTGGCATGATCACATCTTGCTGTAACCACAAATTCCTGGGCTCAAGTGATCCTCCCACTTCAGCCTCTTTTTAATTTTTGACAGTTTAATTGTGTCTTGGTGTAAATGCTTTTAGATTCATCCTAGTTGGAGTTTGTTGAGCTTTTTGAATTTGTATGTCTACTTTTTCCCTCAGATTAGAAAAATTTCCAGCCATTTTTTTTTTGAATAGGCTCCGTGGTGCCTTCTCTTTTTCATAATTTTCTCAGATTCTCACTGTGTGTAGGTTGTTCCATGATGTTCCACATAGTGTCCCATAAGTTTCTTATGCTCCTTTTACTTTTCTTAGTTCGTTTTTTCTCCTGTGTCTCAGTAATTTCAAAAGTCCTGTCTTTGAATTTGCTGATTCTTTCTTCTGCTCGGTAACATCTGTTGCTAAGCTCCTCTAGTGGATTTTTAAATTTAGTTATTGTATCTGCAATTCCAGAATTTCTGTGTGGTTCTTCTTCATAGTTTCTCTTTTTTGATATTTTTCCTTTTGTTCATCCACTGTTTTCCTGATTTCATTTAGTTGTCTGTCTGTACTCTCTTTTAATTCATCTGACGTTCTTATGACTATTATTTTGCATTTTGTTGTCAGATAATTAATATATTTCTTTGGGGTCAGTTTCTAGAGATGTAATGTGTTTCTCTGAATAGGCCATGTTTTCCTGTTCCTCTATATGTCTTCTTATCTTCTCTTGGTACTTTGGTATTTGAAAACTCAGCTACCCCTCACAGTCTTTGTGGTCTGGTTTCCTACAGGGAGGACTTTCTCCAGTCAGCCTGGCTAGAGAATCTGGAGACCTGTCAAGCCTTCTCTGGGAATGCACCCTTTTGGGGCTTACGTGTGTAATCGCCTAACTGAAGAGGTTTTTCTATTCAAGCGCTCCCTCTAGTGTCTGCCTATGATGCTGCGGGCTGGCTGGTGCTGCAGTAAGCCGTGGTACTGAAGTCCCACCTGGTTTCTGTCTGTGACACTGCAGACTGATGCTAGACCAAACCAATAGCTCCACCTATTATTTATCTGTAATACTGCATATTTTGGTGCTAGACCAAGCCACGTTGATCATCTTTGTTTTCAGTGGCCTCAAACCTGGCCCTCATTCCCGTCAACATTTAAACTCAGGCAAGATGGAAACTAGCCCTTGGGTAGCACCCCAAAAAGTCACAACATTGGATCAATGTTCCACTCCTTTCCCCTCCCAAGGAGAAGCCAGGAGTTGTGGTTTCTTCCCAACTTGCATGATTATTACTGATACTGAGCACCTTATAATATTTACCAAAGTAGTTTTTTCCCAATAAAATACTGCACTTTCTCAGAGCCATGGTGGGTACTTTCATTAAACTAGTACTTCATTTTTTACTTCATTACTCAATGTAGCTGAACAGTTTCTAGTGTACAACACAGTGACACAGATTTCCCTTGTCCAGGACTTAGAAACTGGTGCTAGATCCCTCCGTCTTGCTCCTTGGATCTATCTTCCACCCCGGGTCCTATGTAGCCTGGCTCCACTTGGAGTTTGATTTCTTTCAGTCACCCTGGTTTTATCCCCTGGCCAAGGTCAGCTTTAGTCTTAGGTCTCTTATCAGTAAGGAAGCAAGTCCCCTTCTGTCCAGTTTCTACGTGATGTGATTGATTTGAGCTGTGCTGTTTCGTGAGCATTGATCTGGTAGTCTCCCATCACCCTGGGAAGCAACACTTCCCTAAAGCACCCTGAACACCTGGATTCCAACTATTTCTCTTTTGTCTGTTATAGAGCTGGGCTGGTCAGATTAAATATTTTTAGGCTTCATTTTGACATGCCCATGTATGCAGCGCTTTTGTTCTCACCAAATATTCAGACATCATTATTTTGACAGCAGAATGTCTAGCTAGGAAGGACCTAAACACCTTCCCTACCCCGTGTGTGTGCGTGTGTGTGTGTATGTGTGTGTGTGAGAGAGAAAGGTAAGTGTGTTATGGCGAGTGTGTGTTATAGAGAGGGAAAGAGAGAGAAGTGTGTTAAAGCTGTGATGGAGTAGAAAGACCTCTGCTTCCGGTCAGGTGGATCTGGGTTTCAATCCTGCCTTTGGCCTGATGAGGTGGCGAGAATGTGGGCAAGTCATAAATCACCCCAGCCTTAGTCCTTAGTTTCCCCTTTCCTCTGTTCTGGAGGTGGTCATGAGAGAAAGGGAGAATGGAAAAGCAACATGGAAAATGACCAAGAAGCCCTCCATCACTCGTATTGAATGAGAGACTGTAATTTTTATTACCTGAATAATAGGTACCATTACTGCCTCTTAGGAGGAATAATTTGGCAGATTTGAAAGGGCAGTGGTGAAGAAGAATGAAGCAGCTTTCTGCTTGAACCCTACTGAGTCCAGCATGTTCAGTAAACTGGCTACAGGGACAGGAACACAAAGGGAGACTGTTCAACAGGGTTGGATAAGCTTGACTTACATAGAAATTGGGGAGGGTTGTGTTATTTTGTATAGGCTTTTCCTTTCTCCCTCTTGTCTTGGTCTGCCATCTTAGTGGCCTTCGGGTTCAGCCTCCCAGCACCTTGTTCTGTGTACTTTATCCTACACACAAGAGAGTCCCACAAGTAGGGTCGGCAGTAAAGGTGGCCAGGGACCGCTGATGTGGGCGGATTGGATGTGGCCAGTCATGGTGCCTGGGGCCTCAGGCTCTGATAACTGGATTTAAACTAACAAGGCAGGGACAGGGCAGGTGAGTGCTTGGAGCCAGAGAGAAGATAGAGAATTTCAACCCTATTACTCAGAAGAGGTGAAGCAAAGGGCAACTCTTTCTTCATCTTCCCTCCCTGGAACCTGGTAATGACACATGACAATGCCCCACATCAGAGAACGCATCTTTTAGGAGCCAGGGAAATGATAGACATTGATCAGTCCTGGGTTTGAGGCCAGAACAAGTGCACAAACTCCTCCTTACTATCCAGTATTCATTGTTACCTTCCCAAAGAATGATTTTCATAAATATTGTGATAACTTCTAGCCACAGATCATGGGACCAGCTATTAGAGCTAGCAGGACTAAGGAATGTTCTCTGCAGCCCCAGACTTAGGGACTCTCTCTTCTTTTTCCCCCTCTGTCTTCTGCTCTCTATTCATCCTTCTCTTCATTTCTTCTCTCACCCCGAAATGAGAGATTGTAGGGTGTAATCATTCATTCATTCAACAAATAATGAGCATGCACTATGTACCAGAACTATTTTTGGTGCTTAGAATACATCAGTGAATAAGACAGACAAAACTCACTGTCCTTATTAACTGAAGTATACATCCCAACTGGGGAGGCAGGCGAT
>NW_012098210.1:160381-164935 GCF_000951045.1 Mandrillus leucophaeus
TTTCTACGTGATGTGATTGATTTGAGCTGTGCTGTTTCGTGAGCATTGATCTGGTAGTCTCCCATCACCCTGGGAAGCAACACTTCCCTAAAGCACCCTGAACACCTGGATTCCAACTATTTCTCTTTTGTCTGTTATAGAGCTGGGCTGGTCAGATTAAATATTTTTAGGCTTCATTTTGACATGCCCATGTATGCAGCGCTTTTGTTCTCACCAAATATTCAGACATCATTATTTTGACAGCAGAATGTCTAGCTAGGAAGGACCTAAACACCTTCCCTACCCCGTGTGTGTGCGTGTGTGTGTGTATGTGTGTGTGTGAGAGAGAAAGGTAAGTGTGTTATGGCGAGTGTGTGTTATAGAGAGGGAAAGAGAGAGAAGTGTGTTAAAGCTGTGATGGAGTAGAAAGACCTCTGCTTCCGGTCAGGTGGATCTGGGTTTCAATCCTGCCTTTGGCCTGATGAGGTGGCGAGAATGTGGGCAAGTCATAAATCACCCCAGCCTTAGTCCTTAGTTTCCCCTTTCCTCTGTTCTGGAGGTGGTCATGAGAGAAAGGGAGAATGGAAAAGCAACATGGAAAATGACCAAGAAGCCCTCCATCACTCGTATTGAATGAGAGACTGTAATTTTTATTACCTGAATAATAGGTACCATTACTGCCTCTTAGGAGGAATAATTTGGCAGATTTGAAAGGGCAGTGGTGAAGAAGAATGAAGCAGCTTTCTGCTTGAACCCTACTGAGTCCAGCATGTTCAGTAAACTGGCTACAGGGACAGGAACACAAAGGGAGACTGTTCAACAGGGTTGGATAAGCTTGACTTACATAGAAATTGGGGAGGGTTGTGTTATTTTGTATAGGCTTTTCCTTTCTCCCTCTTGTCTTGGTCTGCCATCTTAGTGGCCTTCGGGTTCAGCCTCCCAGCACCTTGTTCTGTGTACTTTATCCTACACACAAGAGAGTCCCACAAGTAGGGTCGGCAGTAAAGGTGGCCAGGGACCGCTGATGTGGGCGGATTGGATGTGGCCAGTCATGGTGCCTGGGGCCTCAGGCTCTGATAACTGGATTTAAACTAACAAGGCAGGGACAGGGCAGGTGAGTGCTTGGAGCCAGAGAGAAGATAGAGAATTTCAACCCTATTACTCAGAAGAGGTGAAGCAAAGGGCAACTCTTTCTTCATCTTCCCTCCCTGGAACCTGGTAATGACACATGACAATGCCCCACATCAGAGAACGCATCTTTTAGGAGCCAGGGAAATGATAGACATTGATCAGTCCTGGGTTTGAGGCCAGAACAAGTGCACAAACTCCTCCTTACTATCCAGTATTCATTGTTACCTTCCCAAAGAATGATTTTCATAAATATTGTGATAACTTCTAGCCACAGATCATGGGACCAGCTATTAGAGCTAGCAGGACTAAGGAATGTTCTCTGCAGCCCCAGACTTAGGGACTCTCTCTTCTTTTTCCCCCTCTGTCTTCTGCTCTCTATTCATCCTTCTCTTCATTTCTTCTCTCACCCCGAAATGAGAGATTGTAGGGTGTAATCATTCATTCATTCAACAAATAATGAGCATGCACTATGTACCAGAACTATTTTTGGTGCTTAGAATACATCAGTGAATAAGACAGACAAAACTCACTGTCCTTATTAACTGAAGTATACATCCCAACTGGGGAGGCAGGCGATACACAATAATAAATAAAGTAAATAAGTTAATGATATAGTATCTTAGAAAGTGATAAGTCCTATGGAAAGAAATGTAGACCAGGGAAAGGGGGTTGGGAAAAGCAGGCGGTGAGGGGCTGTGGGGGCCAAGGTAAGAACTTTGGCTTTTACTTGCAGTGAGATGAGCAGCTATAGCAAGGTTTTGGGAAGAGGAGGAACATGATTTGGCGTTTGTTTGAAAGAATTCCTGTGCTGGCTATAGGGAGACCAGTGAGGGGCTAATTGCCGCAATCCAGAACAAGAGGATGAAAAGTGAATTTTGGCAATGGGGATAGTGAGAAGTAGTCAGATTCGAATATATGTTAAAGCTAACATAATCTCCTGACATAAAGGGTGTGGGATAAGAGAGGAGAGGAATTAAGCATACCTCCTAGGTTTTTGGCTCTATCAGCTGGAGAGATGGAGTTTCTATCAGCCGAAATGGGGGAGTCTGTGGGTGGAGAAGATTTTTGGGGGATAAGCAGAAGGCCAGATTTTGAGATGTAACCTTTGAGATATTATTGGGCAGACAAATGGAGCTGTTGAGTAGACAGATGGACATGAAATTCATGGGGGAAGTCCCAGCTGGAGAAATAAATTTGAGTTCTTGAGCTATATTTCAATGGTATATAAAGCCATTGGACTGGACAAAAGTATCAGAAGAGAGTATGTGGTAGTTAGGAACAAGGGGGTTTGAACCAGACTTCCGGGGTTCAAACCCCAGCCAGGCACTTAGGAGTTCTGCAACCTTGGACAAGTCAATAAAATTTTGTGTCTCATTTTTTCTAATTTGCAAAATTAAGGTAAGTATAGGTTATACTCATCTGGTTGTTACGAGAGTAAAGCAGTTTATAACATGGAAAGTACTCAGAATAGTCTGGCATGCAGTTAAGTTTTCAGTGTATGTTAGCTGTCTATCTGTTTTGCAACGATATCAATTGTTCCATGATACCTGAATATTACTTACCTAAAATATCTTTTTGAAACAATCTCCCTCTGATAGAAAAGTTACAAGTGTGGGATAAAGAACTTCTTTTCAGAAACATCTGTTAATAAATTGCTGACATATTGCCTTATTGTCCCTTGTTATGGCTTGGATGTTGGTATCTCCCCAAATCCATAAGTTATCACCTAATATTCAATGTGATGATAGTAAGAGGTAGGGCCTTTGGGAAGTGATTAAGTCATGAGGACTCCACCATCATGAATGGGATTAGTACCCTTATAAAAGAGGCTGAAGAGAGCTCCTTAGCCGTCTTTGGTCATGTGAAGACATAACGTTTACCCCCTCTGCCATGTGAGGACAGGGAGCAAGATGGCATCTTGGAAGACTTGGAAAACCCTCACCAGACAGTGAACCTGCTGGTGCCTTGATCTTGAATTTCCGAGCCTCCAGAAATGTGAGAAATGAGCTTTTGCTGTTTATAAATTACCCAGCTAATGGCATTGTGTTATAGCAGCCCAAATGGACTAAGATATCCCTGAATATCTCAGTGCATCTTTCCTACAAATAAGAACATTTTCCTGCATGACCCCCAGACCATCAAAATCAGGAAATTAACATAGGCACATTATTATCATCTTATCTGAAGATTCCCTACAAGTTTTGCCAATTGTTTCAATAACATGTTTTTATAGAGAAAGGATCTAGTTACATTTAGTTGTGATATCTCTCTAGTTTTCTTTAATATAGAAAAAAAATCTCCTTTCCTTTATGACTCTGACACTTCTTAAAAGTATGCACCAGTTATTCTGTAGAATATCCCTCATTTTGTATTTTTCTGATACTTCTTCATGACGAGAGTCAGGTTTTGGCAGTCTTGGCAGGAATATATGGAAGTGGTGCTGTGTTCTCCTTGCTTCCAGTTAGAAGTCACATAATCGGTCCCTCTACTAATCATGTTCACTTTGTTACTTAGTGATGTCCTCCAGGCATCTCCACTGTATTCTTTTTTCCTTTGTAATAAGTATGTAATGTTAAGATTTTTTTCTTAATCCTATGAAATCCAGTTTGAGCACGCGCCCTTACCATGGTTGGAGAGAAAGTGAATAGTAGCTATTTTCCATAGCTCCCTGCTCCATTCTTGGATTGGATCATGGCACCGGGGCTGTTGCCTTCCAAGACAAATGGGACGAATTCTGGTTCTCAGTCTTTATGGGTCACTATGGCCATTGCTCTTTTTTCCAGGCCTAACTGGCCAATTTGAAGTTGGCCAGTCCTGCTGCCTGCTTCAGTCTTTCTATGACAAGCTCTTTCTTGGGGATATTTGATGAGCCTCTCAAAGTTCTAGTTCTTGAAGCCAAAATCTTCTCTGGCATGAATTCAGTACCTCACAGGCCTGGAAATGTCTAGGGCTTTGCATCCTAGCAGGGTGCAGTATTCCACAGCTCGCTGATTTCACCATCCATTGTGGAAGACACCCTTGTTTGGGCCTCTGCACATCCAAATGTTCCTTCTGCCTTGCTAACGGATAGCCATTCCACCCAGCAATGGTTTCAGGGAAACCTAGGCCCTTGCCCACCCCCAGGAGATGAATCTTCATTGGTCCAAGCCAGTTAAGGCAGCCAGTCCCCTGAGGCTGGGACACAAGTTGAGATTCTGGCCAATCAGATGTGAAGGGGAGTGGCCTGGAGGCCTCTGGGGAAAAAATTCCGGTAGCTCACTGTCTCTGTGCACAGAGAATGAATATGGTAAAACAGATAAACACACAAATAAACAAACAAAAAACCCTTGTACACGGATGAGTCCAATACTACCTTTATTAAAGCATCACAGAAACTACAGACTGGGGATTTTGAGCTTTAGGTTCTGAGAACCAGGTAAATAAATAATAAATAAATCTGAAGTT
>NW_012098210.1:165650-170424 GCF_000951045.1 Mandrillus leucophaeus
TGAATATTACTTACCTAAAATATCTTTTTGAAACAATCTCCCTCTGATAGAAAAGTTACAAGTGTGGGATAAAGAACTTCTTTTCAGAAACATCTGTTAATAAATTGCTGACATATTGCCTTATTGTCCCTTGTTATGGCTTGGATGTTGGTATCTCCCCAAATCCATAAGTTATCACCTAATATTCAATGTGATGATAGTAAGAGGTAGGGCCTTTGGGAAGTGATTAAGTCATGAGGACTCCACCATCATGAATGGGATTAGTACCCTTATAAAAGAGGCTGAAGAGAGCTCCTTAGCCGTCTTTGGTCATGTGAAGACATAACGTTTACCCCCTCTGCCATGTGAGGACAGGGAGCAAGATGGCATCTTGGAAGACTTGGAAAACCCTCACCAGACAGTGAACCTGCTGGTGCCTTGATCTTGAATTTCCGAGCCTCCAGAAATGTGAGAAATGAGCTTTTGCTGTTTATAAATTACCCAGCTAATGGCATTGTGTTATAGCAGCCCAAATGGACTAAGATATCCCTGAATATCTCAGTGCATCTTTCCTACAAATAAGAACATTTTCCTGCATGACCCCCAGACCATCAAAATCAGGAAATTAACATAGGCACATTATTATCATCTTATCTGAAGATTCCCTACAAGTTTTGCCAATTGTTTCAATAACATGTTTTTATAGAGAAAGGATCTAGTTACATTTAGTTGTGATATCTCTCTAGTTTTCTTTAATATAGAAAAAAAATCTCCTTTCCTTTATGACTCTGACACTTCTTAAAAGTATGCACCAGTTATTCTGTAGAATATCCCTCATTTTGTATTTTTCTGATACTTCTTCATGACGAGAGTCAGGTTTTGGCAGTCTTGGCAGGAATATATGGAAGTGGTGCTGTGTTCTCCTTGCTTCCAGTTAGAAGTCACATAATCGGTCCCTCTACTAATCATGTTCACTTTGTTACTTAGTGATGTCCTCCAGGCATCTCCACTGTATTCTTTTTTCCTTTGTAATAAGTATGTAATGTTAAGATTTTTTTCTTAATCCTATGAAATCCAGTTTGAGCACGCGCCCTTACCATGGTTGGAGAGAAAGTGAATAGTAGCTATTTTCCATAGCTCCCTGCTCCATTCTTGGATTGGATCATGGCACCGGGGCTGTTGCCTTCCAAGACAAATGGGACGAATTCTGGTTCTCAGTCTTTATGGGTCACTATGGCCATTGCTCTTTTTTCCAGGCCTAACTGGCCAATTTGAAGTTGGCCAGTCCTGCTGCCTGCTTCAGTCTTTCTATGACAAGCTCTTTCTTGGGGATATTTGATGAGCCTCTCAAAGTTCTAGTTCTTGAAGCCAAAATCTTCTCTGGCATGAATTCAGTACCTCACAGGCCTGGAAATGTCTAGGGCTTTGCATCCTAGCAGGGTGCAGTATTCCACAGCTCGCTGATTTCACCATCCATTGTGGAAGACACCCTTGTTTGGGCCTCTGCACATCCAAATGTTCCTTCTGCCTTGCTAACGGATAGCCATTCCACCCAGCAATGGTTTCAGGGAAACCTAGGCCCTTGCCCACCCCCAGGAGATGAATCTTCATTGGTCCAAGCCAGTTAAGGCAGCCAGTCCCCTGAGGCTGGGACACAAGTTGAGATTCTGGCCAATCAGATGTGAAGGGGAGTGGCCTGGAGGCCTCTGGGGAAAAAATTCCGGTAGCTCACTGTCTCTGTGCACAGAGAATGAATATGGTAAAACAGATAAACACACAAATAAACAAACAAAAAACCCTTGTACATGGATGAGTCCAATACTACCTTTATTAAAGCATCACAGAAACTACAGACTGGGGATTTTGAGCTTTAGGTTCTGAGAACCAGGTAAATAAATAATAAATAAATCTGAAGTTTCCTTCTATCTGACTTTTTTGCTTTTTCTTGCCAAGCCTGAGATCACCTCCATCAGGGACTCTGGGAAAAAAATGAGGGTTCCAAACGGTTTTCATGAAACTCATTCTTTTCTTTCTTTCCACATTTTACTAATGGAAGAGTATCAGAAATTTATAGGGATAAGGCACACAGGGAATTGGTGTGTTTTGCATGGTTAATGTAAACATCTTTTTTTTTTCTTTTCTAGCTTTGCTGAGATATAACTCATGCACATAAAATGTATAGTTTGAAAATTCGAGTATATTTACAGGGTTGAGATTCACTGGACTTTAGCGTGTAGAGGCTTCTGACCCGTTGTTATAAAACATGCCTGCTGGTGTCACTGCAGAGCTCTGGCAGTGCAGTTTTCAACGATACCTTTTCAGTATTGTATGTTTTTCAGTGACCAAATCAGGCAGCAGAAAAATGTGATGCATCTGCCTCATGGGAGGCTGTCACTGCAGAAACAGAGAGCAAATGCACCTTTAAGTTTTGAAAGCCAAGATCCAGATGGAAGATGCAGACGTTTGGAAAAATATGGGCTCTGCAGAGCCAGCCCCTTCCTCACCACTTACCCCTGACCCAGGCTCTGTCTTGACTACTTGAGGGGGCATTGCCCAGTTTGTGGGATAGGGGAGGAGTGCTCAAGAGAACCAGCACTGGTGGGCCCCTGACAAGAGCCCTACAACCTGCTCCCTCAAACCCCAGGTCAAATTTGGAGGAACTGGGGAGTTAGGAGAACTTGTGTCTTCCTTCCTGGTGACATGGTTCCTGGAGTTCCTGCTCCCAGCCTGGCCTGGCAGCAGAAGAGCAGAATGGGCTCCATGCTCGGCTTAGAGGGAGAGGACCTGAGACCATCTTGCAGAATTTTCTGGGGGTGCCAGAGTAGCCACATTTTCCAGTGTGCTTAAGAAGATTGTGGGTGGAGCTGAAATCCACTGGTGTAGAGAAGCTCTGGGATCAGAAAGAAGTTATTGCTAGAAGCCCCTATGTGGATCTACTGCCAAGAGCTTCACAGGGGGTGGACATCTTACAATCCTACAAGGACTGATGTCACCAAAGCACCTTAGACAACACTGGGGATGTGGAGGCCGGGGGACCCCGTTTTGATGGAGGAGATCCTAAATTGACCACGATTAAGCTCATGGGTAGGGTGCTTAAAATAGAAATTATGTTCAATTATGGAAAATTTTTAAAAAGTAATACTTTTGCATACCTGGAATTGTGGCTTGAGAGTTGTGTTGTTTTATTTTGATCATATCACCTCATACCTTTAGGACACAATTTCCACATTTGTGAACTAGGACTGGGGAGAAGAGGTTGTACAAAGTAGTACCAAAAGCTTTACTAGCTCAGATTGACTGTGATGCTAAAGGTGCAGTGGCTCTTAGATGTCTCACTGCCCACCTTGAATGCTTTCTGTCTCTGTTACTCTCTTTGCAGGACCTTCTCCCAGGTTCCATCGAGGCTACTGAAGATCACCAAGACAGACCAGGGTGACAGGGAACAAGGGGGCATTCCCAGCCCCTGCAGATATCAGATCTTTTTACCACCAGTTCAGACCATATTTTATTATTTTTAAAGTGATTTGTTGAATAAATATGCCAACAACTCTCAGTAGATATGAAAACAGAAAGGAAAAATATATCTATCATCATGCCATCTTGACAAATAAAAGCATTTTACCTTTCTGCTTTCTCTTCCAATCCATGCCTGCATAAGTATTAATACTTGTTTTGCACCAGAGCATGGAGACTGCATTGTATCAAAGGGATTTTGGGAGACCAGAAGGATGGAAAAGGAAAATCTGGAAAGTTTAGCTCTCCTGATTGGCTGCCCTGGCAACAGACCAAATGACTCCAGAAATAACTCTCCAGCTCTGACCTCTCTCCTGAACTTCAGATGCATCTGTCCGTGTGCCTACTTAACAGCTCCACTTTGATGACGAACCAACATTATATTTAACATGTTTAAAATGGAACTGTTAATTCAGTTCTATTTCACCACCAAACCCATCCCTCCACCGGTCTTCATCATCTCATCCATTGCTCAACCTTGTCATGAATCCATCCCCAATCCTCCCTCTCCATTGCCTTTCCTATTCAATCCCCAAGCAAGTCCTGTCACTTCCAATTTTAGGCTCACTTCCCATTAGTCAATTTCTCTCCATCTCTGCTGGCACCACCTAGCTCAGACCACCACATTGCCTCTGGATTTACTGCAATAACCTCACATTTGAATTTTCTGATTATTTGTTTTCCCCTTGTCTACTTGCTCCACAGAAGTCATGGTGATTTCTTAACATGTAAATATTGTACTTTGCTTGGTGTAATTTGCAATCTGGGCAGTGAGACATCTGAGCGTCTCTACCTCTGCAATGTCATCCCATTGTTTACATAAAATCTCAAAGTCTCCACTGTGACCAGTATCCCTGTGTAATCTGGCTCCTGCCCATACCTCCAGCACTGTCCCATGTCCCATTGCCCACACTCTCCAGCTTCACTGTTTCCCTACCACTTCCTGAACATTCTATGCTCCTTCATACCTTAAAGTTTGGCATAATAGGTTCCCTCCAACAAGAAGGTATTTCCCAGGCTCTTTGAAACTTCCAGATATCAGCTCAAACGTTCTCTTTTCAGAAAGGCTGCTAGCTTACCATTCTGTCTAGCTAGCAGCACTTAATTATTAACTCTGTGAAGATCTCTATCATTGCAATCCCCATTATTTTGTGCACTCTTTTATTTTCTTCATAGCACTCATCACATTTGAAATTCTTTCTTTCTCCCTTGCTCCCTCCCTCGCTCCCCTGTATCACTCCCACCCTTCTTTCCTTTCTATCTGTCCTCATCAGACTGTACC
>NW_012098210.1:171019-181168 GCF_000951045.1 Mandrillus leucophaeus
GTCTTGAATTCTTGTTATCAAGTGGTCTTCCCGCCTTGTCCCTCCAAAGTGTTGGGGTTACATGTGTGAGTCACTGAAACTCCAAGAAAATGTTTTAAAAGGCCATTTTGAGCAAGACCTGAGAGGAGGCTGTTGGAGTGATCCAGGTAAGTACTGACAAGGGTCTGGGTGACCATGCAGATGAACAGGAGGGGACAGGATTAATGGGACTTGGAAACTTAGGGCACCTAGGGCACAAACTGTAGACGCAAGATGTATTGGTCCATTCTTATGCTGCTAATAAAGACAACCTGAGACTGTGTAATTTATAAAGGAAAGAGGTTTAATTGACTTACAGTTCAGCATGGCTGGGAAGGCCTCAGGAAACTTACAGTCATGGCAGAAGGGAAAGCAAACATGTACTTCTTCACATGACAGCCACAAGAAGTACACAGTGAAGGTGGGGGGAAGCCCCTTATAAAACTATCAGATCTCTTGAGAATTCACTCACTATCATGAGAATAGCATGGAGGTAACTTCCCCCATGATTCAATTACCTCCCACCAGATCCCTCCCATGATACATGGGGATTTTGGCAACTACAATTCAAGATGAGATTTGGGTGGGGATACAGCCAGACCATATCACAAAGTGTTATACATGCTGACACTGCCCTTGCTCAGGCCTCAGAATGAGTGTCTTACTTTTTGTTTCCTAGGAACTTTACCTCATCCTAGTCCTGGTCCTGCTTCAAGGGGGAGGTAAATTATAATTCTTGCTTCATGATACCCTCATCATTGAAGACAGCCAAGATATCCTCAAGGTTCTCAACACTGGAGCCCAGGAATGGGAATATTGAAGCTGAAGCAGCTCTATTGTAAGTAGAAAATTTTGAAAAGGAGATGCCTATCTGAGGGGGAATATCTCTGTTTCTGTGACTACAAAGGTTCAAAGTCACAATAAAACTAACAGAGCAGGATGTTTATCTCCTCTGGGCATACTTACCCTTTTACAAAAAGCCTTTTCTGTAAAAGACTTTCCTGGACTACATCATCTTCCCAAGTCTTCACAGGGCCATTTTGGTGCTTATATGATGAACCCTTGATCTACTCCAGGACCACATTTCAAACCTGGGAAAGGGCACACATATGTTCTTCCTTCCCATCACCACCCATAGGCACCAAGTGGACTTTACTGTAGAACAGTCTGGCTGACAGGCCAGGAAGCAATGGATTGAGGATGGGTGAAGATCACCTTATCTGTGTCTAGAATGCTGGGCCATGTGGCTTCTTGGAAAGCAATGACAAGAGTTGGGTTTGAATCTGCATTTCTTGGTTCTACCACTCATTATCTAAGTGACACTGGTCAGGTCCCCTCACCTGCAAAATGGAGCACGGCGCCCACCTTGTAAAACCAGTATGAGGATGAAATGAGATACAACTGCACTTGAAGTCCCAGGCCCGTGGTGACACCCAGTAACTGTTTTTCTTCCTTATATGGAACTGTAGAATGTCACAATAGGAAGGGAACTTGGGGTTCTCTAGATAATGACCCTCCATTTATTTTTTTTCCTTTGAATCTTAAGTACACAGAATTGTATCTATTATAATTCATGCTGTATGATACTATCATTATTGACAATGCATGACCCTTTTTATTAATTTGTTTACCTACCTCTTCATCTATACAACTGTCCATTGGTCATTTGTCCACCCATCTCTCTGCCCATCCATCCATCCATCCATCTTGTCCATCCATTCATCCATCCATTCATCCATCCTCCCTCACTCCCTCTGTCCCTTCCAATCAACCATGCATCTATCTATCTACTTGCATACTTATATCAATTTTATATTGTTAATCTGTCAATTTAAAAAAATCTTAATATAAACATTTGTGAAGCCACCATCCATTATGGAAGTTGGAACCTTCACAATAACTTCCACCTACCTTTATGTACTCCAATTTCTCATCCTTCTGTCCGCCTACATCCAAGGTCACTGCTATTTTTAATCTTGTGTTCCTTGTTCCTTTTAAAAATATATGGGTTTCATTATATTTCTGTGTATTTCTAAAAACTAATGTTAGCTGTTTTTAGCTTTATTAAAAGACTATCATTTTGCATGAAACCTCTGGGGCTTATTTGCCCCTATCAATATTGTATTACTAAAATTTATCCATGTTGCTATGTGCAGCTGTGGTTAATTAGTTTTGCTTTCTATAGAATATCCCATTCTGTGAATGTGCTAAGTTTATCACACATCATACTGTAGATGGGCATGTGGATTGTTCTCAGGTTTTGCTAATTTTAAACAATGCCTCCATGTACATATTAGTACATATCTCCTGGTGCACATGTGCAAATTTCCTTTGGGTGTAACCCAAGAGTGGAAGTGCCAATTATAGGGTATGTGAATGTTTAACACAACAAAATTTTCCAATGCGTTTCCCAAAACAGTTGTGTCCATTTATGTGCCCACTAATAATGCAAAAAAGATCCAGTGACTTCTTTATTTTTGGTATTTGAACAGGGACAAAATGACATCTCAGTGTGGTTTTGCCATAGCTTTTCCTGATTACTAATGAGGTTGGCCATTTCTTCACATGTTTATTGGCCATAAGTGTTTCATTGAACTCAATTTTAATGATGGAGCTGTAGAGGTTTCATGGCAGAGCTTGGGTGCCCACAAGGGGCTTTCCTTGATGAGCCAGGAAGGAGCCATGAGAAACGCAGGTATCTATTTTTCTCAGGGTTGGAGCCTGTCCTGCCTCTGCTGGGTTTCTTGGTCAGCATCATGGACTCTGAGGTCAGACTTTCCACAGAAAATTCATTCCTGGGTAGGGCATGAGAATCTGCCTCTTACTGTTGACCTTTCCAATCTAGGTGCTCCCTTCCTCTGGGGGCTGCAGGAGATAGCGAGGGATGGCCAGTGCTGTTCAGGTCTCAGAAGGCTGATGAGGCAAGAGAAGCTGGGGAAGCAGCTACAGGCATCATGGCAGGTCCTCCTCTGAGGCCAGTCCTTCTGAATAAGACAGGAGGGACTAAGGGTCTTACGTCACTGTGGAGGACTGTCTTTGCAGGGTCTGTGACCTGTAGAGGAAGGAGGGGCTGAGGCACAGCCCATGATTTTCTCA
The DNA here is from genome assembly GCF_000951045.1 of Mandrillus leucophaeus. Classification (NCBI taxonomy): domain Eukaryota; kingdom Metazoa; phylum Chordata; class Mammalia; order Primates; family Cercopithecidae; genus Mandrillus; species Mandrillus leucophaeus. The sequence goes on from NW_012098210.1 coordinate 174,134, forward strand.
TACCTCTCCTTAGAGTCTACCTCAAGGGTGTTGTCTTCATACCAATTCTCTCTGTTTCTTCCTCCCTAAGTGCCCTCTCTCCTTCCCTGACCAGGGAACCTGCCTCTTTGCACATCCTCAGGCTGACTATGCGAGAGACAAAGGAAGGTCAAGGGGATAGTGGTGCAATTCTCAGGGACCCTCTGGATCAACACCCATTCAAGGTACAGGAGAAATGGGAGGGCCCCACAGCCTTCTTCTCACAGTGCCCCTGTCAGCTGGAGTCCCACCTTTGGGAGCCTAATCCCATCTGGGGTCCCCCCTTACCTGGAAGAAAGTCTCCTCCTAAAGACATAGATGGCAGAAAGTTCCAGCCAAGGAGCAGGAGGGAGTTGCACACAGGGGTACCTGGTGACAGAACAATGTCAGGATGAGGTTGGATCCTGTTTCCATTAGACCCCCAAGCAGGCTCAGCCCCACCTCTAACTCAGGTCGCAAGACTATACCCTCGTCTTGAGGAGAGTCACCTCACCTATATAAGCCTCAGTTTCCTTCATCTGTAAAGTGGGAATTATAACACGCATTTCAGAATGTTTTTGTATCAAATGGGAGCACCCAAACAAAGTGCCTAATAGGTGCTTAGCAATTGTTGAATCTGAATAGCTTTTGGAGGATGGGTGGGAACTGGGGAAAGATATTTCATATCAGCTTGGTTATTTAAAGGAGCATTTGGTAAAATGAGTGGGTGGTCAGGATTCAGCTGATGAAAGCAGCACTTATTGCAGTTTGGTACTGGAGACACAATGCTCTAAAGAGGATGCCATAATTGTTGTCCCATGTTATAGATGATTCAGAAAGAGATGAAGTGACTTTTCCGGTGTCACACATGGTGAGCACAGCAAAGCCTGCATTTGAACCCGGCCTGTCTATCTCTAGGTCTGAGCCTTTACCTGCTTAGTTATTCTGGTCCTACTCTCCCAGACTCCATTGCTCTTCTTTGGGTCTGCTCAGCTGTCTGCTAGCCTGGACCAGAGCCTGGTTATTCTGCCACGCTTGGCAGGTGAACTGTTTTTTATCTTTCCACTCTGAAGTGTTGACCAGGATATGATTGTCTTGGCTGAATGTGCCATCTGGGTTCTTGGTGGGGCCAAAGGCCTCACAGGTCTTGAAGTATCCATTTGTCTTTAGCCAGGCAATGCCTTTGGGGTAAAACCTTTGCACATGGCAGGTGAGAATGGCAGCCTGGAGTCCTAGGAGGTGGTGTGCAGAGATATTCACTGTGGGCACAACTGAAACAATAGCACTGCCTTTGTTAGTTTCTTCCTTTATGCAAAGCATGCTCAAGGGGTGTCCACACCTTTCTAGGCAGTGTGATGGGTTCTTGGAATACAGCATGAATCAAGACAGACATGTTCCCTGCCTTGCCTTATGGAACTCCCACTCTGGTGAGGAGGACAGGAAGGAAACAAAGCAGTCACATGACCCCTAGGAGAGTTCCAAGAGCCTACAATAGGGGCACTTGACCTGGTCTGCCGGAAGGCAGGTTAGGAAAGGGTCTCCAGAGGAAGTAACCTTTGAGTGGAAATCTTTGAGTGGAAATATGAAAGACGAGTAAGAGTTAACTCTATGTGGCAGACTGCATTTTCTAAAAATGATGGCAGCATACCCCACATGCTTTTCCAGAACTCTGCTACTCTGCATTGGAGGAGGAGTCTATTTCTGCCCCCCTGGACTTTGTGACTGCTTTAATGAATAGAATTCAGTAGGGACAACACTGTATGACTTCTGTGGCTGTGTCATAAAAGCTGGTATGGCTTCTACCTAGCTCTTTCTTGGGACACACCCTTGGGACACAACCACAAGCTATAACTAGCCTATGTGGAAATGTTGGGGAAGCAGGAGCCTAGGACAGCCAGACTAATGCTACTTTAAGTTCAACTCCATCTTGGAACCAACAAGGCACATTCCTTGCTGGTCACCACCCACAGTTACAGGATATTTACAACTGAAGAAAAAGCCTAAAGATTCCTACAAAGACACATTTCTACAACAGTGGAAAGTCCACATGTCCCAATACCTATAACAATATATGTTTTCAATATCATCATAGTTATTCTTTGATGTACTCACACTCTAGAATGTCAAGGATAGTTTTCTTTAAATCAATAGAACAATACATTTTGTCATGTTGTCTGCTCACGTGCATGTAGACACAGCTTAGCTTAGCTTTTACATGGACAAGACGTCTTTATAAGAAAAACTTAAAACAAAGATGAGGCATTCCTCTGCTTGCTTTCTGAGGACACCCCGCCCTGTAAGTGAGTAGTTTTCAATAAACTATCTCTTCTCACTGTACTCTGTGACTTACCTTTAACTTCTTCCTGTATCAGATCCAACAACCCCCTCTTGGAACCTGAATAGGGACTCTTTTTCTGGCAGCAGAAAGATAATAAGGAAAAGCCCATGCCAAGAAGAACCAAGGCCCCAAGCCAACAGCCAGCACTAATGGTCAGGCATGTTAGTGAAGGAGTCTTCAGGTGATTCCAGCCTCTGAATTGTCCAGCTGAGGCTTAACCATCATGGAACAGAGCAAGCTGTCTTTGCCCAGCCCTGCTGGAATTCCTGACCCACAGCATCTAAAAGCATAATCATTTAAGGGAATATGGTGTAAATTTGGAATACTGGAATAAATTTGGGGATAATTTGTTATATACCCCTAACAATTGTGAAATATTAGGCAAAAGGGTTTGTGGGGCAGGAGGAAGGGGGTGCTGGGAGAGGGTAAGGGTGGGGATGGCATCTCAGCAGATGGATGGACCTGGGCAGAGGCCCTGAGTTTCCATGGACTTTAGAAAGAAGAGCAAAGTGAATGAGAGAGAGGATGGGTGAGTGAGGCTGAATTCATAGCCAATCTGGAGGCTGGCTATACTTATAGGTGCCCTGGGGGCACTTAAAGACATTCTAAGGCCTACAAACATTATTTTAATACAATTAATTTCCAGATCCTGAACCCTCATAAAACTGTTTACTTATATTGATCTGCCTGAGAATGAGCATCAGGGCCACTTTCTTTTCTTACCTCTGGTTTCTCAATTTTCCTTCTCCCATATCACAAAAGAAAGGCCTTCCTCCCACACTTCCTGAATCTAGCTATGGGGCATTGTCCTTAGTGTAAAGACTTTGGGATGCAAAATACTTTACATTGCAAATACTGCTGGCCAGGAAGCCTGCTTTAACCAAAGCACCATCAACTCCCCCATCTACCTCGCCAAACTGCAATTCCAATACCATGTTAAAGGCTATTTTAATAATTACTTATCAAAAATTTTTATACATTTAGATTGTTTGGATCAATTGTGTAATTCAATCCAAAAGAATGTTTTTTGACACTGAGAGTCTTATGGTCATAAAAATTTTATTTTAAATTTCAATTTATAGATGTGGTTTTGCTTGAGTTCTGTGTTCTCATAGTTCTCTGTGATATGTATCTGTATGATTTTATAGTCAATAAAAGATTTTCCAATGTAAAATATGTTACATTAAGGTAAAATTCTTCATGGGAGTTAGAATGGAAATACAGCATTAGGAAGTAAAAGGAATGATATAAAATGCCTGGTTATTAAAGAAGAGCTTCTTTATGTATGTTTACATGGATGATGGTGAAAATTAAATTATGATGATGTTATTTTTTTCACTGAATATGTTTTGGAGTGATGCAACATTTGTAATACTCCAGGAGTTATGCTCTGTGCAACTATTTAAGTTATAATGAAAAATCTTAGATGTCAACTTTAAAATATATGATAGACTACATGGTTTTTCACAATTATTTTAGGGAAATGTGCACAAAAGTGCTTGAATATCACAGTTGAACATCCCAGTAAGATTTTTTTTTTTCCCCAAGAGAAGTGATGAGCTACTGTAGGGTTTTAAGCAAATGAGAGACATGATCTGGTTTCCTTTATAAAATCCCCTTGGCTGCTGGGAGTTTGGGGATGGACTGTAGAGGGCAATGGTGGATATTAGCGATCAATTCGGAGGCTCTTGCAATTGCTCAGGTAAGAGATGGATGTTGGCTTGAACTTAAGTATTAGTTTAAATAGTGGCAGTAGAAAGAAATGTATGAGTTCAGGAAATATTTGGGAGTGGTATCTGATAGAACTTGGTGATGGGTTGGGTGAAAACAGGCTTCTGGCTTAGATGACTTGGTTGATGGGGAATGTCTTCACTTATACGGGTAGGACAGAAGGAGCAGCAAGCTCTGAGAGGGTTGGGGGAGCAGCACAACGCTCATCTCTGAGCTGACCATGACTGAACCACCACTCTTGGGAAAGGTGGGGTTGGGTATTGCCTTTCTCTGGTATCTCTGCATAGGTGGTTCTTACAGGAGGCAGCTCAGAGGTAGTTATCTGAAGAGGTTTAACACTGGATTCAAATTCCAGCATGCTTACTGAAGAACCCTGTGACCTTGGGCAAGTCACTTCACTTTTCTGGGCCTCAGTTTCCTCATCTGAATGAAGCAAGGACACACAGCTGCCTCTAGTTTCTCTGGGATGATTGATGTGGAGGCTAGAATTCACTTTCCAGGCTTGAGCTCTCTTGTGGTATCTTTTGGTTAAGCAAGACAGACTTCTATTTTGGGATGGAGGCGTTTGAGTAATGAGGAACTAGATTTTTGACAATGATACCATAAATTATCTCCCTTATGGGGTTGCTGTGGAGACTATGGTGCTATTAATGGGTCTCCTTGGTTTTCTCTGGCTGGAGCTGGAGAGAAGGAAAGATGGAGTTCTGGACCCCTGGAAGGAACTTCACCCATCTGCAGGAGGTAATTGAGACTACACTATGCTGAGGTTGGTGGGGGGCAAAGGACAGTACAGGCCCCTGGGGAAAGCCCCTTTGAAGGCAAAGGCAGATGGACTTGAAAAGCAGTGAGGATAATTTCCTTTGCCTTTCTTTCTATATTTCTGCAAAGTTGGATTCAACACAACAGCCTGGACTTGCTCTCAGGAAATAAACAATGCACTCTGTCCTTAAGGAGTAAGAGCCAGAAAGGGCATGTGTGTGTAGCCTGCCTTGCTGTTTCTCCTGTTGCTGGGTGAGTTTAAGAAGCGTGTTTCAAAGGTGGTGACTGGCGGCAAGGCAGTGGTGGCATGGTGGTTTGAACAATGGTGTTGGGAGTTCCCACGGAGAGTTCAGGTGGGAGGAACTTCTTTGCTGTGAAGTCCTAAGTGATCAGGTCACTGCCCCTCTCTTGCCAGCCTCTTCCTTTTCCATGCACTCACCCTCTCACTAGGCCTCAGCCACACTGGCTTCGTCTTTGCTCCTCAGACATGTCTTGCTCCCCACGGCAGCATAGGGCCTTTGCATGCTCTGTTACCTGTGCCTTGAACACTCTGCACTTTGCTTGGCTGACTTCTTTTCATTCTCCATGCCTTGGCTCAAACATAATTTCTTCAAAAAGGCATTTCCTGAGTAAACTCGATTTCTCTCCTTTTCATATATTTCAGCAATTTGTTCTTTCTCTTCATAGCAAATGTGATGAATCATAACAATATAGTTGTTTGCGTCTTGGTTGATTGGGTTCACATGACTGTAAACTCAGCAAGGCAGAACCAGGTCTGCTCGGTTTACCATGGAATCTCCAGCACCTAGAATGATGCCACCACATAGCAGATGCTCAGCAAAAACCTGTCGAATTAGTGAATGAAGTTCCACCTCCCAAAGACGTTAGAGGGAAGGGAGCTCTGAAAGAGAAGAACCCGATCATGGCATTATGTAGAAGGAGGATGGTCATATAAAACAGGGAACCTCATCATCACCTCACTGCGGGTTTTGTGAGGAATGAATGGGAGGATGCAGGTGACATGATTCAAGCAGGGAGCCTACAGTGGTCACAAAAGGTTGGCCCTATTTGTGTGGGGGGCTAATCTTGGAGAAATTGGGAGACATTCACATGCCTTCTGAGGGGGCTCTGCAATTCACTGTGAGCCAACTGGCAGGTGACCTGGGAGTGGAGTGAGGAGAATCCAAGGGTCACTGTAGCAGTGCTGATGACGGTGTAGGAGGAAGCATCTGCAGGTGAGGAGACCTGGGTCTGAAAGGCTGGAAGCTCCATGCCATTTTTGAGTCATTTCACATATATGTTTTTGGCAAAGAAGCCAGTTGAGGTGCAGGTGAGATTCACTAGTTGGCCTGGGCTATCCCTGTTGGAGTGGCCAGAAATCTTTGGAAGAGAGGGCTTAGCTTTGATCAGGGCAAGGGTGAAGAGAAGAAGGAGAGAGAAGAGAGAGAAATGAAGAGGGAGAGTTACTCTTTAGCACAATAATCACCCTCATGGTTCACTCTGCTTGACTTCTTGCCCCAATCTCTCATCTCCAGTTTTCTCCTCTTCATAAACTTTATCATTACTCTTCTTGTTATAACGGCCAATCAACTGACCTCACTGACTTTACCTCTCAGCTCTTCCAACCTACAGTTGGAAACCAGACCGTGGTGATCTTGCTAAAATGGAGATCTGACCATGTTATTCCCTTGTTCACCTTCCTCCTGTCCCCTCTTATCCTCCCTATCTTCTTCCCAAAGTATATTGTTTAAAATGTCACATAAGGTATACCCCGAAAAACAGCAGACCCCTGGTTTCCTCTCCTTGCAAGTATTATAGACCAACAACTTTTAACTATGTTAGCGGATTCTTTGGGCATATCTCTCTGCATTTCTATGTTGATACTAACATACTTATACTGTTATTTTCAACTTTTCTCATTTTTTTTTCAGTTTTATGTAGTATGGATCTACCTACTGCTATGGAAGATGATGCTTTAGCTCTCTTACAGCTCCTTCTACCTGCCATCCACATTTCTCCTCCTCAAATCCTCCTATTAAAGACACATAATAATTTTTTGTTTTATCAGTATTCAGCATTTATATTATTATGACCAAATGAGCATTGTTCACAATTGGGCCATGTAATATATGATAATTATATTTCCTGTCTTATACAGCTTTTTGTTTTCCGATGAGGTTTTTTAACATGTATTTTTAAATTTTTCGTTT
>NW_012098210.1:181218-184055 GCF_000951045.1 Mandrillus leucophaeus
ATATAGTTGTTTGCGTCTTGGTTGATTGGGTTCACATGACTGTAAACTCAGCAAGGCAGAACCAGGTCTGCTCGGTTTACCATGGAATCTCCAGCACCTAGAATGATGCCACCACATAGCAGATGCTCAGCAAAAACCTGTCGAATTAGTGAATGAAGTTCCACCTCCCAAAGACGTTAGAGGGAAGGGAGCTCTGAAAGAGAAGAACCCGATCATGGCATTATGTAGAAGGAGGATGGTCATATAAAACAGGGAACCTCATCATCACCTCACTGCGGGTTTTGTGAGGAATGAATGGGAGGATGCAGGTGACATGATTCAAGCAGGGAGCCTACAGTGGTCACAAAAGGTTGGCCCTATTTGTGTGGGGGGCTAATCTTGGAGAAATTGGGAGACATTCACATGCCTTCTGAGGGGGCTCTGCAATTCACTGTGAGCCAACTGGCAGGTGACCTGGGAGTGGAGTGAGGAGAAGCCAAGGGTCACTGTAGCAGTGCTGATGACGGTGTAGGAGGAAGCATCTGCAGGTGAGGAGACCTGGGTCTGAAAGGCTGGAAGCTCCATGCCATTTTTGAGTCATTTCACATATATGTTTTTGGCAAAGAAGCCAGTTGAGGTGCAGGTGAGATTCACTAGTTGGCCTGGGCTATCCCTGTTGGAGTGGCCAGAAATCTTTGGAAGAGAGGGCTTAGCTTTGATCAGGGCAAGGGTGAAGAGAAGAAGGAGAGAGAAGAGAGAGAAATGAAGAGGGAGAGTTACTCTTTAGCACAATAATCACCCTCATGGTTCACTCTGCTTGACTTCTTGCCCCAATCTCTCATCTCCAGTTTTCTCCTCTTCATAAACTTTATCATTACTCTTCTTGTTATAACGGCCAATCAACTGACCTCACTGACTTTACCTCTCAGCTCTTCCAACCTACAGTTGGAAACCAGACCGTGGTGATCTTGCTAAAATGGAGATCTGACCATGTTATTCCCTTGTTCACCTTCCTCCTGTCCCCTCTTATCCTCCCTATCTTCTTCCCAAAGTATATTGTTTAAAATGTCACATAAGGTATACCCCGAAAAACAGCAGACCCCTGGTTTCCTCTCCTTGCAAGTATTATAGACCAACAACTTTTAACTATGTTAGCGGATTCTTTGGGCATATCTCTCTGCATTTCTATGTTGATACTAACATACTTATACTGTTATTTTCAACTTTTCTCATTTTTTTTTCAGTTTTATGTAGTATGGATCTACCTACTGCTATGGAAGATGATGCTTTAGCTCTCTTACAGCTCCTTCTACCTGCCATCCACATTTCTCCTCCTCAAATCCTCCTATTAAAGACACATAATAATTTTTTGTTTTATCAGTATTCAGCATTTATATTATTATGACCAAATGAGCATTGTTCACAATTGGGCCATGTAATATATGATAATTATATTTCCTGTCTTATACAGCTTTTTGTTTTCCGATGAGGTTTTTTAACATGTATTTTTAAATTTTTCGTTTCTGTGGGTATGTAGTAGGTGGATATATTTACGGAGTACATGAGATGTTTGGATACAGGCATGCAACGTGTAACAATCAAATCATGGATAATGGGGTATCCAACCCCTCTAGCATTTACTGTTTTTGTTACAAATAATAGAATTATACTCTTTTAGCTATTTTAAAATGTACAATTAAATTATTATTGACTATCATCATGTTGTTCTTTTAATAGTGTCATAATTTTCATTTGCTTCATTTTCTATGAACAATTCATCTTATGACAAATTCATCCCCAAGCTTTCTGCCAGATTTCCTTCATGTTTGAAACTACGAAGTACTGCACTGGACTTCCCTTTAGGGTACATGTATATTCAGGAGTACACAAAGATTTTTCAGGGGATTGTATAGACTTGAATTAAAACATCTTTTTATTACGATAAATTTGTAAACATACATAAAAACAGAGAGAAAGTATTCAGCATGGCATTTTAACAGCTATCAACAAATGGCTGATCCTGTTTCGTCTACACTTCTCCCATCAAGTGCTGGGTTAGTATTTTTTATTGTATATATTTGAAGTGTACGACATGATGTATAGCTATACATATACTTAGTGAAATGATTACTACAGTCAAGCAAATTAGTATACCCAGTATCCCACAGAGTTACCATTTTTGTGTGTAGTAAAAGTATCTAAAATCCTCCCTCTTAGCAAATTTCCAGTATACAGTACAACACTATTAACTATAGTCCTCATGCTGTACATTAGATCTCTGGGTTTATTCATTCTACATAACACATTTTGTACTCGTGGACTTCCATCTATCTCCCCAGTTTTTCAACTTCCCATCCCTGGTAACCATTGTTCTACTCTGTTTCTGTATATCCAAGTTATTTTGTTTTTTATATTTTACATATAAGTGAGAGAAATTAAAAATAAAATTACCATGTAACCCAGCAAGGTTTTTTTCAGGTACATACCCAAAGAAAATGAATTCAAACCTTGTAAATGTATCTGCACCCCCATGTTTATTGCAGCATTACTCATAATAGCTAAGATACAGAAACAACACAAATGCTTGTCAATGTATGAATGAATAAAGAAATTGTGGCATATGTATACAATGGAATATTATTCAGCCTTAAAAATAAAGAGATCTTGCCATTTATGACAACATGGATGAACCTAGTGAGCATTATGCTAAGCGAAATAAGCCAGACACTGGATTTCTTTTTTTTTTTGTTTTTTTTTTTTTTTGAGACGGAGTCTCGCTCTGTCACCCAGGCTGGAGTGCGGTGGCCGGATCTCTGCCCACTGCAAGCTCCGCCTCCCGGGTTTACGCCATTCTCCTG
>NW_012098210.1:184936-185450 GCF_000951045.1 Mandrillus leucophaeus
AAAAAAAAAAAACCCCAACAACAAGAGACAATACCCATATGCTTGTATTTCTCACTCTTGTAAACATAAAAGGTAGTGTGCTCCACACACTCTTCTATATATTGCTTTTCCTGTTTAATGATATGCTGTGGGTCACTCTGAAGTGGTGTGCTGAGTTCCTCCTTATGCCCTTTTAAAGTCACGTAATACCCAATGTGCGCCTGTACCATAAGCTTACTCAGCTTTTGCTCTTACAAATAGTGTTGTGATGAAGAGCCTAAGGATAAGTCATCCTGCACTTGTATTGGTAGATCTTTGGGATACATTTCTAGAAGTTCAATTGTTGGATCATGAGGTAATTTTGCTAGATATTGCCGAGTTCACCTCTTTATGAGTTATATGATTTTGCATTCCTAACAGCAAAATATGGAGTACTTGTTTTGCCTTAGCTTACCCAATTGTTACGCTGTTGAACTTTTGGATTTTTGGTCAAGTAGATATGTGAGAAACTGTGTCTCAGTATAGTTTTTAATTT
>NW_012098210.1:186425-188774 GCF_000951045.1 Mandrillus leucophaeus
CATATATATGAATCTATTTCTAGAATCTCTATTTGGTTCCATTGATCCACTTGTCTATCTTGATGCCAATAACACACTGTATGATTACTATAGCTCTACAATAATTTTCTGTTCATGACAGATGTTGATCTATAGTTTTGCTTTTCTATGATTCTTTATCTGTAATGCTGGCCTCATAAAATGAGAAGCCTCACTTCCTCTTTAATTTTCTGAAATAATCTGAGTAAAACTGTTAGTACTTCTTCCTCAATTGTTTGATGGAATTCCTCAGTGAAGTCATCTGGGTCTGAATTATTCTTTGTGGGCGGCTTTTTAAACTACAAGTTTAATTTATTTAACAGATATAGAGATAATTAGGCTATTTATTTCTTCTTGAGTGAGCTTTAGCAGTCTATGTCTTTCAAAGAATTTGTCCATTTCATCTAAGTTGTCAAGTTTATTGGTATAAAGTTTTTCATAAAGTTCCATTATAATCTTTTTAATATCTGTGGAGCCTGTAGTAGTGTCACCTCTCTCGTTATTGATATTGGTAATTTGTATCTCCTTTCTTTTTTCCTGATTAACTGTGTGGATATGTGTTTATTACTTTTATGAATTTTCTCAGGGAACCAGCTTTTGTTCCTATTGATTTTTTCTATAGTTTTTCATTTTATATTTCTGATTTCTGCTCTGTTCCTTATTATTTCCTTTCTTCATTTTTTTCCTACTTTTTGAAGTCTCTGAAAAAAACCTTTCTTCTGTCCTAATATAGGGATTTAGTGCTATGAATTTCCTGCTAACTACTCTTTTGGCTGCATCCTACAAATTTGGTATGCTATGTTTTCATTTTCATTCAGTTAAAAATATTTTCTAGGCCAGGAGTGGTGGTTCATGCCTGTAATCCCAGCATTTTGGGAGGCTGAGGCAGGCAGATCACTTGAGCTCAGGAGTTTGAGATCAACCTGGGCAACACAGCAAAACCCAGTCTTTACAAAAAAATACAAAAATTAGCTGGGCGGAGTGGAGTGCGCCTGTAGTCCCAGCTACTCAGGAGGCTTAGGTGGGAGGATCACTGAAACCTGGCAGGTTGAGACTACAGTGAGCCGTGATTATGCCACTGCACTCCAGCCTGTGAGACAGAGTGAGACCCTGTCTCAAATAAATAAATAGATACATACATACATAAAATACTTTCTAATTTTTCTTCTGATTTCTTTTTCGGTAATGTGTTGCTCAGAAGTATATTTAGTTTTTAAATGTTTGGAGATTTTCTAGAGGTATTTGCTTTTTAAATTTAATTTCTATGACTACTGAGGGTTAAATTAAATAAAAATTAAAATGAAATAAATAAATAAATTTAATTCCATTGTGGTCAGAAAACACACTTCACATGACTTGATTTATTTAAAACTTACTGAGACTTATCTATGGCTGAGAATACAATCTATGTTGGTAAATGTTTCTTTTGTAGTTAAAAAGAATGTGTATTCTCTTGTTTTGGGATGGAGCATTCTATAAATATCAGTTTGCTCAAGTTGGCTTATAGTGCTGTTCAAGTCTTCTACATCTTTACTGTTTTTCTGCCTCCTTGTTTTACTGATTATCGAAAGAGAGGTGTTGAAATCTGACTATAATTGTAGATTTTTCTATATATTCTTGCAATTCTATGAATTTTGTTTTATGTATTTTGAAACTCTATTATTATATGCATCAACATTTAGAATTGGTATATTTTATTGATTAATTTTTGATCAGTTTATTATAAATGATATTCTATATTCTCATAATTTCTTTATTCTAAATATACTTTGACATTAACGTAGGCATTCCATATTTTAAAAATTATTGTTAATGTTGTATATATTTTTCTGTCCTTTTATTTTTAATCTATTTGTGCCTTTATTTTTGAAGAGAATTGATCCTCTGCAGGCAGTAAATAGTGGGTCCTACTTTAAAAAATCTAATGTGAAAATCACTTTATTTTAATTAGGGTGTTTAAACCATTTACATTTAATATGATTATTTATATGACTAGGTCTAAATCTATGATCTTGCTACTTACTAGCCTCATCTCTTCTTTGTTCCAGTGTACCTCGTTTTCTGTCTTCTTTCAGATTGATTTTTATGATTCTGATTTATCTCTTTTGTCAGTTTATTAGCTGTTACTCTTTGTTGTGTTATTTCACTGGTTGTTTTGAGATTTCTGGCATATATTATTAACTCATCATTATTTATCATGAGTGATAAGATATCACTTCACATATAGCATGAAATTCTTACAGTAATATATTTCTATGTCTCTCTTCCTGGTCTTTGTGCGATTTTTCTTACACATTTTACTTTCCATGTATGTTATAATCTGTCAAATAT
>NW_012098210.1:188824-191109 GCF_000951045.1 Mandrillus leucophaeus
GTGGAGTGCGCCTGTAGTCCCAGCTACTCAGGAGGCTTAGGTGGGAGGATCACTGAAACCTGGCAGGTTGAGACTACAGTGAGCCGTGATTATGCCACTGCACTCCAGCCTGTGAGACAGAGTGAGACCCTGTCTCAAATAAATAAATAGATACATACATACATAAAATACTTTCTAATTTTTCTTCTGATTTCTTTTTCGGTAATGTGTTGCTCAGAAGTATATTTAGTTTTTAAATGTTTGGAGATTTTCTAGAGGTATTCGCTTTTTAAATTTAATTTCTATGACTACTGAGGGTTAAATTAAATAAAAATTAAAATGAAATAAATAAATAAATTTAATTCCATTGTGGTCAGAAAACACACTTCACATGACTTGATTTATTTAAAACTTACTGAGACTTATCTATGGCTGAGAATACAATCTATGTTGGTAAATGTTTCTTTTGTAGTTAAAAAGAATGTGTATTCTCTTGTTTTGGGATGGAGCATTCTATAAATATCAGTTTGCTCAAGTTGGCTTATAGTGCTGTTCAAGTCTTCTACATCTTTACTGTTTTTCTGCCTCCTTGTTTTACTGATTATCGAAAGAGAGGTGTTGAAATCTGACTATAATTGTAGATTTTTCTATATATTCTTGCAATTCTATGAATTTTGTTTTATGTATTTTGAAACTCTATTATTATATGCATCAACATTTAGAATTGGTATATTTTATTGATTAATTTTTGATCAGTTTATTATAAATGATATTCTATATTCTCATAATTTCTTTATTCTAAATATACTTTGACATTAACGTAGGCATTCCATATTTTAAAAATTATTGTTAATGTTGTATATATTTTTCTGTCCTTTTATTTTTAATCTATTTGTGCCTTTATTTTTGAAGAGAATTGATCCTCTGCAGGCAGTAAATAGTGGGTCCTACTTTAAAAAATCTAATGTGAAAATCACTTTATTTTAATTAGGGTGTTTAAACCATTTACATTTAATATGATTATTTATATGACTAGTTCTAAATCTATGATCTTGCTACTTACTAGCCTCATCTCTTCTTTGTTCCAGTGTACCTCGTTTTCTGTCTTCTTTCAGATTGATTTTTATGATTCTGATTTATCTCTTTTGTCAGTTTATTAGCTGTTACTCTTTGTTGTGTTATTTTACTGGTTGTTTTGAGATTTCTGGCATATATTATTAACTCATCATTATTTATCATGAGTGATAAGATATCACTTCACATATAGCATGAAATTCTTACAGTAATATATTTCTATGTCTCTCTTCCTGGTCTTTGTGCGATTTTTCTTACACATTTTACTTTCCATGTATGTTATAATCTGTCAAATATATTATTATATTTGCTTTGAACAGTTGACTATGTTTTAAGTACATTTAAATGTACTTTAAAAATATTTTCCCACATTGTTACTATTTCTCTTGCTTTTAATTTCTTTGTATATATCCAGGTTATCTGGTATCATTTTACTACTGTTGGAAGGACTTCTTTTTAATATTTCTTGTAGTGCGGATCTGTTGATAATGAATTCTTTCAGCTTTTGTATGACTGATAAAGTCTTTATTCTTCACTTTAAAAATTGTGGTAAAGTACACATAAGATCTGCCATCTTAACCATTTTTTAGTGTACAGTTCAGTGACATTGAGTACACTCACATTGTTGTGCAACCATCACCACTATACATCTCTAGAATGCTTTCCATCTAACAAAACTGAGAAAATATATGGAATGCATCACAAATTTGCATTCCATCCGTGTACACAGGCCATGCTAATCTCTGTATCGTTTCACTCTTAGTATCTGTGCTGCCAAAGTGACTACTTAACTCCAGCCTGGGCGACAGAGCAAGACTGGCTCAAAAAATAGATAAATAAATTAAATGCTTAATTAATTTATTTATTTTAAAAGATATTTTTGCTAGGTAAAAATTCTAGAATGACTTTTTAATTATCGTTTTCGTTTAAAAAAATGCTTTAAATAGCCAGGCACGGTGGGGCATGCCTGTAATCCCAGCATTTTGGGAGGCCGAGTAGGGGTAGATCACCTGAGGTCAGGAGTCCGAGACCAGCTTGGCCAAAATGGTGAAACTCCGTCTCTACTAAAAATACGAAAATTAGCCAGGCATGGTGGCAGCCACCTATAATCCCAGCTACTCCGGAGGGTGAGGCAGGAGAATTACTTGAATCTGGGAGGCGGAGGTTGCAGTGAGCCGAGATCATGCCACTGCACTCCAGTCTTGGTGACGAGGGTGAAACTCTGTCTCAAA
>NW_012098210.1:191704-195367 GCF_000951045.1 Mandrillus leucophaeus
AAAGTTCAATATGGATCTTTTAAATGTTTTCCATGCATCTACTTCACATATTCAGTTTTTCTTCTAGCTTCCTGAATGTACAGAGTATACTTATAATAACTTTAATTTCTTTGTGTACTAATTCTATCATCTGTCTTTTCTGGTTAGTTTCAAATGATTACTTTTTCTTATTATGAATCACATTTTCTTGCCATTTTCATGCCTGGTAATTTTTTATTGGATGCCAGATATTGTGACTTTTACTTCATTGGGTACTGGGTATTTTGCCTTTCTATAAATATGCTTGAGCTTGTTTTGGGACATGGTTAAATTACCTGGAAGCAGTTTGAACTTTTCATGTTTTGCACTTAAGCTTTGCAAGGCAGGCCTCCAGCATCATTTGGTCTAGGGCTAATTCTTTTTCCTTTACTGAGGCAGAACTCTTCTGTGTATTCTATCAGATGTCTCTGAATTATGAGTTTTTTTTCACTCAGGTTGTAAAGATCAGGCACTATTCTTAGCCTTGTGTAAGCTCCGGAAATTTTTCTCCTCTGGCCTCACGTACTTTTCTCATGTACATAATACACTTTTCAATACTTCACTGAATATTCAAGGGGGATCTTTTACAGATATTTGGAGTTCTCTCTCTGCTCTTTGGTGCCCTACCCTAAAAACTGTAGCCGCTTGGCCTCTGTGGACATCCAGGTCCTTCTTATCAACTCAGGGAGAACTTCAGGCTCCACCTGAGTTATCTCTTTCTGTATGGTGGTCTTAAAGCCTTCTCAGAGAGAACTTTTGGGGCAGCCTTAGGGCTCACTTCATTTGTTTCCCATTTCACAGGGATCACTGTCCTTTGTTGCCTGGTATCCAATGTCTTGTCTACCATTGTTTTAAATAATTTGCCCAGAGTTTTAGCAAGAGAGTAAATCCAGTCCCTATCACTATTTTGGTAGAAGTTGCCCCAAATATTTAATTTAATTTTATTTTGCTATTGTATATGTGTTTGTCTTTTTTCACTGTATATTCTAACTGGTTTTTCTTTGTATGTATGAAGGTTATTGATTTCTGTTTGTTGATTTTATAACTTGCTATGTTACTTAAATTATCTTGTTTTTTATAGTAGTTTAATGTTGATTCTATTAAGTTTTCCAGATATCATATCATCTACAAAGAGAGATAGTTTTCCTACTTCCTTTGCAATTAATATGCTTTTTGTTGCTCTCTCCTTTTAAAAGCATTGACAAATACTTCAATGTAATGTTGAATACTGTTAGAAATGATGGGCATGAGTTTGAAGACTATTTAAGTATTCTACTGATTCTATCTTTTGGAGATGTCCCTAGTAATGTCGCAAGTCCTTCTGTTCTGGAATGGCCCAGTGGCCATTTCTATGCCTCCTGCACAGCTGTTATCTTAGGGTTTCCAATCCCCTATTCCTAGTTCTCATTCTTACCTTTTTTGTTTGTTTGTTCGTTTGACTCCTATTTTGGTAAAGCACAAGGGGATATAAAAAGCAATTCTTGATGATCTTGCAAACTCCATAGATTGGCTGGGTAAATGATTTTAGCTTGGAAATAATTTTCCTTAAGAATTTTGAAGGCACTATTCCTTGTGTTCTAGGGTCTAATATTGTCCTTAGGCATCTCATGCTGATGTCACTCACAGTGCTTTGTCCATAATTTGCTTTTTAATTTCAATTCTTTAAAATTGTATGACATTCTCTTTGTCCCCAAAGACTACCTACCATTCTCTTTGTTTCTCCATGGCTGTAAGGTGCTAAAATTTGAAAGTCCCCTAAATTATCGTGATGTATGTTTCTGTTTCTATGGTTCTGTTACAGTAAATTATCATACTTATTTTTTTAAAGAATCATAATCATTAATTCACCAATACAAGTATGTCTGAACTAACTGTTGGGCTTCCCAGGCTTCCCTTTAATGAGTGCTGTTTAGAGTATCGCAGGGTTTGTCTTCGGCCATGACTGAATCAGCCAGGATCAAACCCAAGAATATACAGAACTTACAGAAATACAGAACAAAATTTAAGAAATGCAGGAATTACATATTCTGTATCAATAATCTACATGTGATTGTTATAACTTTCTGCCTCAATAAATTTATCATTCATATCTTATGGCAATCTATGGTTCCATGCTTTTAAGATTATGTTTTTAAGTTTAATTGGTTGTAGTATCCTGAGTACTGATGATATATAATAATATAATTATTATTATACAGCAGACACTCTTCTAAGTGCTTTCCATTTATAAGCCCATTCATATTTATAATTCTTATAACAAACCTATGAAGTGGATACTATTGTTATCCCTACCTTAAACACAAGGACATTGAGGCACAGAGAATTTAACATTAAGAATCTTAATTAAGAATTAAGGTCACATAGGCTGGGCATGGTGGCTCATAGGCCTGTAATCCCAGCACTTTGGGAGGCTGAGGTGGGAGGATCACTTGAGGTCCTGAGTTCCAGATCAGGCTGGCCGACATGGTGGAACCTCGTCTCTACTAAGAAAAATCCAAAAACATTAGCCGGGCATGATGGCCTATAATCTCAGATACTCAAGAGGTTGAGGCACAAGAATAGCTTGAACCTGCGAGGCAGAGGTTGCAGTGAGCTAGGATCACGCCACTGCACTCCAGCCTGGGCAACACAGAGAGACCTTGTAAAAAAAGAAAAATAGAATTAAGGTCACATAGCATGTAAATGGCAGAGCAAGAAGTTGATCCCACGCCATCTGGCCCTGTAGTCTACTTTACCCACTGTGCTTTGTGGGCCTTTGGAAGCTGTAAGATTCTAAAGAGTTAGGAGTCTACTGATAGATGGCCCTGGGGTTACATTTCACCCTGCTTCTTCACTGTGACCTCTCACTATCCCTATCTTCTATTCATATTCTTGGCACAGGGGCTAACAAAGGGGGAGCCTTGGGCTGGGCTCCCAGGGATTGTAATTTGTTTTAGGACAATGCGCTGGATTTCTAGGGATCTGTACTCACCACGCACAAACATCTGGGTGCCTGGTCCAGACTTAATCTCCACGTTAAGCTCCCTTTCTGGAATTTCACACGGTAGTAGGTGCCGGCTCTGCTGGCATGATGCTACAGATATGGATGGAATAGTTCATCTTGTTTCTCTTTGTGATGTCTGAAACAGTTCTTATCCAGGGGAAGTTGCCTTCCTTTTGGCCTGTAGATTAATTCCTGGCCTGGTCCAGTTCCTCCGAACCGCTGGATGGGCCCTACAGGCAATAGGGAGGTCACAGTGCAATGACCAGTCTCCAACTGTGACACAGTCTCCAGCTGTGACTGACACGGACTTCTCAGGCTGAATCCCCTGCAGCTCCTCCTCACCTGCCACTCCTAGAAGAACACAGGTCAGCTCCAAGCTCCAGCTGGGGCTGAGGCTGCGGTCCAGGTGCCTGGATTCAGATTGCATTTGAAGCCCCATTAATTCTTTCTTTCCATATCATGTATTAGCTTTTAGGATGGTCACGTTTCTTAACTGGGTATCAAGAGAAACATAGAGACAAGACAGACAGACAGCCCTTGCTAAGGACACAGTCAGGAAGTCACAAGAGAAGACACACATCTAGAAAAGATGTTCAACAACCCCAGTAATCCCGTGAAGTGCATAGTTAAACCACAAACAAATTGCTAACCTCCGTGACAGA
>NW_012098210.1:195417-216577 GCF_000951045.1 Mandrillus leucophaeus
AGGAATTACATATTCTGTATCAATAATCTACATGTGATTGTTATAACTTTCTGCCTCAATAAATTTATCATTCATATCTTATGGCAATCTATGGTTCCATGCTTTTAAGATTATGTTTTTAAGTTTAATTGGTTGTAGTATCCTGAGTACTGATGATATATAATAATATAATTATTATTATACAGCAGACACTCTTCTAAGTGCTTTCCATTTATAAGCCCATTCATATTTATAATTCTTATAACAAACCTATGAAGTGGATACTATTGTTATCCCTACCTTAAACACAAGGACATTGAGGCACAGAGAATTTAACATTAAGAATCTTAATTAAGAATTAAGGTCACATAGGCTGGGCATGGTGGCTCATAGGCCTGTAATCCCAGCACTTTGGGAGGCTGAGGTGGGAGGATCACTTGAGGTCCTGAGTTCCAGATCAGGCTGGCCGACATGGTGGAACCTCGTCTCTACTAAGAAAAATCCAAAAACATTAGCCGGGCATGATGGCCTATAATCTCAGATACTCAAGAGGTTGAGGCACAAGAATAGCTTGAACCTGCGAGGCAGAGGTTGCAGTGAGCTAGGATCACGCCACTGCACTCCAGCCTGGGCAACACAGAGAGACCTTGTAAAAAAAGAAAAATAGAATTAAGGTCACATAGCATGTAAATGGCAGAGCAAGAAGTTGATCCCATGCCATCTGGCCCTGTAGTCTACTTTACCCACTGTGCTTTGTGGGCCTTTGGAAGCTGTAAGATTCTAAAGAGTTAGGAGTCTACTGATAGATGGCCCTGGGGTTACATTTCACCCTGCTTCTTCACTGTGACCTCTCACTATCCCTATCTTCTATTCATATTCTTGGCACAGGGGCTAACAAAGGGGGAGCCTTGGGCTGGGCTCCCAGGGATTGTAATTTGTTTTAGGACAATGCGCTGGATTTCTAGGGATCTGTACTCACCACGCACAAACATCTGGGTGCCTGGTCCAGACTTAATCTCCACGTTAAGCTCCCTTTCTGGAATTTCACACGGTAGTAGGTGCCGGCTCTGCTGGCATGATGCTACAGATATGGATGGAATAGTTCATCTTGTTTCTCTTTGTGATGTCTGAAACAGTTCTTATCCAGGGGAAGTTGCCTTCCTTTTGGCCTGTAGATTAATTCCTGGCCTGGTCCAGTTCCTCTGAACCGCTGGATGGGCCCTACAGGCAATAGGGAGGTCACAGTGCAATGACCAGTCTCCAGCTGTGACACAGTCTCCAGCTGTGACTGACACGGACTTCTCAGGCTGAATCCCCTGCAGCTCCTCCTCACCTGCCACTCCTAGAAGAACACAGGTCAGCTCCAAGCTCCAGCTGGGGCTGAGGCTGTGGTCCAGGTGCCTGGATTCAGATTGCATTTGAAGCCCCATTAATTCTTTCTTTCCATATCATGTATTAGCTTTTAGGATGGTCACGTTTCTTAACTGGGTATCAAGAGAAACATAGAGACAAGACAGACAGACAGCCCTTGCTAAGGACACAGTCAGGAAGTCACAAGAGAAGACACACATCTAGAAAAGATGTTCAACAACCCCAGTAATCCCGTGAAGTGCATAGTTAAACCACAAACAAATTGCTAACCTCCGTGACAGACTAGCTGGAAAAGTTTTTCAAAAGATGTACACAGGTTTCAGCACATGAAAGTTAGAGCACATTTTCAGGCTGCAATAAATATTAGAGGCAGGCTGGTACCAAGGCAGGCAGAGAGGTCGATGAAACAGAAGAGAGAACCTAGAACTGGACCCAAGTAAATAGACAGATATACTGTACGATCAAGCTGGCATTTTATGTCAGTGGAAGAAAGCTCTCTTGAAGAAGGCAAATGAAACTCCTAAAAAGTAGCTGTCTCCAGGGAGCCAGATGAGTATGGGGCTTTTCTTGTTTACTTGTACGTTTCTTCGCTGTTTGGATTATTTTGATAGCAAGCCTGAAATACAATAAAAATAAAATAAAATAAAATAAAACATTTCTCCCTCCTGCAAGCTAAGAGCAGCCACAATTTTTAGAATATTAGCTTAGCAAACATGAAAAAGATTGCCAATTTTCTGTGTTGCTAAGGGTGTGGCGAGGCAGGCACTCCCACACACTGCTGATGGGAATAAAAATTGACACAATCTCTCCAGATGGCAATACAGCATTATAGTCATGATCTTATGGTCTATGTACCTGTGACAAACCCATATTTAAACAAGTAAAGTGGGGAGATACTTTCACCAAATCTGTTTTGGTCACAGATGTTCAAAATACTCCCTGTCCATTGCTGCTGCTTCTGTGCTGTGTGTGGTGAGATAACGTATTACTGATATTGAGACACTCACGTTTTATTGGGAAATGGTTTTTGAAACCAAAAAACACTTTTGAAATGCAATTTCCCAATAAAACTCACACTCTTTGACTTAGTAATTCCTCTTCTAGGGCCTTATTCAAAAGAAACAATCAGACAGGGGTGAAAATGGTTTGTAAAGGAATGGCAATCATAGTATTTACAATCTAGAAAAGTTTGATGTAAGGCCCATGTCCAAGAATAGGAGTGAGTTAGAAAAATGATGGTACAACCACAAAATGGAAAACTATATAGTGACTGAACTGATAATGCTGATGTATATATTGGGGATGTATTGATGATGCTGCAGACACATATATATTTACATGGAAAAGGATCCCCCAATATATCACTGAGTAAAAGAACGAATAAATCACCATATTTTGTGTAATCCTATTTTTGTTAGAAGTTCAGTGTATACAGAAGCAGCACAGTGAAGAGGTCAAAGTAAGAGCTAGTGGAATCCCATTGACCCAGGTTTCAATACCTCCTCTATTGCTTGATTGCTATAGTTTAAATATTTGTCCCCTCCAAAATTCTTGTAGAAATTCAATCCTCAATGTGCAATATTGAGAGGTAGGGTCTTCAAGAGGTGATTGGGTCATAAGAACTCTGCATTATTTCATAAATTAATGGATTCATGGGTTATCATGGGAGGGGAACTGTTGGTTTCACAAGAAGAGAGAGAGAGACCCAAGTACAGTATGCTAGCATGCTCGGTGCCCTCACCATGAGATACCCTGTGCTGCCTCAGGACTCTTTAGAGAGTCCCCACCAGAAAGAAGGCTCTCACCAAATGTGGCCCCTTGACCTTGAACATTTCAGCCTTTATAACTATAAGAAATAAGTTCTTTTTCTTTATGCATTATCCAGTTTCATGTATTCTATTCTAAGCAACAGAAAATGGACTGACATTGATGAAAATAACCTCCCTGAGGCTCTGATTTCTTATCTATGTAAAATATACAACATGGAAAGTAAAACTTCTCGTGCAATTTTGTTGTGAGACTGAAACCTGAAAATCTCTGAGAAACCCTCAGGACTGTGCTCATAGAAGGACTTCTGTGAAATGCACTTTCCATTTTTAACCACAAGTCCAGTAGGCTAGGTTCCAGCCCTGACAACCTGGTGATTCTAGGAAGCCCACACCCTTCTGTGGCTTTCAGTTCCTTTTTCTACCAAGCCTGATGGACTATTCTCATTTCCCATGACTTTTGTGAGTTCTAAGTGAAGACATAGACTTGCCAAAGACACAGAATGAGTGGTGCAATGGCCTGATGCAGCAGGACGATTTTCATGTGCTCATATTCACACTTCCTAAGCCCTAAAAGGCTGTAACAGCCAGAGTTCATGTAGGTGGTTCTGTGTGCTACACGTTACTCCAAATACTTAACTATATTAATTAACTAGTTTGATTCTCACCACAACTTTATTGGAAAGGCATTATTGTTTATCCTGATTTCACAGACAAGAAAAGAGTCACAGAGAAGTTGAGTAACTTTCATAGTCAAACAGCCTACAAATGATGAAACTTGGATTTGAACCCTGGCCTGTTGGCCTTTTTTTTTTTTTTTAAGATACCTGTGCTTTTCACCACTTTATTAGGTGGAGTCTAAACTGAGATGTTAACACCACTGGGAGAAGGATGGGCGCCCCTCCTGACTGTCCAGATCAGCTTTGGAGAGAAGGGAGTAGACAGGCAGGAGAAACGCCCACATCAAGAACATAATCCTAGGTTACTGAGATTCTGGGAGACTTACTAGTCTAAAAAGGACGAATTAGCATTTTTTTCTAATAGTTCCACATTGTATGTGTAGTACTTGTTATCTATCTATCTATCTATCTATCTATCTATCTATCTATCTATCTAATCTATTAATCACCTATCCATCTATGTGTATTCATCTTAATGACAGCATCCCTGCCTCCCTCCTGGGGACGGAGGAGTCAAACGCTGCTCCTTTACTTCTTCCCTCAGGATGGCATCAGGTTCTGCAGGTCAGGCCTATGGGGTCGTGGAACCTTCACAGGGTGTCAGGGGTGTAGGAAGTGAGAGGGACTGGGCACCCCTGTCACGGGGAAATGCCTGGATAGGAGAGAAAGCAACCCCTCCAAGCGATAAGAATTCTGGAGGGATTTGTTTTGGAGACACATGTTATAAAACAAACTGTTTAGGGAAGTGTCTTAAAGAGGAAGGGGCAGCAAAGAAAGAGGCCCTAGAACAACAGAGATTCATCTGCCCCACTGCAGGTGGCCAAATGATACGGCCGCCAAACTCAGGAGAGCATCCCTGCACCATGGTACCTGAGGGTGGGGGCACTCCCCTGTGAGTCCCAGCAGCCAGAGGCAGCAGCAGGGATGGATGAAATCGTTTCTGTTGTTTCTCTCAGGCAGGGCCGAGAGGCAGGGACGGGCATCGTGGTGGACCCTGGAGCCTGCTCTGCCTGTAGGTCTGTTTTGGGGAGGTCCTGGATTCTGCTCTGCTGAGAGAAGCAGAACTATATCTTCCATGATGTAAGAGGAAGTTACTATGATGGGAGGAAAGGGCTGTGGGATTTTGACAGTTCCAGTTTCTAGATTATGAGATAGGAATCAGACAAAAGCTAAGAAGTTACTGATATAAGGGTCCCAAGGTGCTTGGAGGGGGCCTGGCAGACACCCTTAGTACCAAGACTCTGCCCTTTGGGCCCCTCACTTTGTGTCAGGTGTGCTGGTGACCCTTCCTCATCCAGGAGCCCAGGAACACGGTCTGTCATAGAGAAAGGTGTGTCCAGCCTCCTGTGATGGTCCAAGACCTGGGCTCAGATGAGCTGTGCAGCTAGTCAGGAGGAGGGCTCCTGGGAATGGGGCTTCACAGGTGTGGGTCCCTGTTTTTCCCCACTCCAGAGGTGTCAGTTGTGAAAATGAGCCTGAAGCCACATCTGATGGGAGGCTTTGGCTCTTCAAAGTACACTTACAGGGGAAGTGGCTTTGAGTGAGCAAGGAGTTAGATCTTGGGAGGAGGAGAATAGCTTCTGTTTTAGAGGAAAGGGGAAGAAACCTGTGTGTGTTAAGCGGGAGGTGCAGGGCCTTACGGTGCTCATACTGTAGGAACAGTGACATGCAGAAACACAGCTGGGAGGAGGAGGGGTATCTCTTTTGTCTGTCCCTAGTCTGGGGCCATCTCTTGGGAGAAGGGAGTGGAGGAGCTGTAGAAATGCTCACACCAAGAATGCATCTCCTCTCCTCCTTCTGAGCAGCAGCCACTTGCACATGAAATCACATCCAGAGCCTCTAGCCATGAGCTCATCACTTCTGTGGGCCCAGTGCCAGACACTGCCTCCTGTGACTTAGTTTCCCCACTGCTCCCGACCCCTGCCTCCTTGCCAGTGGCTGACCGGATGTTGGTGATGTGAAGGGGTGGAATGAAAGGGGCCAACCAGCGATGGGATTTGATTACTCTGTAGCATGATGAGTGTCCCTCTCCCCGCGACACCTTATTCTAGCTTGTTAAACATTTTTTCTGAGAGGGATTTCTTGACAAGGAACTGGTCAGAGTGTTCCATTTAGCACTCATTGTTCTAACTCTAATCTCTGTCTTCCTGATGACAGATTCTATTCTCCAGAGCTGATTTCAACAAGGTCCCTCTTCCCTCATGCTCTTTGACACTCCTCCCATGGAGATGTAGGCATATGTTACCTCCCGCTGAGTCTGGGCAGGCCTGTGACTGTAACAGAAGCTATGTGATGTGACTTCTGAGGCTAGACCATAATAATTCCCTGTACTTCTACCTGGCTCTCTTGGGATGCTCATTTTTGGAACCTTGCCACCATGCTATGAGGAAGCACAAACTAGCACGCATGAAGAGATCACATTGCAGGGACACATGTAAGAGTTCTAACTGACATCCCAGCTAAGATGCAGCCAATATCCATTATCAATCATCAGACATGTAAAAGAAGAAGCTTCCAGATGACCCAGCAGTTGAATCATCCCCAGGTGAGTTTCCTAACTGAGACCCCAGGCAACATATAGCAGAGACAAGTCATTCTCGTACCCTGTCTGAATTCCTTACCCATAGTGTCATTGATCATAATAAAATGCCTGTTTTTTTGACCTTGTGTTTTGGGGTGTTTTGCCATGCAGCAATAGTAACTAGACAGCACCCTTGGCAACATTTTCCTTACCACCACTCATTAGCTTCTGCCTCCTTCACTGGACTTGCTGTTCCTTGTTGGCAGGAACCACTGAATACGGGGATTAAAAGGCAGGCTTTGGGGCCAGAAGGAACAGTGGGTCAGAATCTTGGACTTAGGTGGTATTTGCATGGAAGTGGGCAAGCCATTCACATGCCTATGCCCTGCTGTCTGCTAAGCAACTACAGAGCATAGTCATCACTCACATACCATCAGCTCTTTTTTCTGTGTCCTCATCTCAGTGTATGTCATACATTGAGATGGGATTTGATTGTTAAACCAAAAAACCGTGGTGTCATTTTTGATTTTGATAACTCCTCCCATTCCCAATATCCTTTAATCTAAATACATCTTTAGTCTGTTCGGACCACTATAAGAGAATACCATAGACTGGGTGGCTTCTAAGCAACATGAATTTATTTCTCACATATCTGAAGCCTGGCAGGTCTAAGACCCAGAAGCCGGCAGATTTGGTGTTTGGTGAGGGCCCACTTCCAGGTTCATAGATAGCTTCTCACTGTGTTCTCACATGGTGGAAGGGGCAAGAGAGCTCTCTGGGGCCTCTTTTATAAGGACACTAATCCCATTCATGACTCTACCCTGATGACTGAATCACCTCCCAACAACAGCCTTCCTCCTAACACTGTCATATTGGGCATTAGGATTTAACATATGAATTTGGAGGGGACAAAAACCTTCAGTGCATAGCGATCTTAAATCCTCCTGCATCTTTCTCTCCACTGTCATCTCTGGCTTGGACAGGCTACCATTTTGCCTCCCTTACTCTTTCTCTATTTCAGTCTTTTCCTTACACTGTAGTCAGAGTGATACTTTTAGAAATTTAGAGAAATCTGACCATGCTTCTCTCTGGTAGTGGCTTCCCACTGTTCTTAGGGAAAATGAAAGATTTTTCTCTTGTTTCTGACTGATCTGGCTCCAAATGCTTTGCCAGCCTCAGCTGCTAGCCCTTTCACTCCCAAGATGCTGCTCTTTCTTCCCTGAACTTCAGATGACCACTCCCTTCTCCTCCTTTTTGTAGATAAACTGAGAGTGCCCTTAGTACCTTGTAAGAATTGTAATCAGATGTTTATGTTGGAAGTCTTCCTTACTTGCTAGAGCACACACCTCAATGAGAACAGAGGTTGGCTCAACTCTCTTTCCCACTGAGAATGCTCAACAGGTGTTTTGTACCCAGGAGGGAATAGCCAGTGGATTCATGGTAAGTGTTCACAGTGACCCCAGATGTTTGATCTCTGATCTAGCTCTCCCCAGAGGCATTAATGCCACAGGATCCCTATCTGTTCAGGGATCCCACAGTTGCCCTTTCTTTTTTCCCCTTTTTGGGGCTCCCCCATCCCTGGAAACCCTGGGAGCCTGACACTGATTAACTAAACCACAGTAGTAGCCTCACAGCTACCTCATCCTTGATCTCCACTTGGTCAGGACTGGGTTCTACCCTTAATTTTGGATACTCCCTTGGATGGATGTTGCTGGAGGACAAAGAGTTGATATCTAGCCTTGTGAGATGAGACATTGCCTCCTCCTTGGGGCCTAATCCCCTCTCCTTTCCTGAAGACATCTTTTGCAAATGCTTGATCAAGTCCCTCTTCCCCCATCACCACATCTGAGATGGAGCTTCTTAATGTATTCCAGGAAATTCCTGGGGAAGTAAGAGTGATGTGCTCCTCTCTTGCCGCCAGATGAACCTGGGCACCATGTGTCCTTGTGGGCTCTTCTTGGAATGACTTCTTCCCTAACGTTAGCCTGATCCCAGACCAGGCTGTGGCCACAACCTTGTCCTGCCTCCCTGGACCTCCCCTCAATTTAAAGTTAGGCCATCTACTTCCTGTAGAATGGAGGGTGAAGACTCCATCACCAGCAGCACCTTGTGGCCTAGGAGGAGAGTCACAAAAGGAAGGGTGGGCAACAAGTATCATCAGAGGGCACAAGGGGGTCCATCCTCCAGGACTTTCACTTTCCCATCTGAGGCTCCCAGGGCCCATCTTAGACAACGGTTCCCATTGCACTATGCCTTGCCAGCACAAATACCTGAGACAGGAGCCCAGGTGAGAACACACGCATCTCACACTGCTGGGCTAGGCCTTGTCTAGGAAAAAGGAGGCAGCTCCAACTATTTAACTACCTTGTATTACCTTGTTAGCACTCAGCATAGTCCTATGAGATGGGTATTATGATTTCTATGTTGCTGAGAAAATCAAGGCTCAGAGATTTTAGAAACTTTCCAGGATCACAAGGTAGTGAGAATCAAACTCATGTTTGTCAAACACTGTGCTCATCCTTGCTGCCCCTCTGAATCAAGAAAGGGCAGGAGATCCAGACACCCGGGACACCCAGAGCCTGGAGCCTGGGAGAACACCACCACATCAGGGCACAGAAGGATGTGTCTACACTGACAGTAAGTGGAACGTAGATGTGTTCCTATTGAGAGAATTTCAAGGCTGCTCTGCTCAGCACCAGGAAGGACCTGGGTTTAATCAGAAAATGATAAAAACACTAAAAAAATCTCCTGGCAAGAAACCATTAAGATCATTCAAGGAAACACAGGCTCCCTGTCTTGGCAGGAGTTTCAGACATTATCTAGTCCTCTTATGACCTTGTACCTTAAAATCCTAGTACCTGAAATCCTGTTTGAGCCCTTAAAAGAAAGGGCAACAAATAATATATAAGAGATCTCTCTAGGGAGTTGGATTGGGTGTACTTGATTCCTAATAGAGATTTAGTTTTGGATAAATACCTATACGATTTTGCGTTGTGTGTGTGTGTGCGCATGCACTTCTGTGTGTGAGGGAGAAGGAGAGAGTGAGAGTGTGTGAGTCAGCAAGAGAATGAGAAAGAGAGGGGACTTTGCTTTTATAATTTAAACTTTTATAAATCTGAAAAAGAACGTTTTATGGAAAGATGAAGGAGCCTCCTTAAATAAATCATGGAGGCCTTGCTATTGGCTACAACTGAGACCTATCCAGGTGAGCAGAGGCCCAAAATGTCATTTTTACAGTGATCTTCTGCCATCCGTCTTGTTCCACCTGGCAGGTGAGCATAGTGTCCTCCTCATGGTCACTGTTTTCCACCAGGATGGAGCTCTGCATGCTGTACAGTCCATCTTTGCCCTTGGTGGGGGTCAGGGTCTCATCTCTCTGGGAGACACTTCCATCTTTCAGCCAGGTCAGTTGCATGTCCTGGGGATAGAACTTCTCTGCCTGGCAGGTGACATTCATCTTGTTATTTGAGGCAGGGTGCTGAAGAATGGACACCTTGGGTGGAACTGAAATAGCATGAACACATGCTCAGATGTCATGAAACAATCAGATCCATCTGCTTATTGCTTGGCCATTTACTTAGCACCTACTTAGCATGTTGCTGTGCCTAGCACATAGTAGATGTTCGGTAGTTGGAATGACCTGTTATTATTTAAGCCTATTCCCTGGAGCAAATTTGGGAAGAACTATGCTCCAAAGACACGTGAAAGCCGGGTACATGTGGTGTTACCTACCTATTATGGTCTCAGACAAATCAGCTTTCCCATGAAGAGGGTAATGCAAGCTCCGGTGGTACACACTGCAGGTAATATGAGAGTTTAGGTCATCTAGAGCTGGGACTACCTCCGTGGTACTGACGATTTTGTAGGCATTGCTGTTCTTTAACTGAACCACGTGGGTCTGGAGGGATGAGAGTTTCTTCCCATTTTTGAACCACTTCAGGGTGACATTTCTGGGATAGAAGCCGTAGGACATGCAGCTAAAATTCACAGTCTGCCCGAGCAAGGCCCTCTCCAAGGGGCCTATTACCACAGGGAGAGAGGGTGGAGCTACAAGAAGGAAGATGAATAAACAATTAGTGTTGGTAAGCTATAAAGTATTCTATGTGCCTTATAAAATTTTAATTCTGACAAGTCCGTGATTAGGTATGATAATGTCCATTTTATAGATAAGGAAATTGAAGCTGGTAGAGGTAAAATAAAAAATACTAGCAACTTGCAAAGCCTGGACCGGAAAACAGGTTTATCTGACCACACAGCCTGTGGTCTTGACTCAGGTGACACTGTTTCTCTGTTCAGGAGCCATATTCCTATATCTTTCTCACTCTTGGTATTGATTACTCCTACTTACCCATTCTCATTTAATAAGGTTTAGACAACAAGGAATAGAAGGAAGTGTTCTTAGCCTAATGCTTATCTACCAAAAATCCTAAAACAAAATATCTTTAATGTGCAACTTTACAAGAATGTTCTTTAGTCAGCAACAACAGGATACCTACTCTCATTGTATCTATTCAATGATGTACTGGAGATTCTGGCCTAAGCAATGAAACAAAAAGTGATGAATAAACAATAATTGAGAAGAAAGAAAAAATATAATGTAAACTGATACAAAAAACTTAAGTGAATCTATTTGCTGACTAAAAAACTGATAGATTAGAAAACCAAATGAATAAAAATTTTTAAATTATTATATTTGACTGAACACAGAATAAATTCCAAACAGATTAAATTCTTAAATCTAAAATTTAATAAAACTATAAGAAGGAAAAAATAAGGGAATATCTATATGTCTCTGAGGTGGAAAAGAACTTTAAGACAAGATCCTAAAAACACAACTCATTGAGATTTGTAAAGTTGACTTTAAAGATTTATAAAGGTAACTATAATAAGGGTCAAATTATACACGACGAGAAACATAAACAAAACTTAAAAGCAATCAGTAAATAGGAGAGGAAAGGAAGTAATACATATAAGATAATGTGAATGAAACAAAAAGCAAGCATAAAATATAGAGGATCAACAAAACCAAAAGTTGCTTCTTTGAAAACATATAATTCTCTGGTGAAAATGAAGAGAGGAAATAAAATATTGAGAGAGAGAGAGAGAGATACAATCACAGATGTGCAAAAGGGGCGTTACTATAAATCTTGCAGGCATTAAAATGATAAACATTGGATATATTGAATAGCTTTTGCCAATATGAAATATAAAATTTAGAAAAAGTGAAAAACTATCTGGAAAAATGTAGCTTATCAAAAGTGAATAAGAAGAAATAAGAAACCTGGGCAATATCAAAATTATTAAAGAAACTGAATCAGTAATTAAAAAAATTTTCCTGTAATGAAAATTCTAGATCTAGATGACTTCACTGGAAAGATCTGCCAAACATTTATGTAATGAATAAATTTTATCTTATGTAATCTTTTCTTAAAAATAGAAAAAGGAGATAGACTTCCCAACTCATTTTTTGAAGATAGCATAACTTCAACAACAAAATTCCAACAAGAATAATATAAAGAAAACACATAGATTATTATCTTACTTCTGAATATACGTTCAAAAATCCCAGACAAACTTCAGCAAACTGAATAACACACTATCACCAGAGTGGTTTTATTTCAGGAATAAAAAGTTGAATTAATATTAGAAAATCAGACTGGGAAACATGGCAAAACCACATCTCTACAAAAAATACAAAAATTAGCCAGGTGTGGTGGCATGGGCATGTAGTTCCAGCTGCTGGGGAGGCTGAGGTGGGAGGACTACTTGAGCTCAGGAAGTCAAGGCTGCAGTGAGCTGAGATTGCACTGCTGCACTCCAGCCTGGGTGAAAAAGCAAGACATGGTCTCAAAAAAATAAAAATAAAAATAAAAAAGAATATCAAATAATGTTATTCATCACATTTCCAAATTGAAAGACAGTAGAACCATATTACCATTTCAATAGATGCAGGAAAAACATTAAATGTTAATATTTATGTTTAGAAATTATTTGTAAACTAAGAATAGAGGTGAATTAATCTGATAGAGATAATCCATTAGATTGAACCATATGCAATTGCTATTTTTATTATATGAAAAATGATATAATATAGGCAATATATGGTTCATCCTAATTTTAAAAATACAACAAACATTGTAATCAAAGGTAAAACATTGAAAGCTTTGAAATCAAGTTGGTGTAATCTGGTTTGCCACCAGAAATTAAATCCAATCTTTTATCAGAGATTCTAGTTTGCTTAAGAAGTCATAAAGGAATATAAAACATATAAAGATTAGGATGAAACACGTTAAACTGTTATTATTACTACATGATACCATTGTGCCTTAAGAAAGGTCAAAAGAATCTATAGACAAATTTTTTGAAATAGTATGAGAATTTAACAAGTTTGCTAGGTACAAAATTGATGTAAATTCAATTTTAACAAACGTTAGAAAATTAAAAACATTTTTAAATGATCTCATTTATAATAATATTAAAAATATAAAGCGTGGAGGAATCAATCTGATAAGAGGTGTACCATGTCTATAGTAAAAACGACAAAACTTTATTGAATGACATTATAAAGGATTTAATGAATGAAAAGACATACCATGTTCATTGATAGAAAATAATATTGTAAAAATAAAGAAATGTGTGCGTAGGCATATATGAAGATACAAACATTTGAATTATTCCCAGTTGATAAGAAGTCAGTGTAATCACAATTAAAATCCCATAAATTATGTGTGTGTGCATATGTGAGTGTGTGCTGAACTTGACAAAGATATTCTAAACTTTTCATGGAAATGAAAACGGCCAAGCATAACCAAAAAGAATAAGGTGGGATGACTTGTTCTACCAAGTACTAAAACTTATTACAGAGCTGTAGTTATCAAGATAGTGGTGTTTGAAGGAACGAACAAAGAAAACATGGAAAAAATTAGAGAGCCCCAAATCAGATCCATCATATGAATGCTTAATTTTTGACAAGTTTGCACTGCAGAGCAGTGAAGAAAAGGGAAATTTTTAAAATAAATGAAGTTGGAACAATTAGATATTCATATGGGGAAAAATAAAATCTCATATCACAAATATGGGGATTCAGACTAAATGTGAAAGGCAAAGCTATAAAGCTTAACTATAGGAAGCTATGTAAGAGTCTGTCTTCAGGATTTAAAGGATTAAGGAAAGATTTCTTAAACAAGCACTGAAAGCTATAACCATAAAGGAAAAGGTTGAAATTTTGACCACACTAAAATCAAACCTTTGTCACTGTTTTATTAAATTGTTGTAATGGATGCTTTTATTACTGGGTTTCAATCATTTTTATTTTTCTGACATAGGGATTTAAGGCTATAAATTCCAAGTACAGCAGTAACTACATGCCTCAAGTTTACTGTGCAGTATTTTAATTATTATTTAGTCCAAAATATTTTCTAGTATCCGTGATAATTTCTTTTTGATAAATCAGTTATTTAGATCATTCCCCATATTCTTAACATATGAGGATTTTCTAATTATCTTTTTGTAAATATTTATAGTTTAATTCCACAATGATCAGAACACATACTTATGTAATTTTGATATTTCAAAATTTGTTGAGACTTGCTTCTTGACCAAGCACATGATTAATTTTAGTTAATATTTCACATGGGCTTGAAAAAGATATGTGTTTTTCAGTTGTTGGGTGCAGTGCTCAATTACATCAAATTTGTTAATCACATTGATCAAATCTTTTGTATCCTTACTGACATTTTGTCTGCATGTCGTCCTAGTTACTGAGAGAGTGGCTGTGGTAGTCAACCTTTAAGATGATCTCCGGCTCCTGGCATTCACACCACTATGTAATCCCCTCCCCTGGATCTAGTGACTCACTTCTAATGAAAAAGTAAAACTAACAGGATGTCACTTCTGAAATTAGCTTATAAAGAAATTGTGACTTGTATCTTCTTCTTCCCCTCTCTCCTGCTTCTTGAGGAGAAGCAGCTGCCATGTTGTGAGCTGTCCTATGGAGAAGCCCATGTAGCAGATATCTGATGTCTTCAACCAGTTGCCCGCAAGGATCTGAGGCCTGCCAATAAACATGGCAGTAAACTTGAAGTGGATTCTTCTCCAGTTGAGCCTTTGGATTATTGCACTATTGGTAGACACCTTGATTGCGGCCTTACAAGAGACCTTAAACCAAGGTCTCTCAACCTAAACCATGTCTACAATCCTGACTCACAGACAACGTGAGACGATAAGTGTTTGTTGTTTGAAATCACTTAAGTTTAGGTAATTTGTTAGATGACTAATACAGATTGGTTAATAATCTGGTACCATAATTGTGAGAAGGCAATGTGAAAATGGAACACAGAGAGATTTAAAGACACTGGCGTTGAAGATTTAAGCTATGCTACTGACGGGCCAGTGATGCTGGCAGCAACCAGAAGCCGAAAGAGAAAGGGAATATGCTCTCTCTTAGAATCTCCAGAAGGAGCAGTTCTGCTGATGCCTTGATTTCAGTCCAGAGATATTGATTTCAGACTTCGGGCCTCTAGAACTGTGAGAGACTAAATCTGGTTTTTAAACAACTTTATTGCGATGTAATTCACATACCATACAATTCGCACATTTAAAATGTACAATTCAATATTTGCAGATATTTGTTTGTAGATATGTGCAACCATAACCACAGTCATTTTGAACATTTTTATCATCTCAAAAAAAACTCCATGCCTTTCATGTAATAACCTCCATTTTCCCCATCTTTCCACCATCCCCCAAATCATAAGAAATGTTCTGTCTTTAATCTACTTTCTGTCTCTATAGATTTGCCTATTCTGAGTATGTCATATAAATGGAATTATTTTTAAAAAGTGATTTTTTTTTTATTATACTTTAAGTTCTGGGATATATGTGCAGAACCTGCAGGTTTGTTACATAGTTATACGTGTGCCATGGTGGTTTGCTGCACCCATCAACCCGTCATCTACATTGGGTATTTCTCCTAATGCTGTCTCTCCTCTTGTCCCCCACCACCCAACAGGCCCTGATGTGTGATGTTCTCCTCCCTATGCCCATATGTTCCCATTGTTCAACTCTCACTTATAAGTGAGAATATGTGGTGTTTGTTTTTTTTTGTTCCTGTGTTAGTTTGCTGAGAATGATGATTTTAGCTTCATCCATGTCCCTGGAAAGGACACGAACTCATTCTTTTCTATGGCTGCATAGTATTCCACGGTATATATATGCCACATTTTCTTTATCTAGTCTATCATTAATGGGCATTTGGGTTGGTTCCAAGTCTTTGCTATTGTGAATACTGCTGCAATAAATGTACATATACATGTGTCTTTATAGCAGAATGATTTATAATCCTTTGGGTATATACCCAGTAATGGGATTGTTGGGTCAAATAGTATTGTAGTTCTAGATCCTTGAGGAATCACCGCACTGTCTTCCACAATGGTTGAACTAATTTACACTCCCACAAGCAGTGCAAAAGCGTTTCTATTTCTCCACATCCTCTCCAGTCTCTGTTGTTTCCTGACTTTTTAATGATCACCATTCTAACTGGCCTGAGATGGTATCTCATTGTGGCTTTGATTTGCATTTCTCTAATGACCCGCGATGATGAGCTGTTTTTCATTTGTTTGTTGGTTGTACAAATGTCTTCTTTTGAAAAGTGTCTGTTCATATCCTTTGCCCACTTTTTGATGGGATTGCTTGTTTTCTTCTTGTACATTTGTTTATGTCCTTGTAGATTCTGGACGTTAGCCCTTTGCCAGATGGATAGATTGCAAAATTTTTCTCCCGTTCTGTAGTTTGCCTCTTCACTCTGATAATAGTTTCTTTTGCTATGCAGAAACTCTTTAGTTTAATTAGATCCCATTTGTCAACTTTGGCATTTGTTGCAATTGCTTTTGGTGTTTTAGTCATAAAGTCTTTGCCCATGCCTTTGTCCTGAATGGCATTGCCTAGGTTTTCTTCTAGGGTTGTTACAGTTTTAGGTCTTACATTTACATCTTTAATTCATATTGAGTTAATTTTTGTATAAGGGGTAAGGAAGGGGTCCAGTTTTAGTTTTCTGCATATGGCTAGTCAGTTTTCCCAATACCATTTATTAAATAAGGAATCCTTTCCCCATTGCTTATTTTTGTCAGGTTTGTCAAAGATCAGATGGTTGTAGATGTGTGGTGTTATTTCTGAGGCCTCAGTTCTGTTCCATTGGTCTATATATCTGTTTTGGTATCAGTACCATGCTGTTTTGGTTACTGTAGCATTGTAGTACAGTTTAAAGTCAGGTAGCATGATGCCTCTAGCTTTGTTCTTTTTGCTTAGGATTGTCTTGGCTATACGAGCTGTTTTTTGGTTCCATATGAAATTTAAAGTCATTTTTTCTAATTCTGTGAAAAAAGTAAATGGTAGCTCAATGGGAACAGTATTGATTCTATAAATTACTTTGGGCAGTATGGTCATTTTCACGATATTGATTATTCCTAACCATGAGAGTGGAATGTTCTTTGTTTGTGTCCTCTCTCCTATTTCCTTGAGCAGTGGTTCGTAGTTCTCCTCGAAGAGGTCTTTCACATCCCTTGTAAGTTGTATTCCTAGGTATTTTATTCTCTTAGTAGCAATTGTGAATGGGAGTTCACTCATGATTTGACTGATTGTTGAATACTGGCATATAGGAATGCTTGTGATTTCTGCACATTGATTTTGTATCCTGAGATTTTGTTGAAGTTGCTTATCAGCTTAAGGAGTTTTGGGGCTGAGATGATGTGGTTTTCTAAACATACAATCATGTCATCTGTAAACAGAAACTTCCTATCTGAGTACGCTTTATTTCTTTCTCTTGCCTGATTGCCCCAGCCTGTACTTCCAATACTATGTTGAATAGAAGTAGTGAGAGAGAGAGGGCATCCCTGTCTTGCTCTGGTTTTCAAAGGGAATGCTTCCAGCTTTTGTCCATTCAGTATGATACTGACTGTGTCATAAACAGCTCTTATTATTTTGAGATACATTTCATTAATACCTAGTTTATTGAGTGTTTTTAGCATGAAGCAGTGTTGAATTTTATCAAAGGCCTTTTCTGCGTCTATTGAGATAATCATGTGGTTTTTGTCATTGGTTCTGTTTATATGATAGATTACGTTTATTGATTTCCATACGTTGAACCAGCCTTGCATCCCAGGGATGAAGCTGACTTGATCATGGTGGATAAGCTTTTTAATGTGCTGCTGCATTCGGTTAGCCAGTATTTTATTGAGGATTTTTGCATCAATGTTCACCAGGGATACTGAACTGAAATTTTCTTTTTTTGTTGTGTCTCTGCCAGGTTTTGGTATCAGGATGATGCTGGCCTCATAAAATGAGTTAGGGAGGAGTCCCTCTTTTTCTATTGCTTGGAATAGTTTTAGAAGGAATGGTATCTGCTCCTCTTGTACCTCTGGTAGAATTCAGCTGTGAATCCATCTGGTCATTGGCTTTTTTTGGTT
This sequence comes from Mandrillus leucophaeus, assembly GCF_000951045.1. Lineage (NCBI taxonomy): Eukaryota > Metazoa > Chordata > Mammalia > Primates > Cercopithecidae > Mandrillus > Mandrillus leucophaeus. Next base: position 213,197 of record NW_012098210.1, read on the forward strand.
GGTAGGCTATTACTGCCTCAATTTCAGAACTTGTTATTGGTCTTTTCAGAGATTCAACTTCTTCCTGGTTTAGCCTTGGGATGGTGTAAGTGTCCAGGAATTTATCCATTTCTTCTAGATTTTCTAGTTTATTTGCATGGAAGTGTTTATAGTATTCTCTGACAGTAGTTTGTATTTCTGTGGGATCAGGGTGATAGCCCCTTCTTCATTTTTTATTGTGTCTATCTGATTCTTCTTTCTTTTCTTCTTTATTAATCTAGTCTATTTGTTTTGTTAGTGTTATCAAACACTATAAATTTCCCTCTAAACACTTTTTTAAATGTGTCCCAGAGATTCTGGTACATTGTGTCTTTGTTCTCATTGGTTTCAAAAACTTATTTATTTCTGCCTTAATTTCATTATGTACCCAGTAGTCATTCAGGAGCAGGTTGTTCAGTTTCCATGTAGTTGTGCAGTTTTGAGTGAGTTTCTTAATCCTGAGTTCTAATTTGATTGCACTGTGGTCTGAGAGACTGTTATGATTTCCATTCTTTTGCATTTGCTTAGCAGTGTTTTACTTCCAATTATGTGGTCAATTTTAGAATAAGTGAGATATGGTGCTGAGAAGAATGTATATTCTGTTGATTTGGGGTGGAGAGTTCTGTAGATGTCTGTTAGGTCTGCTTGGTCCAGAGCTGAGTTCAAGTCCTGAATATCCTTGTTAATTTTCTGTCTCATTGATCTATCAAATATTGACAGTGGGATATTAAAGTCTCCCACTATTACTGTGTGGGAGTCTAAGTGTCTTTGTAGGTCTTTAATAACTTGCTTTATGAATCTGGGTGCTCCTGTATTGAGGGCGTATATATTTAGGATAGTTAACTCTTTTTGTTGCATTGATGCCTTTACCATTATGTAATGCCCTTCTTTCTCTTTTTTGATCTTTGTTGGTTTAAAGTGTGTTTTATCGGAGACTAGGATTGCAACCACTGCTTTTTGTTCTTTCCATTTGCTTGGTAGATCTTTCTCCATCCCTTTATTTTGAGCCTATGTGTGTCTGTGCCTGTGTGATGGGTCTCCTGAATACAATACACCGATGGGTCTTGACTCCTTATCCGATTTGTCAGTCTGTGTCTTTTAATTGGGTCATTTAGCCCATTTACATTTAAGGTTAATATTGTTATGTGTGAATTTGATCCTGTCATTATGATGTTAGCTGGTTATGTTGTCCATTAGTAGATGCGGTTTCTTCATAGTGTTGATGGATTTTACATTTTGGCATGTTTTTACAGTGTCTGGTACTAGTTTTTCCTTTCTATATTTAGTGCTTCCTTCAGGAGCTCTTGTAAGGCAGGCCTGGTGGTGACAAAATCACTCAGCATTTGCTTGTCTGTAAAGGATTTTATTTATCCTTCACTTATGAAGCTTTTTTTTTGACTGGATATGAATTTCTGGGTTGAAAATTCTTTTCAAGAATGTTGAATGTTGGTCCTCACTCTCTTCTGGCTTGTAGGGTTTCTGAAGAGAGATCTGCTGTTAGTCTAATGGGCTTCTCTTTTTGGGTAACCCAATCTTTCTGTCTGGCTGCCCTTAACATTTTTTCCTTCATTTCAACCTTGGTGAATCTGATGATTACGTGTCTTGGGGTTATTCTTCTCGAGGAGTATCTTTGTGGCATTCTCTGTATTTCCTGAATTTGAATGTTGGCCTGTCTTGCTAGGTTGGGGAAGTTCTCCTGGATAATATCCTGAAGTGTATTTTCCAACTTGGTTCCATTCTCCCCATCACTTTAGGTACACCAATCAAACGTAGGTTTGGTCTTTTCCACATAGCCCCATATTTCTTGGAAGCTTTGTTCATTCCTTTTTGCTCTTTTTTCTTTAATTTTGTCTTCACACTTTATTTCATTAAGTTTGTCTTCAATGTCTGATATCCTTTCTTCTGGTTGATAGATTTGGCTCTTGATACTTCTGTATGCTTCATGAAGTTCTTGTGTTGTGTTTTTCAGCTCCGTCAGGTCATTTGTGTTCTTCTCTAAACTGGTTATTCTAGTTAGCAGTTCCTGTAACCTTTTATCAAGGTTCTTAGCTTTCTTGCATTGGGTTAGAGCATGCTCCTTTAGCTTCAAGTAGTTTGTTATTACCTACCTTCTGAAGCCTGCTTCTGTCAATTTGTCAAACTCATTCTCCATCCAGTTTTGTTCCCTTGCTGGTGAGGAGATGTCATCCTTTGGAGGAGAAGAGGCATTCTGGTTTTTGGAATTTTCAGCCTTTTTGCACTGGTTTTTCCTCATTTTCATGGATTTATCTACCTTGATCTTTGATGTTGGTGACCTTCTGATGGGATTTTTTGCATGCTCATCCTGTTTGTTGATGTTGATGCTATTGCTTTCTGTTTGTTAGTTTTCCTTTTGACAGTCAGGGCACTCTTCTGCAGGTCTGCTGGAGTTTGCTGGAGGTCCACTCCAGATCCTGTTTTCCTGAGTGTCACCAGTGGAGGCTGCAGCACAGCAAAGATTGCTGCCTGCTCCTTCCTTTGGAAGCTTCATCCCAGAGGGGCACCTGCCAGATGTCAGCCAGAAATCTCCTGTATGAGGTGTCTGTCGACCCCTGCTGGGAAGTGTCTCCCCATAAGGAGGCATGGGGGTCAATGACCCACTTGAGGAGGCAGTCTGTCCCTTAGCAGAGCTCAAGCGCTGTGCTGGGAGATCCACTGCTCTCTTCAGAGCTGGCAGGCAGGAATGTTTAAGTCTGCTGAAGCTGCACCCACAGCTGCCCCTTCCCGCAGGTGCTCTGTCCCAGGGAGATGGGAGTTTTATCTATATGCCCCTGACTGGGGCTGCTGTCTTTCTTTCAGAGATGCTCTGCACAGAGAGGAAGAATCTAGAGAGAATAAGTGATCTTTTGTTATTTTATTCTTTAACTTAGCATATGATTTCAAGGTTTATCCATGTTGTTGCATGTATTATTAGTAGGTCATTCCTCTTCATAGTTTAATAATAAACCACTGTATGTATAGATCATATCTTGCTTTTCCATTCATCAATTGATAGATGTTTGGATTGTTTCCATCTTTCAGATAGTGTGAGTGCTGTTATAAACATTTGTGCACAAATTTTTATGTGAACATATGTTTTCATTTCTCTTGAGTAAATACCTAGGAATGGAATTGCTGGGTCATATAGTAATTTATGTTTGACTGTTTTAGGAACTGCCTATCTATTTTCCAAAGTGGCTTCATTTTGCATTCCCACTTGCAGTGTATGAGGTTTACAATTCCTCTACATTCTCATAAACATTTGTTATAATTTGATTTTTTTTTTCCAAGCCAAACTGTATCCAGCTTTATTAAAGATACTTTCCATAAACAATCATGGTATTTCAGGCAGGACATGGGCAGACA
>NW_012098210.1:217467-244013 GCF_000951045.1 Mandrillus leucophaeus
GACAACCTCGCGGATCTTCTCTGTGGTTCGTCCTTCACCTTGGCTTTATCTCCTTTAGCATCCCCTTCAGCCTTTCTCTTGGGCATGGTGGCGACGGCGGCGGGACGTAGGTGCTGGACGCGGGATGCAGCGCGCGCGGGCTTTGGTCGGTCCGGGGGTCGTTCTCGCCTCTTCTTCTTCCTATAATTTGATTTTTGATTTTAGCTATCCTTATTAGTGCAAAGTTTTATCTCATTATAGTTTTGATTTGCATTTCCCTGAGGACTAATTATGCTGAGTTTCTTTTGATGTGCTTATTGGCAATTTGAATATCTGCTTTGGAGACATTCTTTATGTATTCTAAATTCAAGGCCTTTATCAGATATGTACTTTGCAAATATTTTTCCCATTCTTTGGGTTATCTTTTTACTTTCTTGATAGTGTCCTTTGAAGCATAAAAGGTTTTAATTTTTAAGAAGTCCAATATATCTATTTTTTCTTTTGTTTCTCATGCTTTTGATATTATGGTTAAGAAGCCAATGCAAAATCTGATGTCATTAAGATTTCTCCCTATGTTTTATTATAAGAGCTTTATAGGTATTTTTAGGCTTTCAAACCATTTTGAGCTAATTTTTGTATATTGTGTGAAGTAGGGGTTCAACTTCATTGTTTTCTGTGTGTGGCTATCCAGTTGTTCCAGCATTATTTGTTGAAAAGATGCTTCTTTCCTCATAATCACACTTGTTGAAAATCAGTTGACCACGACCACAGATACATGGGCTTGTTTCTGGACTCTCTCTTTTTCACTGGTCTATAGGTCTATCCTGTTCCAGTACCATATTACCTTGATTGCTGTGGATTTGTAGTAAGCTTTTATTTTTATTTTATTTATTTATTTTTAGAGATGAGATTTCACTATGTTCACCAGGATGGCCTCAACCTCCTGTCCTCAAGTGATCCTCCCATCTCAGCCTCCCAAAGTGGTGGGATTATGGGTGTGAGCCATTGCGCCCAGCCAGTAGTAAGGTTTGAAAGAAAAACCTGTGTTATCTTACTTTATTTTTCAGGATTGTTTTGGCTCTTCTGGGTCCTTCATATTTCCACATGAATGTTAAGATCAGCTTGTCAATATCTACAAAAAAGTAGGTTGGGATTCTGATAAGGATTTTGTTGGATCTGTAGACCAATTTGGGAGAATAATGCCATCTTAACAATTTTAAATCTTCCAGTCCATGAAAATGGGAAAATTCTCAATTTATTTACATCTTCTTTCATTTCTTTCAACTTTTTTTGATAGTTTTCAGAGTATAAATTTGCACTTCTTTTGTTAAATGTATTTTTATTTTTAGTGTTCATTACAAGTGTGTGGAAATGTAATAGATTTTTGTATATTGAACTGTATTCTCAAGCTTGCTGAACTTGCTCAGTAGTTTGAATAGTTTTTTAGTGGGTTCCTTAGGATTTTCTATATACAAGAACATGTCATTTGTGAATAGAGATAGTTTAACTTCATCCTTTCCAATTTGGATTGTTTTTATTACTTAATTGTCCTGACTAAAAATTTTGGTACAATGTTGAGTAGAAATGGTGACAGGAGACATCCTTGTCTTGTTCTTCATCTAATAGGGACAGCTTCTAACCATCCTCATTAATTAAGACATTGGCTGTGGGTTTGCTAAATATGATGTTAGCTGTGGGTTTTGCATCCGTGTGCTTTATCAGGTTGATAAAGTTCCCTACTATTCCTAGTTTTTCTAGTACTTTTTTAAATAGAAGAATTTTAGATTTTACCAAATTCTTTTTATCATCTTGTGAGGATTATGTGGTTTTCTTTTTTATTTTATTGATATTGTGTTGTATTAAATTAATTGACATTCAGATGTTAAACCAGCCTTGTATTTGTGGGATAAATCCCACTTGGTCAACATGAATAATGCTTTTTTTATGTTGCTGGTTTCAGTTTACTAGTATTTTCTTAAGGGATTTTTGTGTCCATATACATAAGATATATTTGGTCTGTGTTTTTTTCTTGTGATATCTTTGTCTGGTTTTGATATCAGGGTAATTTTTTGTTACCAATTTAATCTATTTTGTTGTTATAGGTATCTTGAAATGCTCTATTATTTTTGGGCCAGTTTTGGTAATTTTTGTGTCTTCTAGGAATTTGTCTTTTTCATCATATAAACCTAGTTTATAGGCACACGTTTTTTCATAGTATTCTTTAATATTTCTTTTTATTTCTGTAAGGTTACTTATAATATTCCTTCTTTCATTTCTGATTCTAGTAATTTGAGTTTCCTTTTTCAATCTTCAGTTCAGCTAAATAAATAAACTTGGGAAATTTTCAACTATTCTTTCTTTGAATATTTTTTCTGCTGTTTTCTCTTTCTCCTCTCCTTCTGCTATCCCTATTACATGTATGTGGTGTGCTTAATGATGGCCTACGTTTCTCTGAGGCTCTGTTCATTTTTTAAATGTTATTTTCATTTAATTTTTCTCTGTTCTTCAGATTCCATAATTTACATTAATCTATTTCAAATTTGCTAAATCTCCTTCTTAAAATCTACTGTTAATTCCCTCTAGGGCAATTTTTCTTTCAATTGTTATACTTTTGAATAAGAAAATTTCCATTTGGTCCTTTTTAATAATTTCTATCTCTTTATTGATATATCTTATTTGATGCAACATTATCATCTTACTTTCCTGTACTTATTTAATCATGGTTTGTTTAATCACGTTTCTTTGAATATATTTGTAATGGTTACATCAAAGGCTTTGCCTGTTAAGTTTGACATCTGGTGGTCATAACAAGCAGTTTCTGATACCTTTTTTTTTGGTTTGTTTTTGGTATATGTGTCATATTTTTCTGTTCTATTGCATGTCTCACTTTTTTTGAAACTGGACATTTTACATAATATATTGTAGAAACTCTGGATATTGATCTCCCTCACAACCACCAAGGCTTGTTATTGTCATCTGCTTGTTCAGTTGTTGAGTGACTGGATGGATTATTTTGGTACAGTTGATTCCTCTTCTTTGCCATGGGGTGTAGACTTTGACAAGGAAAAGGGAGGTTTTGGTTCAAATATCAGACTTTTACTTTTCTTCCCCAGTTTTAGTAGTTTAAAAATTATTTCTTCATTTATGATATGCCCTTAATACTATTTCCAGAGACTCTAAATATTTTTTAAAAATGATTTTCACCAGTTTCCATGGAGTGGGCCCTTGGAACTTCTTGTGCTGTTATGCCACCCATAAGGGTCTATTTCAGTTGTTTTAAGCTGTCAAATTTGTATCCATTAGTTACACCAACTACAAGAAACTAATACATAGCTAAGTATTTTAAAAATATATATAAACATTTTTATTTATTAAGAAATGGCATAAGTTTGGTACATTTTTGACTCAGAACATTTGAATGTTAATAAGGATATTGAACTCATTCACAGTATTCTCCCTCTAAACAGCTGTCATGCACTCCTACACCTCCACTCTAACTAGAGACTTCTTATTAAGAAGAAGGCAAAGCCATAAACCCAAAGGGTTCTGAGAAGAGTCTACTGGGGTTCCAGTACCCATAGCCTGGAAGACAAGCCCATTAGCCTTTCAGAGGCTCAACTTCCTCATCTGATAAGGTAGGGTGTGGACCATGTGGTGGATGAACATATTTTATTTTCAACCTGCTTAGCATTTGTTCCATTGGGTTGACTGCTTATCTCTCATGGCATCTCATCTCCCTAGCAACAAAGAATAAAATGTTGACAACAAGGCATACAAAAGGCTAATATGGATAGTTCCCTAGAACTCATTTGTGAAGGTTGGTAGGAAAAAGTTCTCTTTCCACATCGGTTGTAAGATGGGGGAATGAATATCAACACTTTCTGCATTTATTTTCACTATCGTATACTGAAGGTTTTTATGCAGCAGGAAAGAACAAAGCCATGAAGAGATTAGACAATGTCAGAGAGCCGTAATCTTGGTAACACTAAGCCCTAAATCCAATGCTTTAGTCCCTGGTTCCAAAAGTTCTGCCTTGAATACTGTGAGTAACCCAGAATTCTCTGCAGGTACAAAATCAATCAACTCATATTTTTGGTTGAAATTAATGCATTTGATATTCTCTCTTGTAAGTAAATGTTCTTCACTAATATAGAGCATACTGGACTGGGTCCAGACAGCCCCACCTCTTTATTCCCTACTATGTACACTCCTGAAATCTCCCTAAGTTAGGTTCCTCATCTGTACAGTGAGTACAAGCATCCAGCAATTCAAATGTTGCTATGTAGATAATATAGATGAAATGTTTGGAATATAGTAGATGCCCAATAAATGTTAGCATTATTGTATGACCAATTTAATAATTTCTCAGGCTGGATATTGCCCAAAGTTCACACGGCACCACAAGTAGCAAAACACTAAGAAAAAGGCTTTGGATGCAGAAAACATAGATTTGTACTTGCAGTTCAACACACTACAACACATTGTGGGATGTGGGACCTTTATTATTCTTGTAGCCTTTAGGACATTGTTGATTTAAGCAAATTGGCTTAGCAAGGAGATGTTTTCTTTCACATTATTGGAAGTCCAGAGGTGAGATTGGAACAAGGAGCAGTATGGTTGTGCATATTGTCAAATCTACACTGGTTACATATCTGCATTCATCTAGACTTTTTCTCAACCTTATTCCCCTCATAGTCATAAGATGCCTGCTTAAAGAACCTGGAGCAACACAATTGCTTGTTTCCAGCCAAGAAGGGGAAGAATTGCTTTAGATTACCAGATTTCTCTGCAAGCCTGTATTTTTCTCTGATAGACCCAAACTGGCCAAGTTCATCCCATATTTGAGTAAACCTCTAGCAGGGAACATGGAATTATACTAGTTGGCTTAGGTTAGTCATAGGGGGTGGATTGAATATTGAGAAATCAACCAAAATAGCTCTCATCACTCAGCACTCAACCTTTTGAGTCTTTTTTTCTTCCTGTAAAATACCTAACTCACAGTTTGCTGAGAGAATTAAAAAGATCAAATGTATGTTGTACCTTCAATAATATTTGGCACATAGCAATTGTTGAATGAATAGAAGACGTAACTGCTGAGATGATATTATACTCCAGGGGGTATGAGATATAGGAGACATACTGACCTGTAACAAACACCTGAGTGCCCTGACCTGATTGGTACTCCTCGGTAGCTTTCCCTTTTATGAACTTCACGCAATAATAGGTGCCAGCATCAGCAAGAGAGATTTCATGGATGCGGATGGAAAAGTCTGTGTTGCCAGGCTTGTTGGTGTCTCCAATCTCTTTTACTCTGGGAAAGTGACCTTGTTTGAAATTGTAGATTAATTTCCGGTTTGGCCCTGTTCCCTTGAACCACAAGACAGGTCCATTTGGTAAGGTATCTGGTACGCTGCAACTCAAGATGATTGACTCCCCAGTTGATACAGTCTGCGACATCTCTGTTTGTTGCACATGGAACATATGTGTGGCTCCTGGAAAGAAACTGAAAATCATTTCTCATTTCCCCTTCTCTGGCTTAAGCATGGGTACAGGTCATGGTTGGGCCTCATTCATTAATTCTTTTAACGACATGCATAAATGCCCATGCACTGAGTAAAGAGAGGCCTTTGCACATGGAGGCAGCTTCTCCCCAGAGTGCTGAAGGAGGGGAGTTAGTCCAGAGGACCAGATGTATTCCTCCTCAGTTCCATTCCTCAGCCCTCAACCACGGTAACAGGAGGACAGGAAGGGAGAAGGGGGAATTATCAATGGGTAATGTTCATGGAGAAAGACTAGTTCCCCTATCCATCTAATTGCCTAGAGTCACTCGGTACATTTGGAACTGGGTTCAAGTCCTGTCCCTCAACCCCACATCTCCACTGAGTTTGGGATTGGCCTTCCTCTCTCCTCTGAAGGGTGATTATTCTCTGAATTTGTAGAGAAGTTCATGCTGAGAGATGTGGAGAAGTTAAAACAATTAAAGAATGAGGTGGTCATGGCAACAGCATATAGTTCCACTGCTTATCTCTTCAAGAGAAAGAAGGGAGAGGGTTTCCTTTCCTTGACAAAAAGAGATTAGAACCTCAAGGGCCCTCTACAGTTTTGGAGGTTCTAACCGGCCACCCTTTACCCTCCTACACAGTCATCATCACTACCTTACAATGTGTCAGGTCCTGGTGATAATCTCTCCTATTAAGCTTGGTTGTCAAAACCACAGACTGCCTAAGGAGCAGGTTAGAGAGAAAGGGAACTCCTGGTTGGCAAGGCCAGGAGGTAGTGTGGGAAAGCAGTCTGCATTGACATTATGTAACTTAAGGGAAACTTGTGGATTTTCCATTGCCATTTGGGCATTATGGAATGTGTCTGGATTCAAGGGAAACATTACTGGGAAGGTCAGTTCTCCTGGAAGAATAGAGGGACACCTAATATCACTATATTTCATGACGTTAATTCAGGGGTGGTGAGGAGAAGGAATTACTGGTTATCCTGGGAATAAAAATACTTGGAATGAAAGAACAGTGGGGCTGGGCGTGGAAGTCTCAGGACAGACCTGGGAAAACTCAAGTGTCAGGAAATGACTCAACCCCTCTGGGAAGGCTTTCTGCAAAAAAGACTTTGGAGAGATCGATACACAAGACCCCTCCTTCTGGTCTGAGAATTCCCCAACAGTGCCAGGCCATGGTAGGAGATCACATCCACTCATTGACTTGTATGGGGAATGGGAATGTGATCTCAGACTGGACTGTGGTGACCACTCAGGTACTTGCTATCAGGCCCCAATCACATTCCAGTTGGTAATGGGAAGGTGAGTGGGATCATGGAGGCATGTAGAGAGTCTACCTGCCTGAAGAGCCCTTTGTTTTGGCCCAGGAGATACTGGGCATTTTGGGGAAAACTTCACCTATGTTGATATTCGATCAGAAGCTAAGATGTGGCTGCTAGCATCTGTGACTGGAAGTTTGGGGTCATGAAATAAGTCATAATATACGCAATGCATATACCTGGGCCCAGGTTTCTTCCTAGAACCTTAGAAGTCAGTCAGCCTTCTAGGGCCCAGTTTTCTTACCATTTAGGCCATGTAGTGCACACATGTAGTTGCACTTTGCATACCCAGTATCTTTTTATTTTTAAGTGTCTCCTATGTCATGGGTTCTGGTGGGGTTGGCATCAGGGAAGGATGTGGCTTGTCAACATAGCTTGATTCAATATTTGGCACAGGTTGTCCAGAATGGCTTACTAGAAAGGCCATTGGTAGAAACCTAGTCTACAGGGTAGTTTGTGGATAAAGGAGCACAGCGTTCAGTATGTAGTGATGATTTGGTACACGGTGAAGGATTTTAAAGAGTCATCTTCATAAACCCAGGGAATAAAGTGCATCAGGCTGTGCTCACCATTCACATACACGATGGTGCCTGGACCAGAGAAAAACTCCATGTCAGGGTGTCCTACCCTTAACTTCACACAGTAGTAGGTGCCAGCATCCTCTGGCAACACGTCACGGATGCGAATGGAATAGTCAGTTTGATCGACCATTGTGTTTTCCACCGGAGTTACTCTGGGGAAGTGGCTTCCATTGAAACTATAGATTAATTGTTGTCCTGGCCCAGTGCTCTTGAACCACAAGACAGGCCCTTCTGGGGACAGAGCAGACATATTGCAGGCCAGGGTTAGGACATCTCCAGGATTGACTGACACTAAAGTCTGAGGCTGGTTCACCTGGAACTCTTCATCTGAAGTTCCTGGAAAGAAACGTGGAATCATCTCTCATGTTCTCTGTCTTGGCTCAAGATGCTCTGAGGGTCTGGTTATAGGTCAAGGTGGGATCTCAATATGATAGTTTTATTTCAGCATCATGTGATGGCACCAGTCATATAAAAATTACAATGCTAGGTGCCATGTGAGGTGAAGGGGAGGGTATCAGTGTACAAATAGGAGAATGGCGCTTTCCTTCTGCATTGGGGCATGAGGATGGCCTGCAATATATTAGGCACTAAATAAACATATTTTAAATAAATATATGAATATATTTTTATTAAATGAGAATATACAAAATATAATTTGGGTCAGATTTTTCTAATTGTCTCAGAATCAGGGATACGGCCCCAGCTAAGGACAGTACGTTGATAACCAACATACTGAATACGGAGTGCATATGGAGTGACCTGCATATGGAGGCAGCTCCCTCCAATACCAGGTCTTCTATGGTGTGAAAGGCCACTCATTCACCTCTCCCAGAGTACACACTGAGGCATGCATTCTCAGTGAAGTTACTATTTTCCATAAAAGGTGACAATTGGTTTTTGGAGTATGGGAATATCTTAGATGTTACAATGGTTGGTTTGTCAATGCTCAATCCTACCCAATAAAATCTTATTCCTTACTAGTTAATTGCTCTTGTCACGTGTTCTTAGGTATCACACAAGCCACACTGACATTGAGTTCATGGCAGATACACAAAATGTCTCCAAGAGAAGTTCTACAAAATTGCAGTGTTATTCATGATAGCCAAAATATAGAAACAACTGAAGTGCCTATCAATGTATAAATGAATAAAAACGTGATTATACACACACACACACACACACACACACACACACAGTGGAACACTATTTATCCTTTAAAAATCAGAAAATTCTGTCACTTATGACACCATGGATATTATGGTGTGAAATAAGCCAGGTACAGAAAGACAAATACTGCATGATCTTGCTTATATGTGGAATCTCGCTTATATGTGGAATCCAAAAAAGTCAAACTCAAAGAAGTAAAGAATAGAATGTGGTTACCAGGGTCTGGGGTGGTGGGGAGTTGGACAAGGAAATGGGAGATGCTGGTCAAAGCCTATAAAGTTGTAGTTAGACACGGGGAATAGGTTCTGATGATCTATTGCACAGCATGGTGATTATAGTTAATGCATACTTCAAAATAGCTAAAAAAGTAGATTTTAAAAGTTCTTACCACAAAGAAGTGATAAGTATGTGAGGTGATGGATATGTTAATTAGCCTGATTTGATCATTTCACTGTATATACATGTATAAAAACATCACATTATACCACATAAATATATACAATTGTTATTTGTCAATTAAAACCAAAATAATATTTAAAAAACCACCAAGTTGTACACCTTTAAAAACAAATAAGTTCTACAAAACAATGGAGGACTTTATTTTTGTATGATTTTGCAATCTTACTAAGTGTATTCCTTTTCTATTGCTGAATAACAAATTACCACAAACTTAGTGGCTGAAAACAACACATATTAATTACTTCACAGTTTCTGTCCATTTGTAATTCAGGTATGGCTTAGCTGGGTTCTCTGCTTCAAGGTCTCACCAAGCTCCACTCAAGGTGTCAGGTGGGCTGTGTTCTTATCTGGGGGTTTGACTGGGGAAGTGTTCATTCTAAGTTCACTCAGGTTGTTGGTAGAATTCAGGTCTTTGTGGTTGTAGGACTGAGGCCTTCAACTTCTAGGGGCTTCCCTCAGTTCCTTGCCACGTGGGCCTTCTCACAGGCAGTTTTCAACATGGCTCCTTGCTTCTTTAAGGCCAGAAGTTGCAAGAAAAACTCTAGTGTGATAGATCTTATACAACCTAACATACTCGAGGGGGTGACAGTGCATCACTTTGGCCAGATTCTATCAGATAGAAGCATGTTACACACAACACACAGATAGAAGCATGTTACCTGAACAAAGAGATTTGCAACAGACATGGCCACTGGGAGATTTTGTCAGAATTGGGGGCCATCCCAGTGTAGTCTTACATAAGAGTGGGATAGTTGGGAGTCACCTTACAGTCTGTGTGCCACACCCAATAAGTACAGTTAAAAATTCAAGTGAGTTTTACTAGCTTTCAGTGTCTTAAGTTAGCTTTTACCTAAATATTTTTAGTCATCCTTAACTCTGCATTGAATAAAAAGAGCAAGCTTTATACTTACCCCTCCTATGTATAAAGCACAGACAGATATAAATGCAGTACATAAACCAACAAAGAATATATCTAAGTTATTAAAATTTCATGTTGAGGCTATTATGAGTTGAATTGTATGCCTCTGAAATATACGTTGAGATCTTTTTTTTAATTAATTAATTATTATTATTATTATACTTTAAGTTCTAGGGTACATGTGCATAACATGCAGGTTTGTTACATATGTATACTTGTGCCATGTTGGTGTGCTGCACCCATCAACTCGTCAGCACCCATCAACTCGTCATTTACATCAGGTATAACTCCCAATGCAATCCCTCCCCCCTCCCCGCTCCCCATGATAGGCCCCGGTGTGTGATGTTCCCCTTCCCGAGTCCAAGTGATCTCATTGTTCAGTTCCCACCTATGAGTGAGAACATGCGGTGTTTGGTTTTCTGTTCTTGTGATAGTTTGCTAAGAATGATGGTTTCCAGCTGCATCCATGTGCCTACAAAGGACACAAACTCATCCTTTTTTATGACTGCATAGTATTCCATGGTATATATGTGCCACATTTTCTTAATCCAGTCTGTCACTGATGGACATTTGGGTTGATGAATGTGACCTTACTTGGAAATAGAGTTGTTACAGAGAAAATCAAGTTAAAATGAGGTCATTGAGGTGGGTGCTAATCCAATATGGTGCTTGTTTTTATATGAAGTGGAAATTTGAACACAGAGACAGACATACACAGGAGTAAGATGATGTGAGGATACAGGGAGGGTGGTGCCACCTGCCATCCAACAAATGTTTGAGGCTACCACTGCCAGAAGCTCAGAGAGAGACATAGAACACAGTCCTCAGAAATAACCAACCCTGCCCACACTTCAATTTTGAGTGTCTAGTCTCCAGACCTGTGAGAAAATTAATTTCTGTAATTTAAACCACCCAGTTTGCAGTACTTTTTAAGAGTAACCAAATACAGTGGCAACAGAGAAATAAAAAACTGAATTTCACAGAAAGAAGTGTAAAACATGCCAGGGGCCAGGCGTGGTGGCTCATGCCTATAATCCCAGCACTTTGGGAGGCTGAGGCGGGTGGAACTCTTGAGCTCAGAAGTTTGAGACCAGCCTGGGCATCATAGTGAAACCCCATCTCTACAAAAAAAGACAAAAATTAGCTGAGTTTGGTGGCACGTGCCTGTAGTCCCAGCTACTTGGGAGGTGGAGGCATGAGAATCACTTGAGCCCAGGAGGTGGAGGTTGTAGTGAGCCAAGATCGCACCACTGCACTCCAGCCTAGGTGACAGAGTGAGACCCTGTCTCAAAAAAATAAATAAAAATAAAATAAAATAAATTACACATCCTTTGATTCCAGAGGCTGGAGGGTGAGAGCTATGATGGGTGCTGTGCCCAGCCCTGTGACCATAGGTGTGAGTCCTTTACCTGAACAAAGAGATTTGCAACAGACATGGCCACTGGGAGATTTTGTCAGAACTGGAGGCCATCCCAGTGTAGTCTTCTGAGTTCTGCCTGTTCTGGGATAAGACGAAGAAAACTCTCCCAAAGGAAATTTTATGGGAACAGGTGAGGGAGAGTTCACTAAACAAGAAGAGGGGAGAACCCACCACACACACACAATAAGGCCCCACTCACCTGCCAGTTCAAGCAGCAGATACAGCAGTAAGGAAGGCAGAGATGGGTGGAGTGGGGAGGCAGGGATGGGCATTGTGGTGAAACCTGGAGCTTGCTCTGCCTGAATGTCTGTCCTGGAGACGCGCTTGACTCAGTTCTCTGAGCAGAGAGGACAGTTCTTGCCTCTGTGATGTCAGAGGAAGGGGATTGTGATGAGAGGAAAGGTCAGGGGACTGGGACACTTTTTCCTTTGTGATTATAAAATTGAACAGACAAGGTTGCTTCAAGCTAAGAAGTTGCTGCTGGAAATATTTAGCATTGCTGGGACTGGGAGTCTTGACACCCACAGACTTATACTCCTTCCTGAGTTTTATCCGATCTCAGAGGTTCTCCCCAACTTCATGGCCTTTGCCTATCTAGGAGCCTCAGATACACAGGCTGGACCAAGGCTGCAACCTCATGATGGGCATGTGTGGGTCTAGCTCCTGCATGAGCTCAACATCTGGGCCTCTCTGAGCTGCACAGCTGAAGAAAGAGACAAGATATCTATAGCCTCACCCACTTGATAAGAGTTGAACTTTACAATGGATGCCCTTTCTTCCACTCCAGAGTTGTCAGAGGTAAAAAACAAGCAATATCTGCTGTGGGCTCTTGGCTTTTCTGTAGGTCCCTCCATACACTACTAGGAACTGCTTCCTTTTTCCTTCCTGCAGAGGAATCAGGCATGGCTGAGAAAGATATTCAAGTTGTGGAGGTGATGATGATTTGTGCTCTAGAGGATGGACGGGGCCTGCAGGGAAGGCGGAGCTGTGGGGAACGCTCTCTAGGAGGGAGAGTGACATGCCTACAAACACCTGGGAAGGTGAGGGCTGCCTCTCCTGCTTGGACTGGACCTGGGACCAGCTCTCAGGGACGGGATTGGAGGAGCAGAAGAAATGCTCCCAGAAAGAGGGAGGAAGCAGCATGTTGACATCCTTCTCTCTCAGCTCTGGAATGGGTTCTCCCTAAGCACAAAGGTTGCGTTCAGGGACCCTCAGCCCACATTCAGCTGGTGACCCTCTAATGTCCAAGCATCCATAGGCAGGAACGGGCTGCCATCCTGTTTCCCCATTGCCTCCTCATGACTTGTGCCTCCACCTCAGGGACCAGCTAGATGTCAGGGCCAGGAGAGGTGTTAGACCCTCTAGGAAAAGAAAGCAAAGCCAGGCTGGCACATTCCCTCTGAGATGACAAAACTCCCCATCCCCTGGTGATGTCATCATCCTATCCCATTGTCCTGAAATGATGAATTCCACAAAGGAATTCCAATCCATGGCCCCTGCTTGGAACTAGACAGGAACATTCCTCCAGCCTCCTTCATCCTCCCCTTCCCCTACTCTGAGGAATCTTCTCACCTTTCATTAGACTCTAAGTTCCTTGGAAAGTCAGTACTCACAGGTCAGTACCCAAGAGTGCCGGCTTTTGAATCAGATATAATCTAGGTTAAAATCCTGAATCCACCCCCTAGGAGCTGAGTAATCTTGGGGCCATGATGCAGACCTGTATATCCTGCAACCATCTTGACATCTTCATTTATGTGTGTGTGTGTATATGTGTGTGTGTGTGTGTGTGTATATATATATATATATATATATTTTTTTTTTTTTTTTGAGACGGAGTTTTGCTCTTGTTGCCCAGGCTGGAGTGCAATGGTATGACCTCGGCTCACTGCAACCTCCACCTCCCGAGTTCAAGCAATTCTCCTGTCTCAGCCTCCTGAGTAGCTGAGACTACAGGCACCCACCATCATGCCTGGATAATTTTTGTATTTTTAGTAGAGACAGGGTTTCACCATATTGGTCAGGCTGGTCTCGAACTCCTGACCTCAGGTGATCCACCTGCCTCGGCCTCCCAAAGTGCTAGGATTAGAGGTGTGAGGGTGTGAGCCACTGCACCTGGCCCCTTTGTATACCTTAAATATTCAAGTTTGAGTTTCAGATCTGCACTCACAAACCTTATCTTCTCCCACACCATGCCTGTTTAGTATTTGGTACCATCATCTATGCAGTTTGTCAGACCAGGAAGGGACTCAGGTTCTGTACCCTCACTTATCCACTTGCTACCAAGTAAAAGGGGGTCGCTTCCTGATATGCTAGAAGCCAATACTGTGACACCAGGCTTTTGAGAAACGAAAAGATTTTTATTGCAAATTGACTAACAGGAAGACAGGAGTCTAGCTCAAATCTAGCTCCATGTGCTAGCTTCAAGGCAGTAGCTTTATTAGAAAAAGTTTCGGGGGTGGATTCTGGGATTAGTATGATTTATGAAAGGAAAGGGGAGGTCTGGAAAGTCCTTGGGCAGGTACGGTTATCTCTCCATGCCTCTTCACAGGTTCCATGTACAAAACCCTGGGGCATTATTATGAAATATGTGGTAGAAATTCAGGCTGTGACATCAGCAAGCTCATTCTGAGCAAAATCCAGTTGGCCATATTGGTTCCAACAGATTTTAGTCAGTTTTGTTATCTTACAAGTGGAGGAAGTTTCAGCAGTTTAGCAAGTTGTTTTTTTTTTTTTCTTATCTGCTATCCTGTAAACTCAAGAATTTCTGTTAGTAATTGGTTTCTTTAACTCCTTGGGGGCATAGTTTCACACTCATATCTTGCCCCTGCCAGGCCCTATTGGACTTACCTCCTAAATCCCTTCTGAATTAATCTTTCTCCATCTCTATCATAATCTCTTGCCTGAATAAAAACAATTGCCTTCTCACTAGAGTATCCCCATTTTTATTTGCCCCCTATAATCTCCTTCTCCTTCTTCAGCAGACTGGTCTTTTTACAACATAGATTTAATTATGTCCCTCTCTTGAATAAACATGTTTGTGGATTCTCATTAACCTGGAGGTACTATAAACAAGGCCTTCTTCCGTGACTGACTTGCTCCCTTAGAGATGAAGGGATCCCCACCTTTCTGATATGTAGCACAGCCTCACTGTCCCACGCTGGCTTTCCTGGGAGACAGACTCTGGGGTGAAGATGAGCAAGTAGGTTTTTTTTCAGGGAGTACTTTTAGGATCAACAGTTGTGGACGGGAGAAGAGGGAAGCAGGATTGGGGAGAAAAAGAAGCTGGGCTGCAATGAAGTCCCAATGAAGACCTCAGCTGACCTTGCATGGAGCCTGGTACTAAGACGTTCCTCCAGAGTTGCTCTGAGTTAGGATAAGAGAGCTGGGCCTTTATACGACTAAGTTGATGAGTCCGATGAGAGGTGGTCTGTTCCCAGATATGACCTAAGCAAGGGTTCTCCCTTCAGCTGAGACAATCCCAAATAGGGCTGATGCTGAGGACCATCTCCATAGCCAGGTGCCTCTCAGCATCCATTACACTCCTCTTGGGAACAACTTGTTCCTGTGAAGACTTGGGCTCAGGACATTATTCACTCACTCATAGTCAGGTCCTCAGAGCTATCCCAGCTCACCCACATAACCCAAAGTTTTCTGATCTCACTTGGTCTGACCTGGGTTTTACTAATGGGAAAAGTTTAGGGTGAGCATCACGGGGGACTGAGAAGCCACTTTCTCTGGGATCTGAGTGCCTAGGTCTGGGGTGAGCTCTGGTAGGGGACAGAGGAAGGACGAGAGGAAAGGAAACTTCAGGCTTGTGAAGTGAGATAAAACTTTGGAATATTTACAAAGTCTCCCTACCACACATTTCTTTGCATTGCTCCCCACGGGGTGCAAGAGGCAAATAAAACCTAGCTGAGGACAAGACGTTAATTTTTTTAATAGACTTAATTTGTTAAGGACAGTTTTAGATTTACAGAAAAATTGAGCCCTATCATTAGCATCTTACATTAGTATGATAAATTATTGTAATCAATGAACCAATATTGATACATTATGATTAATCAAAGTTCATAGTTTATTTAGATCTTTTCTTTTTACCTAATGTCCTTTTTCTGTTCCAGCATCCCATCCAGGATACCTGTTACATTTACTTGTCATATTTCCTCAAGCTTCTCTTGGCTATGACAGTTTTTTAGACTTTCCTTGATTTTGATGACCTTGACCATTTTGAGGAGTTCTGGGCCTGATATTGCAGGATACCTCCTTATTGAAATTTGTCTGATGTTTTCCTCATGATTAGATTGGGGTTGTGAGTTTTGGGGGGAAGGTAACAGAGGAAAAGTGTCATCTTCATCACATCATATTAAAGGTACATATTAGTGACATGATTTATGATTGTTAATGTCGATTTATAACTGTTGATGAACTCTTGATCACCTGGCTGAAGTTGTATTTGTCAGGTTTTTCCACTGGAAAGTTATTTTTTTCTCCTTTTTTTCATGCTGTACTCTTTGCAAAGAAGTCACAATGCACAGCCCACACTTCAGGAGTGGAAGTTATGTTCCACCTCCTTTAGAGTGGAGTGTATAAATAAATTATCTGGGACTTTTCTGCACTGGAGATTCTTCTCTTCTTCCCCATTAATTTATTCAATCATTTATCTATATCGGTATGGACTCAGATATTTATTTTATACTTTGGATTATAACTCATTACTACTTTACTTATTTTTTTTGCTGACAGTGTTCCAGTTTTGTCCTTTGGGAGCTCTTTCAGTTGGTTCCTGTGCCCCTTTGATGTACTCCAGTCATTGTGGGTTTTGGTTTTGGGGTTGACTTTGTTTTCTTTTTAGCACTTTCTTACTTTCTAGAGGATGTTTAATTTTTGATGGAATGTTTTAAACAGAAAGAAGAGAGAGTAGTCTTTAAAGAAATAGCTTGAGAATACAGCACACAAGCCAAGTGATCAAATGAAGAGAAGTTTTCTTTTGAAATCCAACACCTAGTAGAAACCAATGGCCTCAATGATGTATTCACTCATTTTTAAAAATTGACAGCCTATTATATGGCAGACACAGTTCTGGCAACTGAGGATACAGATAATTCTCCCCCACTCCCAACCTGCCACGATAGAACTGACATTCTATTTGTGTAAGATAGACAAATACAGGCAGTTCTCACTTTGGTGCTGACATGCATGCATGTTACTTACCATAGTTTAGTTAAGTAACATCAGTCCCACAACACAAGTCTCGAAATTTAGGTGCCATAGTAAATTTACTGTAATTTGCATAGACTGCAAATTTCTGGGCTAGCTCTTCAGTCCACAAATCACCATGGAAATAACAAAAGCTCGTCATGATCAGTAACCAGTCATGCTGCGTCTTTCAAAGTCTGTTGGTGATTGGTCCTTATGAATCTCCTACTTATACAACAAAGCCTATAGTTGGATTGCCTCCTTGTCTCCCAGTGATGAGCCCATATGACATTTTACAGAAATGAATAATTGAAAGAGGAATTTTGCAACCAAGATGACATTACAGTGAAAAAATGAGAAGTGAAAATGCTGCAAGTGAGATTCAAATTGAATGTGAGTGGAATTCTAGAAGTACAAATAGTTGACTATGGCAATGTAGACCCTGATGCAGGAACTTCAGATAGGCAGCCAGAGGGAGGTAGTAAAGACAAACTCCCACAAATGGGAGAGGAGTGGTAACAAAAGGGCTGAAGATGTCCCAAAGGTTGAAATACTAGCAAAAATCTTCACATGAAAGGACTTTCTGGAGTGATTTCACAATATTGAAAATGCAAGGGATAACATGTTGGAAGCTAGTCCAAACTTAGAAAGATGGAAAAACACGAAGGTATAATAGAAATGATGCTTCCTGGTTGGGCATGGTGGCTCATGCCTGTAATCCCAGCACTTTGCGGGGCCAAGGCAGGTGGATCACCTGAGGTCAGGAGTTTGAGACTAGCCTGACCAACATGGAGAAACACTGTCTCTATTAAAAATACAAAATTAGCTGGGTGTGGTGATGCATGCCTGCAATCCCAGCTACTCAGGAGGCTGAGGCAGGAGAATCGCAGGAACCAGGGAGGTGGGGGTTGCAGTGAGCCAAGATCACGACATTCCACTCCAGCCCGGGCAATAAGAATGAAACACCATCTCAAAATAAATAAATAAATAAATAAAAAGAAATGATGCTTGCTCCGTGTATTAGCCTACTCTCACACTGCTATAAAGAACTACCGGAGACTGGATAATTTATGAAGAAAAGAGGTTTAATTGACTCACAGTTCCACAGGCTTAACAGGAAGCATGACTGGGAGGCCTCAGGAAACTTACAATCATTTTGGAAGGAGAAAAGGAAGCAGGGACCTTCTTTACATGGTGGCAGAAGAGAGAGAGAGAGAGAGCGAAGGGGGAAATGTCACACACTTTCAAAAAACCAGATCTCATGAGAACTCACTGAGATCTTACAAGAACTCACTGTCACAAGAACAGCAAGGGGGAAGTCCGCCCCCATGATTCAGTCACCTCCCATCCCACAACACATGCAGATTACAATTTGAGATGAGATTTGGATGGAGACACAGAGGCAAACCATATCACTCCATATCAGAAATATACAAGAAAAAGGCAAGCACTCTTCCAACTACTCTTGATACATTTTTACAAAGAAATAACACTTGAACTCTCAATGTTTCTAATGCTTTGAATTGCAGTGCACAAATAAATATTTATTTCATTATATTTTCATTGTCCTCTACATTTGTAACTGAGAGTGTGAGAGTTTCTAATATTTTGACAAAAAATGGTAAAGGTCACAAACTGATAATTGTTTTTCTAATTGGATATGGAGAATGCTTTCCTAGGTTTCAGGTTGCACAGTCATTTTTGCAATCCTGCACCGCCATGAAAAGTGAGAGCTGCCTGTATTCAGCATAATACTTATGTAAATAAGGGCTAAAAAAATTAATTAGGATAAGAGAAATGAGAATGCTGGGACAGAGAAAAGAAATAAC
Organism: Mandrillus leucophaeus; assembly: GCF_000951045.1. Lineage (NCBI taxonomy): Eukaryota > Metazoa > Chordata > Mammalia > Primates > Cercopithecidae > Mandrillus > Mandrillus leucophaeus. Next base: position 235,840 of record NW_012098210.1, read on the forward strand.
ATTTTCTACAGGGTAGTTTATAGAAGGTGCCTTTAATAAAGTGACATTGAGCAGAGACTGGAAGGAGGGAGAGTGGGAGCCATGTGGCTGTGTTGGGGAAGAAGCAGAGAAGTGATATGATTTGACTTTTCCAAAGAATTGCTGTGGCTGAAAAATGAAAGCCAGAGGAGTGGTCCCAAAAGAGATGATGCTGGTTGGGACAGGGAGTGGTGGTGGAAGTGAGAAGTGTGCAGATATGGATGTAACTCAGAGGTGTCCTGCAGCAGGCTTGGACTGGCCCTTGAAAACCAATTGTTAAATTTCAGGAATTTTGCAATCTGGTTGTTTAAGTGTTGGCAGTGTGAAATTGGTCAGGTTGGAAGTTATTACACTAGAGAAATTGGCAAGCACTACAAAACAGCTTTCGGTTTTTCCCTTTCAGAAAGTCCACTGTTAAACATTTACCATCGCATGTAAGTGGACATAGGCATTTTGTAGGCAGAATTGAATACAAGTTGTAAAGGGAAGTCAAGGAGGGCTCCTCGATGTTGGAGTGTGGCAGCATTTCTACCATGAGCAGCAGGACTGGGAAGGCTGCAGGATGCTAGAAGAAATACTGTTCCCATCTCAGAGAGAGAAGGTAGAGCTTCTTTCTTTTTGGATTTGAGGGATAGCATGCTTGGACAAAGAGGAAAGAGAATCATTTTTTTCTTAAAATCGGTATAGGGGTTCATGTGTATTCAGGAGGCAATAGAGAACCTCAACAAGGCTGGGGGAGTTGGAGGGGGCAGGAATCCAGAAGATGGGATAACTCTTGAGAGCCTGGAGAGCGTCTGTGGTTTATGGTCACTCCCAAGGCGACAGATGGGAGGAGTCCTGGTGTGTTTAGATTTGGCGTGTTTCTCACCTTCTAGGGAGGTGCCGTGAGTCAGTGCCCAGAGCCCAATCCCGTGGCCCCTGCTCAGGACCATGAATGGAGACACTGCTCTGGGGCATCAACGTCTTGTGAAGGAGCAACAGGAGCCTGTGGGCAGGCAGATGTCATGGGAGAGGAGGCGTTTGCGGCTGAGTCTGGAGAAACTTCTCGTTGGCTCCTTCTCTCATGTTGAGCCTCTCAAGAAAGGAAGGAGGCAGCAGAGACTGAGGGTCCCACATGGCAGGGGAGGAGCAAAGGAGCTGTGGGAAAACACATCCACATTTATTCATCTGCTCATCATTCAAGAAATGCTTCTTGAGAGTCTGTTATGTTTCTGGGGCTGGTCTCTCGGGATGCCTGTTCTGGGGGGACAGGCAGGCCTCAGGTAGGACTCTGCCAGCTCAGCCCTCCTTCCAAGTCCTGATGCGCCCCCCCTCCCTCCCTTCCACTCAGACACACAGAGGATCAGAGCAGGAGTAGCCCTCAGAGCAGCCCATCTGGGGATTCTCAACATTACTCTACAAGTGGGGATTCCTTTAGCCCCATGGAGTCCTAGCAGTGGCCTGGAAGGGACCACCCACTCAGTTGGCCCTCACTTAGACCCCTCTGTCCACCTTTTCCATGAGACTCCAAGGGCACTGGGGACACCTCTGAACCCCCTTGAAGCATCCCAACTCCTGCACACCTCCTGTGGGTCGGGAGTCCCACACAGGGTTCCCTGAAACTCTTAGGTGTCATAAAAGAGCCCTGTCACCTTCTGTAAACTCCACTGACCCTGAAGCTGCATGGCAAGTGAGCTGGGCCCTCCTGCTGGCCTTGCCCTTCTCGGCAGCCCTTGGTCAGTCCTCCCTCTCCCACACTTACAGTCAGGCCTTCTGTTTCCAGCAAATGTAGACGGCAGAGACACCAACCACCAGTAGCACCTTGGGGCCCAGGAGGAGAGCTACGAGGAGTGGAGCAGTAGGAGCCAGCGCCAGGCCTGGAAATCAGGGAAGAGGAGTAGCCATGAGAGGAGCTACCTGGGAGCTCATCTCAAGGGCCTCCACTTACCCCATCTGAGGCTACCTGGGCCCATCAGTGCTCTGAGGCTTTTGAACTTGCATCCGGCTCTGGCTTCCCTGACTCCAGCCGAAAGCAAAGGCCAGGGAAAGTGGCTCCTCATTCTCACTCACCCTGTCCCAGGCTGTCAGCTTATCCTCCTGGAGGGAAAAGGTGGAGAGAGTGTGTACTCAGGTGTTCATACATATGGCAACTGGGTTCCTCACTTGATCCTCACAAGCCTGTGGGGCAGGGATTATTATTCCATTCTGATGGGAAACTGAGGCCAGAGAGTTTAGGGAGTGCCCGGAGATTAGTGGGATCCAAATCTAGGGGAGCCCATCATTATGTCCCCCAGGGTGACTCCTGAGTCCAAGACAAGTCCAACACCCCAGGGTCATAAGAATGATTAGGAAAGGGTGGGCAGGTGGTGTGAGGATGGATTCAGAGTGAGAGAGCTGCGTGCTGCCCTTCTTAGCCCCAGGGGTATTTGGATGACCCCATATTCTCATGATCTCAGGGAACCCTCCAGGGACAAGAACTAGTGAAACCTGTTGGCTGGAAAAGACCCTGGTGAGTCAGGGAAAGGGCCTCATGCTTGGGAGGGCCTCAGACATCATCTATCCCACCTCAACCCTAGAGCAGATGTCATCTGAAATTTCTCTGTTGGACACAGAGAGTCAGATCTAAGGAAGCACATGTTTGGACTCTGCATTTTTTAAACAAGGGGTTTTGGCTGTTAAAAGTAACAAAGGTATTATTTTTTTCTCTTTTTTTAAAATTAAATGGTGCTGGTGGGTCCTTAAGGAAGGAAGGGAGACCTCAGCATCTGTGGCCGCTGGGGTGTTGCAGGCCGGCAGTTCTCAGCTGGGTGGTTCTCTGGGGCTTTCTCTCCCTTGAAGACAGCTGCACTGCCCAAATTTACTCCTTCTAGAGGGGAGCCCATGTGAGAGATAGACTGCACTGGGAATATGAAGGGCTATCCCCTCCCCTCAATTTAAAACAACTCTACAGGACCCTCCAGCCTTTGGCCTCTCTGCAGGAGCAGCTCCGTGTTTGTCCTGCCTGCACTGTGGCTCAGCACCTCCCTCCTCCTACACTCCTGCCTCCTCATTCCCTGAGGCATGTTGACCCTGACAGCACTCTAGGATGCTTCCTGCATTCCTTTATCCATTCCCAGTTGGCCTCCCAGAGAAACTGACCTTGGGAAGTGGTCTGGAAAGCAGACTCTAAAATATAAGTTTGGAATCTGATTACTCATCAGCTGGCAAGGAGGATCCCAGGGCTGGTGGTAAGTGGGGCTGGACAAGCCCTAACTTGCTTTTGTGTTGCAACTGATAACACTTTCACTGGCAGTAAACTGGGATGGTGTAAACCCAGGAAGGAAATTCCTTGCCCTCAGCCTTTTGAAAACAGATTGGGAAATGGTAGTTATAAGAACTAAGGTGTCAGCTGTTGCTGGGCATGAATCCTTGGAAGAAAGACAATGAGAAACTAAGAGTGATTGATCATGAGTTAAGCTTCAGTGCTGAAGCCAGAGGACTTCTTGGCAGCACTGTAGATTCTTATTTTTTGGAGCCACAGGGCAGAAGGAATAGAGGATTCCGTCCTGGGCATCATAGAAGAGTAGCAGAATCATAGTGGAGGATGAATCTCAGTTTCAATGGCTGCTATGCTGGGGTAGGGCCCTGATGGGGAAGTTGTGGGACCCTGAGATGTGGGAGGAGACATTTGGGTCAAAGCACTCAAAGATTGTCAGTTAACTTAGGAGTTGCTGGGGACAATTGCAGTAGCATAGCTACTTGTCTCTATAAATATCCTCCCCAAGCCAAAAGAAGAAACAACAAAGGAAAAGTAAATTCTACACAATCCAGGCTGTAAATATTACTTGAAGAGAGAAGGCCAAACTGCAAAATGACTGTGAGTCAAAAGGGAACACTCATCCAACCCTAGTGTACAGTCTCTCACTAGGCTCCCACGCCACTGACGCAGCACGTCACAGAAGGCATCAGGCAGTTTGCCTGCCAGCCTAGACAACCTAAAATGCATTTCCAGACTCACTATATGAGCCAGGATGCTATGTCAGACACACTGAAAGCACCCAAAAATGGCAGCCCTGGTCTGAGCGCCAGTGGGTGGTTGGAAGTCTAAGGAAAAACGCAACCTTGTCCAGATGGTACAGAATCATCTCATCCTGTGCTACCTTGACAAGTACAACTATGAACCCAAGAAATATCATGAGGAGCAGGCATAGGAGAACTTCCAAGGTTGAAGAGCAAGGTTAAGAACCTGAGGACTGAGGAACAGCCCAGCAGCCAGACACCAGGGAGCCAACCCCCAAATACCAGCCCCCAGCCATGGAAAGTAATGAAGGGAGGACACAGAAAAGAGGAAGTCTCAAGTCAATAAACATAAACTTCCACTTTAAGAAACTACAAAAAGTAGGGCAAAGTAAACTTAAAGCAAACAGGAGTGATAGGAATTAATAAAAAAAAAAAAAAAGAGAGAGCAGAACAGATAATCAATGAAACTGAAAACACAAAAACAATACAAAAACCCACTGAAACAGAGTCGATCTTTCAAAAACACCAATAAAATGGGAAAAACCTCTAGCATGACTGAAGAAAAAGAAAACAGAAATGGCACATTTTCAGTATCAGGATGAAACGTGGGATACCATTGTAGACCCTGTAGATACCATTGAGTTATAAGAGGATATTGTGAACAACTCTACACACATAAATGTGACAACTTAGATAAAATGGACCAAAAATTATACAAAACACAACTCACCAGGACTCACTCAATAGGAAATGAAAAGTGTGAATAACCCAAAACTATTAAGGAAATTGAATCTATGATTTTAAAATACCCAAAAATATTCCTGAGGCCCAGATCTTTCATAGGAAAACATAAGCATTTAAAGATAAATTAAAACAAAATTTGATACACAGGGAAATGGAGCTGAAAAGTTTTGGTAAAATTTGAATGTATACTCCATTTTAGATGATATGAGGAAAGTATTTTAATAATTTAATGAAATTTAGTTATTTGAATGTTTAAAATGTCAGTGGACAATGACATTGGTTTTGTGAAAAATATCCTTGATCACATGATCACTCAAGGTGCAACTGCAGGTGCATGCGTGAGCAAGTTTTCAGCGGACGTGACTATGCACCTTCCACACATCTGTGATGATTGGGGACATTTTTTCTTCTCTATGTCCTGTCTTTACTCTTCCAGCAGGCAGGGACATGAACAAATCAGTGACTCAGCACTGACCAGGAGATGATGCAAACATCATACTGTTTTGGAAGGAACTTGAGTCCTTATTCTTATTTTCTGGCACCTCAGGGCAGAAAGAATAGAAGGTTGGGCCCCGGCCATCATTGGAAGAGTAGCAGAATCACAAGGGAAGATGAATCTCAGCTTCAATGGCTTCTATGCTTACATAGGGCCCTGTTGGGGAAGCTGTGGGACCCTGAGATGTGGGAGGAGACATTTGGGTCAAAGCACTCAAAGATTGTCATTCCACTAGAGGAGAGAGTCCCCCTCCTGGTATTATATGAGAGGGAAATAAGACATTTTTTGATTATAGAGAGGGTAACCACTGGCCAAATTCAGGTCCTTGGGACAAAGCCCAGCAGAAGGCGAGAGTTTCTCTAATTAGCACAAATTCCCAATATAGCCTGGTAGTGAGCCTGTCCTCAGGGACCAGATTTACCATCATTAGTTTGGACCAATAACCTGATGTAATGGCCAGAATCTTCAACATCATCCCTCATCACTTCCTGAGTCCTGGTTTCCCCTTTAGTAAAACTCCAAAGTCACTGGGTGTTTGAAGCAGGAAAGGAGATCAGAGATGAACAGGAATTTGCACATGGTCCATGCGCAGAGTGACTGGGATTATTGTTGGTCAAATATCACCATCGGAACACAGAAGAGGCCTGTGCTGTGACCAGGTCACCTGGGGGCCTGCTCCAGGTTTCAACTTCACTTGTCTTTCTGAAATTTATACAGCAGATGCCGGAGACTGCTGGGTGAGGTCACAGATGCGGATGGAAAAGTTTAGGATAAAACAGAGACAAGGTAGAGGTTAGAAAGTGTAAAGGGGAAGGTGGGGCACTGATGAGACATGCAGAAGAAGGCGAGACACAGGACTTCATAAACAAATGCATCACGTCCCTCTCTCCTTTTTCCTTTAATGTATATCTACGCCAAAAGATTGATCAAGGTGTGCATCAAACGCTTGATGCACAGTTTCTCTTGTAGGTGGGTTTTAAGGGTGTCTGCAAGTTGCCAATTGTCACCTTGAACCTTCTAAGTAGTAGTGACCCGTGGAGTGTAGGATTTGGGGTCATGGAGCTGACATTAAAATTTTACTTTATATTTATAGACTTCTAGCTTATTTTATGATAAGCATGAATACTACTTTTAACATTAAAGAAAAAGACAAAATTTAAAAATGGGAAGTAACCACACCATGGGTGACGTCTGAGTCCTGCTCCTTCTGGTGCGCTGAGATCACCAGGGTATGGCTTTTGCTGACCGCTGGCTGCCCATCATGCTCCACCTGGCAGGTGAGCACCACACCATCCCTGTGGGCACAGGTGTTCACCAGGAGCCAGCTCATCCAGTTGTAGGTACCATCCTTGTTTTCTGTGAGGGTCGAAGCCCTTTCTGTCTGGGACACATTTCCATTCTCCAACCAGGTCAGCAGGAGTCTCTGGGGGTAGAAGTTGCTCACCTGGCAGGTGATGTTCGCATGGTTGTCTGCCCTCATGAACTGTTGAGTAACCTCCAAGAAGGGTGGAACTGAAACAGCACAGGGAAGAAGCTGTGACCTTGTGGCACAGACAGATCACAGGGAGGGCTCCATAATGTAGCTCCCACCACCACAGTGAGGGGGTCACCAGGACAGTGCTAGGCAGGCAGCATGTGCTCAGACATTGAGGGTGTTGTTTGCATATGAGTGAAATTACTAAGCACAGTGCCTGGCACACAGTAGGTGCTGAAGGACTGGTAGCTCCTACTAGGCTAAGAATGAGTGATATCTACAAGCACCACCCCTGGCATACAGTTGGAATGTAAGAACTGTAGCAAAATCAGTGAAATCGCCAAGCACATAGGGATTTGGCTCCTAGTAGGTGCTCACTAATTGTAGTTGCTCTTGGTGAAATAAATGAAACTCTCTAGCACAGAGCTTGGCACATGGTTGCTGGCTCCCTCACAGCTGCCATTAAAATGATAGTAAGTGACCGGCACACCTAGGTGCATGGCAGGTGGCAGCATCGTCAGGGATTAGATTCCAGGCCATTCAAGATCTAGAGCAGTAGCCTGTGGAGAGGGGAGTGGACTTAGCAGCCAGAAGTGGGCTTAGGCTGGGTTTGAGGGTCTTCTACCTCGGATGGCCTCAGACAAGTTGGCAGTCCCACGAAGAGGGTCCCCCTGCAAGGTGACGTGGGCCACCTCGCAGATGACTTGAGAGTGAACGTCTCTGCGGGTCAGCACCACCCTGGCTGTGCTGCGGATGCTGTAGGACACACTCTTTCCTGCGGGGTCCACGCTGGTCTGGAAGTCTGAGAGCTCGTTCCCATTTTTGAACCATTTCAGGGTGATGTCTCTGGGAGAGAAGCCGTGGGACTCGCAGGTGAAGCTCACTGTGTGCTCAGCTGTGGCCCTCACTGCGGGGCCCGATACCACAGGGGCAGAGGGTTTGGCTGCAAAAGGAGCATCGATAAACAGGAGACATATCTGAGATGACCATCACTAACGATAAGCGTGTGACACGTTAAGAACCTTCTGAGACGTTCGTTTTTAATCTCTCTAATAATGTCGGGAGGGCAGTCTCCTTTTCTCATTTTACAGCTCAGGCCACAACAGCTCTGAGAGGTGAGAACCAGCCCATGGTCAGACAGTGAGTAGGGGCAGGTCCCAGAGGGAAGTCCAGGCCTGAGTTCAAAGTCCTCTCCACACAGGGTGACTTCCACCAATCTTGGCATAGGAACAAAATTACTGACTGGTCTCCCTCCTTGTTAATAACTAGTCCTAGCCAGCCTCCCCCGGAGAGCTCACCAACCTCAGAGAGGGCATTTATAGAAGCCAATGTCAGGAACAGTGGCAAAGTGGCACCACCATGAGAGCTGCAGCCAGGCTGCTTAGCCCAGGAGAGGGGTGGCCTGGCACACCCAGTTCCTCATCTGCAAAATAGGAGGACAGCATTTCTACTTCCTGGGATGTC
>NW_012098210.1:244063-251051 GCF_000951045.1 Mandrillus leucophaeus
CCAGGGTATGGCTTTTGCTGACCGCTGGCTGCCCATCATGCTCCACCTGGCAGGTGAGCACCACACCATCCCTGTGGGCACAGGTGTTCACCAGGAGCCAGCTCATCCAGTTGTAGGTACCATCCTTGTTTTCTGTGAGGGTCGAAGCCCTTTCTGTCTGGGACACATTTCCATTCTCCAACCAGGTCAGCAGGAGTCTCTGGGGGTAGAAGTTGCTCACCTGGCAGGTGATGTTCGCATGGTTCTCTGCCCTCATGAACTGTTGAGTAACCTCCAAGAAGGGTGGAACTGAAACAGCACAGGGAAGAAGCTGTGACCTTGTGGCACAGACAGATCACAGGGAGGGCTCCATAATGTAGCTCCCACCACCACAGTGAGGGGGTCACCAGGACAGTGCTAGGCAGGCAGCATGTGCTCAGACATTGAGGGTGTTGTTTGCATATGAGTGAAATTACTAAGCACAGTGCCTGGCACACAGTAGGTGCTGAAGGACTGGTAGCTCCTACTAGGCTAAGAATGAGTGATATCTACAAGCACCACCCCTGGCATACAGTTGGAATGTAAGAACTGTAGCAAAATCAGTGAAATCGCCAAGCACATAGGGATTTGGCTCCTAGTAGGTGCTCACTAATTGTAGTTGCTCTTGGTGAAATAAATGAAACTCTCTAGCACAGAGCTTGGCACATGGTTGCTGGCTCCCTCACAGCTGCCATTAAAATGATAGTAAGTGACCGGCACACCTAGGTGCATGGCAGGTGGCAGCATCGTCAGGGATTAGATTCCAGGCCATTCAAGATCTAGAGCAGTAGCCTGTGGAGAGGGGAGTGGACTTAGCAGCCAGAAGTGGGCTTAGGCTGGGTTTGAGGGTCTTCTACCTCGGATGGCCTCAGACAAGTTGGCAGTCCCACGAAGAGGGTCCCCCTGCAAGGTGACGTGGGCCACCTCGCAGATGACTTGAGAGTGAACGTCTCTGCGGGTCAGCACCACCCTGGCTGTGCTGCGGATGCTGTAGGACACACTCTTTCCTGCGGGGTCCACGCTGGTCTGGAAGTCTGAGAGCTCGTTCCCATTTTTGAACCATTTCAGGGTGATGTCTCTGGGAGAGAAGCCGTGGGACTCGCAGGTGAAGCTCACTGTGTGCTCAGCTGTGGCCCTCACTGCGGGGCCCGATACCACAGGGGCAGAGGGTTTGGCTGCAAAAGGAGCATCGATAAACAGGAGACATATCTGAGATGACCATCACTAACGATAAGCGTGTGACACGTTAAGAACCTTCTGAGACGTTCGTTTTTAATCTCTCTAATAATGTCGGGAGGGCAGTCTCCTTTTCTCATTTTACAGCTCAGGCCACAACAGCTCTGAGAGGTGAGAACCAGCCCATGGTCAGACAGTGAGTAGGGGCAGGTCCCAGAGGGAAGTCCAGGCCTGAGTTCAAAGTCCTCTCCACACAGGGTGACTTCCACCAATCTTGGCATAGGAACAAAATTACTGACTGGTCTCCCTCCTTGTTAATAACTAGTCCTAGCCAGCCTCCCCCGGAGAGCTCACCAACCTCAGAGAGGGCATTTATAGAAGCCAATGTCAGGAACAGTGGCAAAGTGGCACCACCATGAGAGCTGCAGCCAGGCTGCTTAGCCCAGGAGAGGGGTGGCCTGGCACACCCAGTTCCTCATCTGCAAAATAGGAGGACAGCATTTCTACTTCCTGGGATGTCGCCAGGATTAAATGGGGTGATGGAAGCAGTTCTGCTCTGGATCAAACACAGAAGATGCTTCTCAAAATTAAACACAGATCTATCTTTAACCCAGACTTTACAGATACACAGAGGTCTCTCTTTAGGTATTATACAAATATGAATCGTTCCATATTTTTATTCTTTTCACAAATATTTCATTCTGTCAAATAAAAGGCATTAATTAAGGATAAAGCTTTAACGTAGAACCCACAGTTTGTAAGAGAATTGGAATGACACCTGCTAAAGGTCAAGCCATAGTACGTTGCCGTAGACCTGGATAACAACTAACTGAAGCCAGGGTTCGTGGGATTTTGATCTCTCTCACCTGGAGTACTTTAATTAAATAGTCAATGAGAACAGGTTTGCAGTTTAGGATTTTTGACCAGCTAATGAATTGTTCCCGAAAACAATATTTTGTGAAAGCCCCCTATAAAAAACCTTTCCTGAGTTTCCATACCGGACACTATTCAGGGTTTTGCTGACTCAGTGTATTCAAATTGCACCTCTTTATTTTTCCAATAAATGCTCTTTCCTTTGGCCTTCCTAACCATCATTGTTGTTGTTGTTGTTGTTAGTAGCTCTAACCTGCTGCAAGTCCTACATTTGAAAATAGGAAATTTGTTTTTGGCATCCGGATCTTCAGTTAGGTCAGGTTTGGGTCAAAAACAAGAATCGCTGAGTTCTAAGAAAGCCAAAGGGGATTAATTTTTTCATTGTTAATTAATTACAAGGGACAAAGACCCAGGCCACACCAACAGGCAGAAACCAATTCTGGGCCCTGAAAGCAAACACACTGGAGAATCAGATCAATGAGGCGGTTTCTCCCTGTAGATGAGTTTTAAGGGTGTCTGCAAATTGCTAATTGTTACCTTGAACCTTCTGCCGTCGTCTTAGAAAGCACATATTACACATGTTTGCCTTTGCCAATATTATCTTGCTCCCTAATATGCATGAAATATTTTGAGAGCACAGTAAGGAGGGTGTCACTTGAAGATGTCAAGTCTTTGAGATACCAGCAAATGGGTGTCCCTAGAGGGCTGAGAGGCTGTCTTCAGTTCCCATTTATTGAGGGCTTCTTGGCCGCCTGACACTGGCTGCTCTCTCTGTACCTCTCAGCACTTTAATCCTCCCTCCATTTCTTAGAGGGGGTCCTCATGTGAGCCCTTGTGTACAGCGAGACTCTGAGAGGATCCTTGCTGGCCAAGGACCAAAAGTAGATAGAAACCACACCCTGGGAAGATGAGCTAGGGTAAATGCAAGTGCATAGCCTGGCATGTAGTAGGTGCCTAATAAATAACCCCTGTGACTGTAATCATGAGGTTTGGTCATTACTGCTACTGGAGCTGCATAGCTGTTCTTCAGGCAACAGAACAAAGAAGAGCAGAAACACCAAGGAAAGGCTCAAACCCTACTCACTGCAGCTGCCAGAAAAACCCAAATGATAAAAGGAGCAGCGACCACCATGTTTAGTGAACTGGCTTTCAAGTAAGATCACAGGTGAAGCTGGAAGCATTTTGGAAGAAGGAGGGAAAAGATACCTCAGTGACATCTGGGAGTGCTGAGGGAGGGAGGCTTCTGGGGCCAAGGAGTGAGGATTTGCTGGGCCTCCAGCACCTGCTTAGATACAAACGTTTTCAAGACAGAAGGTTCCCCAGTACTGAGGCTGCATCTGAGCGAGGCTTTGTCCCAGTCTCCTATCTTGGGCCCTGAGCCCAGTAGCATGGGAGGGGTCCTGTCCAGGCTTCTGGGGCCTCCCTGAATGTTCCCAGCATGTCTGTTTTGAAGCACCCATGGCCCAAAAAGCTGTTCTCAAAGCCCCAAAGCCTGGGGCACCGCTTTTGCTGGGGGGCTGTGTGTGAGAATCTTCTGGAGCCATTCAGAACTTTAGATGCCAGGCCCACGTTAGACCAATTAAACTGGCATTTTTAGGGGGATCCTGGGTCCAGCTTTGTTAACTTTTTTTTTGAGAGTTTTCCCAGTGATTGTAATGAGCAGCCAAGGTTGAAAGCCACTGGACCCCAACCCAAACCCCATTTATACTTGGGGCCTAGTGATGCCCTGACCTGTCTGAGGTCACACAGCTTCACCCTAACAAGCTCACATTTATTGAGCATTTACTGTGTGCTTGTTGATGCCCTAAGCATTTTACACGATCTCACTCCTTCAGACTCTGCCCAGTCTGTGAGGTCAGTGTTACCATTAAAAGGGTGGGGACATCGAGGCCTATGGTGGCAAAGTGTCTTGTCCCAGGTGGCAGAGCCAGGAAGAGTCAGAGCCGGGAAGAGGCCCAGGCAGCTGGGATACTGCCCGTGCTCTCCTAACGATCGTTCTGCAGAAGCTCAGTAGTAACCTGAACAACGCCACCATGAGGGGCTCTGTGCACATCCTCTGCAATCCTCACAGAACCCGGAACGGGGCCATGATAATCAGCATCGCACCGATGGGGAACCCAAGGACTCAAGGGAAGGCAAGACTGGCTCAAGATCACATGATCTTGAAATAACACCTCACTTTGGGGGTGCCTACAGTGTGCTAGGTGATTTACAGAGAGAACTTTAAATCCTTTCCACTTTCCTAAAGGAGTCCTTGATTGTCTCCATTCTACAGATGAGGAAACTGAGGCTGAACAAAATGAAGGCACTGTCTCCTCATCCTCCATGTGTCCCAGTGGGCATTTCCTGTGTCCCACCAAGCAGTTACGTCCATTAACAGAGCAAGTGTTTTAGGTTCTTGAGCCCCAACACTGACAGCCACCTCAATTGTCCCCTTGAGATTCTAGACGTCATGCAATGTTAGGGAGAAGCCTCCTTTCTGGGTGCCCAGGCCTGCTTACCCTGCAGCCAGAAACAAAAGAAAGTGGGCTCCTGACAGCCAGAGGGGAGAATCTAAACTCTTGCTCACATGGTCCCCAAACACTCTCTAGGAAATGCCTCGTCTCCTCATCCTTAGTCCTCAGCGCCATGAGCGGGCAGATATATGCTCTGCTGGGCTTCAGGAGGCTCTACTCTGTTCAATGGATGCTGCTGAGTGAAGGAGAAACAGCATAACATGAGGGGAGAGTCCTAAATGCTTCTTGTATGCTGAGACCTGTGCTTTAGGAACCAGCTTGGCATATGATGGGACACATGCAGGACCTTTCTGACAAGAGTGTAAAGCCAGCCCCTCCTACCCCTACAGGGTTATTGGTTTGTTTTTAACCCTTTGTGCCATAGAACTGAACAGTGCAAGAGTTTAGAAAGAGAAGATTGGAGCATTTCTCCACACTTGAAAAACCACAGCTGAGTGTTGCAGAGACAAGGGCTGTGAGTCAGGCTGGGGTGTTCCAGCTTTGTCTCCCTGAGCTGGTCCCAAGTCAGTTCTCCTCTCTGATCCTCAGTGTCCTCATCTTTAAAGGAGGTAGCAAATGGCTCTTCCCTCATAGCACTGGTTACAAGGAAACTCTGGCACAGCCACTGCTCTCTGGCTCCGTTCCCCGCCTCCCTCCTTTCTCATCTAACTCATCATTTAGGCTGAGAGCGTGGCAAAGAGGAATGAGCACTTTACTAGGAGTTAGCAGATCTGAGTCACACCTGAGCCACCACTGGCTGTGACTGCCTGGGCTGGGGAGGCACCACCTGGAAACTTCAGTGTCTTTGCCAATATTATCTGCACAATCAGGATAAAGTCACCTTTCCTAAGTTGAAGGGTTACGAGGAGCTGATTTCAGACATTACTAGGCAATGCACATTTTCATGCACGTACATGTACATGAAAGCATCATGTTTTATGCTTTACATATACACGTTTTTTAAAAAAGCTGTTAGTAAAGCTGTGTGTCTTCTGGAGGTTCTGTTTTTTGCCTTTCCAAATTCCAGAGGCTGCCCACATTCCTTTCTCACAGTTACATCTTCCCATCACTCTAACCTCTTGCTTGCATCCTCACAAGTCCTTCTGCAATAATTAATCTCCTTCCTCTTTCTTGTAAGGACATTTCTTATATATTGTGTCCACCCTGATACCAGAGCCAGATGTTAAAACCACTGTCTTAAAAATGTTTGAAGTAGGGCGAACATGGTGGCTGATGCCTGTAATCCCAGCACTTTAGGAGGCTGAGGTGGGCGGATCACCTGAGGTCAGGAGTTCGAGACCAGCCTGAAAAACATGGAGAAACCCTGTCTCTACAAAATACAAAATTAGCCAGGCGTGGTGGCCTATGCCTGTAATCTCTGATTGCTGTGTCATCTAGGAGGGAAATTGGGCAATATTCTCAAATATGAAAACACACTATCCTCTGATGTAGGAATGCCACTTCCAGTGGGTGTCTCCCGCCTAAATAGGGTGACACATGTACAAGGTCATCCACTGCATGATTGTTTTAGTGGCTAAGGTGGGAATAACTTACATATCCATCAACAGAAGAGTGTAAAATAAAATTTGATATTTCCATAGATTAGAGTATTTTTCAACTGTAAAGAAACTGGAGCAGCTCTCTATGTCCTGATGTGGAATCTTGCTATGGAGTGATAGGGTGTACGTTTGGGAGAAGTTTTCCAATCACCAATGAGCTTTAGTGTCTACATGTGAGGTGCATTGTGAACCTGTGGGAAACTGATGAGAAGAGAAATGCTGGCTCTCTGACCTGTGGTTCTGTTTGAGGAGCTTTTACTGAGCACCTATGATGCACAAGGCTCTTCTATGGAGACAGCATCCAACACTGGGGAAGGAAGGAGACTGCCTCGATTCAGACATGGATTCTGGCTCCAATTCTGTCACTAACTGGCCCTGTGACCATGGACAAGGCCCCTGTCATGTCTTGGCTTCAGTCTTCCATCTGTAAAGGGGGTTGGGCTGGATGGTCTGAAGTTCCTTCCTGTGCTGACATTCCAGAATTCAGGAGTTGGGACGAGGCTCTTGAGCCTCTGGCAGGAAACCCCAAATAAGCTGCCTTATATGGGGAACCCCTAAGTCACCCAGTTGTGGGACCTCTTTCCTGAGGTGAAGGACATTCTGAGATGACGCAGCTCTGCTCAGAGCCCATGGTGACTGTGTGACTCAGTCCCTGAATCACACAAGGGTTTCCCAAATGGACCCACAGCAAATGCCAAACTTATTGGCATCTCCTCCCACCAGGCCATCAGATTCAACAGTGAATGTGCCTCCCAGGAATCTTCCCCGTGGAGTGTTTCTGAAGATTAAATTAAAAAAAGAAAAAAACACGATTTACCCTCTCCATGCCCTGGATGGGTTTCTCCTCATTAGAAGGGAAGAGAATGT
>NW_012098210.1:251101-253303 GCF_000951045.1 Mandrillus leucophaeus
GGAGTTCGAGACCAGCCTGAAAAACATGGAGAAACCCTGTCTCTACAAAATACAAAATTAGCCAGGCGTGGTGGCCTATGCCTGTAATCTCTGATTGCTGTGTCATCTAGGAGGGAAATTGGGCAATATTCTCAAATATGAAAACACACTATCCTCTGATGTAGGAATGCCACTTCCAGTGGGTGTCTCCCGCCTAAATAGGGTGACACATGTACAAGGTCATCCACTGCATGATTGTTTTAGTGGCTAAGGTGGGAATAACTTACATATCCATCAACAGAAGACTGTAAAATAAAATTTGATATTTCCATAGGTTAGAGTATTTATCAACTGTAAAGAAACTGGAGCAGCTCTCTATGTCCTGATGTGGAATCTTGCTATGGAGTGATAGGGTGTACGTTTGGGAGAAGTTTTCCAATCACCAACGAGCTTTAGTATCTGCATGTGAGGTGTATTGTGAACCTGTGGGAAACTGATGAGAAGAGAAATGCTGGCTCTCTGACCTGTGGTTGTGTTTGAGGAGCTTTTATTGAGCACCTATGACGCACCAGGCTCTTCTATGTAGACAGCATCCAACAGTGGGGAAGGAAGGAGACTGCCTCGATTCAGACATGGACTCTGGCTCCAATTCTGTCACTAACTGGCCCTGTGACCATGGACAAGGCCCCTGTCATGTCTTGGTTTCAGTCTTCCATCTGTAAAGGGGGTTGGGCTGGATGGTCTGAAGTTCCTTCCTGTGTTGACATTCCAGAATTCAGGAGCTAGGACGAGGCTCTTGAGCCTCTGGCAGGAAACCCCAAATAAGCATTGTTGCTGCCTTATATGGGGAACCCCTAAGTCACCCAGTTGTGAGACCTCTTTCCTGAGGTGAGGGAGGTTCTGAGATGACGCAGCTCTGCTCGGAGCCCATGGTGACTGTGTGACTCAGTTCCCGAATCCCACAAGGGTTTCCCAAATGGACCCACAGCAAATCCCAAACTTATTGGCATCTCCTTCCACCAGGCCATCAGATTCAACAGTGAATGTGCCTCCCAGGAATCTTCCCCGTGGGGTGTTTCTGAAGATTAAATTAAAAAAAGAAAAAAACACGATTTACCCTCTCCATGCCCTGGATGGATTTCTCCTCATTAGAAGGGAAGAGAATGTAAGCTTGGTGGGGAAGAGCTTTGGGCTGTTTCATTCACTGCTCTTTGCACAGCATCCAGGGCAGAGCCTGGTGCACAGTGGGGTCTCAGTGAGTGCCTGCTGCATAAAGAAGAGACTCAGCCACCCTGAGGGGGAAGCCTTCTCTGGAGGCAGAAGGCATAGTCCAGACTTGTGCCTGGGCAAGTAACTCAAATTGTCAGTTCCCTCATCTGTGAAACTAAAGGGCTGGGTCAGCTTTGGAAAGACAAGAGCTGTAGAGCCACAGACTGGGGATGCCTTCTTTTCCATCATTTACAAACCATGGAGCCTCAAACGACTACCATGACATCTCCAAGCCTCAATTCACGTGATCCGGAGAAGGGGTGACATCAGATCATGAAAATGAGCAGCCACCACCACACCTGATTGTTGCTCCAAGAATGGATAATGTAATTATTGACTTATTGTCACACACCAGGGGACAAAGGAGGCCCACGCTGTACTCACCACGCACAGACAGCTCAGTGCCTGCTCCAGACTTCAACTCCACATCGGGGCTCCCTTTCCGGAACTTCACACAGTAGTAGGTGCCGGCATCTGCTGGGGTGATGCTACTGATGCGGATGGAAAAGTCCATGTTGTTTCTCTTTGTGGGGTCTGAAACAGGTGTTACCCGGGGAAAGTGGCCTTCTTGCAGATTGTAGATTAATTCCCGGCCTGGTCCAGCTCCTCTGAACCACTGGATGGGACCCACAGGGATCAGGGAGGTCACAGTGCAGTTCAGAGTGGCCGACTCTCCAGCTGCGACTGACACGGACTTCTCAGGCTGAATCACCTGCAGCTCCTCCTCACACAACCTTCCTGGAAAGGAGCACAAAGCAGTCATTTTTTCATCCTTATGTGATCCTGTGTGTTTCCCCCAGTGTTTATCAATGACTTTCGTTGACTAGGTGTACACTAGGAGCAGGTCTTGAGCTCAGCTCACTACATGCATTATCTCATTTAAGCCTCACAACTGGCCTGTAACATAAGACTGTAATACAAGCGAGGACACTGAGGCACAGAGAGGTTCACTTT
>NW_012098210.1:258133-258922 GCF_000951045.1 Mandrillus leucophaeus
CAGCTTTGTCTCCCTGAGCTGGTCCCAAGTCAGTTCTCCTCTCTGATCCTCAGTGTCCTCATCTTTAAAGGAGGTAGCAAATGGCTCTTCCCTCAGCACTGGTTACAAGGAAACTCTGGCACAGCCACTGCTCTCTGGCTCCGTTCCCCGCCTCCCTCCTTTCTCATCTAACTCATCATTTAGGCTGAGAGCGTGGCAAAGAGGAATGAGCACTTTACTAGGAGTTAGCAGATCTGAGTCACACCTGAGCCACCACTGGCTGTGACTGCCTGGGCTGGGGAGGCACCACCTGGAAACTTCAGTGTCTTTGCCAATATTATCTGCACAATCAGGATAAAGTCACCTTTCCTAAGTTGAAGGGTTACGAGGAGCTGATTTCAGACATTACTAGGCAATGCACATTTTCATGCACGTACATGTACATGAAAGCATCATGTTTTATGCTTTACATATACACGTTTTTTAAAAAAGCTGTTAGTAAAGCTGTGTGTCTTCTGGAGGTTCTGTTTTTTGCCTTTCCAAATTCCAGAGGCTGCCCACATTCCTTTCTCACAGTTACATCTTCCCATCACTCTAACCTCTTGCTTGCATCCTCACAAGTCCTTCTGCAATAATTAATCTCCTTCCTCTTTCTTGTAAGGACATTTCTTATATATTGTGTCCACCCTGATACCAGAGCCAGATGTTAAAACCACTGTCTTAAAAATGTTTGAAGTAGGGCGAACATGGTGGCTGATGCCTGTAATCCCAGCACTTTAGGAGGCTGAGGTGGGCGGATCACCTGAGGTC
>NW_012098210.1:259967-278681 GCF_000951045.1 Mandrillus leucophaeus
TTTCTCCTCATTAGAAGGGAAGAGAATGTAAGCTTGGTGGGGAAGAGCTTTGGGCTGTTTCATTCACTGCTCTTTGCACAGCATCCAGGGCAGAGCCTGGTGCACAGTGGGGTCTCAGTGAGTGCCTGCTGCATAAAGAGGAGACCCGGCCACTCTGAGGGGGAAGCCTTCTCTGGAGGCAGAAGGCATAGTCCAGACCTGTGCCTGGGCAAGTAACTCAAATAGTCAGTTCCCTCATCTGTGAAACTAAAGGGCTGGGTCAACTTTGGAAAGACAAGAGCTGTAGAGCCACAGACTGGAGATGCCTTCTTTTCCATCATTTACAAGCCATGGAGCCTCGAATGACTACCATGACATCTCCAAGCCTCAATTCACGTGATCCGGAGAAGGGGTGACATCAGATCATGAAAATGAGCAGCCACCACCACACCTGATTATTGCTCTAAGAATGGATAATGTAATTATTGGCTTATTGTCACACACCAGGGGACGAAGGAGGCCCGCACTGTACTCACCACGCACAGACAGCTCAGTGCCTGCTCCAGACTTCAACTCCACATCGGGGTTCCCTTTCCGGAACTTCACACAGTAGTAGGTGCCGGCATCTGCTGGGGTGATGTTACTGATGCGGATGGAAAAGTCCATGTTGTTTCTCTTTGTGGGGTCTGAAACAATTGTTACCCGGGAAAAGTGGCCTTCCTTCTGATAGTAGATTAATTCCCGGCCTGGTCCAGCTCCTCTGAACCACTGGATGGGACCCACAGGGATCAGGGAGGTCACAGTGCAGCTCAGAGTGGCCGACTCTCCAGCTGCAACTGATACGGACTTCTCAGGCTGAATCACCTGCAGCTCCTCCTCACACAACCTTCCTGGGGAGGAGCACAAAGCAGTCATTTTTTCATCCTTATGTGATCCTGTGTGTTTCCCCAAGTGTTTATCAATGACTTTCATTGACTGGGTGTATACTAAGAGCAGGTCTTGAGCTCAGCCCACTACATGCATTATCTCATTTAAGCCTCACAACTGGCCTGTAACATAAGACTGTAATACAAGCGAGGACACTGAGGCACAGAGAGGTTCACTTTCCTTTTCCTTATTTTCTTTTCCTCTTTCCGTTTGCTTTCTTTTCTTTTCTTTTCTTTTCTTTTTGAGACAGGGTCTTGCTGTGTCTGCTGCCCAGGCTGGGGTACAGTGGCTCAATCACAGCTCACTGTAGCCTCAACTACCCGGGCTCAAGTGATCCTTTCACCTTGGCCTCCCATGTAGCTGGGACCACAGGTGCGTTCCATCATACCTGGCCAATTATTGCATTTTTTGTAGAGACACAGTTTCATCATGTTGCCCAGACTGGTCTCTAACTCTTGGGCTCAAGCAATCCATCTGCCTTGGCCTTCCAAACTGTTGAGATTATAGGCGTGAACCACTGCGCCTGGCCAAGAGGTTCAATTTCAATGTAGAGCTTTGGGTTGAGGACCTGAGTAGAACTATTGAGCCCTCCTTGAAAGTGCCATGTTTTGCCAAATATGGCCTCCAACTGTGGCTACATGGAGTGTGGCACTTTTTGTATCGCTGGATTGGGTGGGGCCCTGTGTCTTCTTTAGACCCTTGAGTTTTGAGCAGAAGTAATGGGTATAATTTGTGGGTTGTGCATTCAACTGCAAGAGCCTCTATGGATCAATTTCTCCCTTCCAGAGACCCACAGGGCTCTGACGGGGCCTGCTCCATTGCCTGGATGCGTGAATGACCCTTGCATGCAGAACTGCCAATACACACTGAATATGTAGCTTTCAGTAGAAATACAACATTGTTTTAAGCCCCTGGTAATTTTTCATCCATAGCATAATCACATTACCTGAGTTTCCTAATGCTGATGTGACAAATTACCAACACTTAGTGTCTTAAAAAAATGTTACATTTTATGGTTCTGGAGGTTAGAAGTCCAAAATAGTGTTACTGGGGTACAACCAAGAAGAAATGATAAAAGTCAAATACATAAAGATAGAGAATGAAACAGTGGTGACTAGGGGTGAACTTGGGGGAGGTGATGGGTAAGTCAAAAGATACAAAATTGCAGTAAGTCTGACAAAGAAGTCCAGAGAATAAATTTGCAATCTGTGGGTTTTAGTTAATAAAGTTGTATTGAATTCAGTATTTTTGCTTCAAAAGCACATTTTAGGTGCTGTTGACATAAAACACATGCAGCATAACTATGGGAGATGATGGATGTGTCCATTTGCTTAACTTTAATAATCATTTCACTACGTATATGTATACGTATATGAAGGCATCATGTCTTACACCTTCCATTTCGACAATTTTTAAAGAGCTTTCAGCAGAGCTGTGTGTCTTCTGGAGGCCTTTCCAAATTCTAGAGTTTTCTCATATTCCTTTCTCACAGTTACATATTCCCACCACTCTAACCTCTTGCTTGCAACTTCACATGCAAACATCCTGGAATATAAGGATGTTTCAATGTCCTTCTCCAAGAATTAATCTCCTTCCTCCTTCTTATAAGCACCCTTGTGATGTATTAGCTCCACCCTGATACTAAACCCAGATGTTAAAATCACTGTCTTAAAAATGCTGAGAGGTAAAGGAAATAATTGATGAAGAACTAAAGGAATATAAATGTCTTAACAAAATGAGAATGTAAAGAAAGAGAAATTATATGAAGAAATGAAACAAACTTAGGAATTGAAAGTACAATAACTAAAAGTCCACTAGAGGAGTTCCCTAATGGGTATAAGCAGGTGGAAGAATAATCAGAAAACTGGAGGACGGAATAATTGAAATTATTGAGACTGAGATATGGGTAGAAAATAGAATAAAGTCTAGAGCACAGAATCTAAGGGAATTGTGAGACATTATCAAATGTATCAACATACACCTTACTAGAGTTCCAGGGAGAAAAAAGAGAAAGAGAGAAAGGAATAGAAGATTACTTGAAGACACAGTGGACAAAAATCTTCACAAACTTGATAAAATACAGGAATCTACGAATTTAAGACACAGAAAAAACAGAAGTTGAACTAAAAAATAAACTCAGAGACCCACACTAAGACACATTATAACCCACCTGTTGAAAACTAAAGTCAAAGAGAGAATCCTTAAAGCAGCAGGACAGAAGCGATTCCTTGCATACAAGAGACCCTCAATAAGATATTCAGCTGAGCTCTTATACAAAGCACTGAAGTCCAGAAGATAGAGGGATGGTAAGTTCAAAATGTCAAAAGAGGAAAAACATATCAATCATGAATTCTATACCCAGCAAAGTGTCCTTCAAATACAAGGGACAAATTAAGATATTCTCAGATAAACAAAAGCTAACAGAGTTCATGACCACTAAACCTTACCTACAGGAAATACTAAAGGGAATGCTTCAGGTGGAAATGAAAGAATGCTGCACGGTAACTCAAAGTTGTATGAAGAAATAAAGATGTCCAGTTATGTGTACATTTTTAAAGAATCATGCTTCAATATCCCACAAACAAGCTGCGAGCACCCTGCCCAGGTGACCAGGTAACCAGTATTTTAAAGCTGGTCCCTGCCACAATTCCTCCTTTTGTCCTCCCCTACTGTGACCTAGTGACATTGAAACACTCTAGTAAAACCTATCATGGTTTTTGCTTGTGTCCCTCACCTTGACTCCCAGTAAAGGCACTTGCCCAGGAATCCCATCTCTCTTGCCTATCCATCTGCTTGATTGAGCCTACTCCTTGGGAGCTCCTCGCACATGGCTTCCTTCATGGCCTGCCCTTCTGCCTTCTCTAGGAACTGTGAATATGCCTCTTCATATGAACTTTTCATGGCCATGCTAGAGTGATCCTCCAAGATTCAACCAACAGGAGTCACTCTAACATTTTCAATAGTAATGGCAATGAGGATGGGATCATTCTAAACTCAAGTGGAAAGTTCGTAGGAAATGCCTTTGACTCCTCAAAACTTACAGAATTGCTACTCTGATTGGCTCCACAATTTGAGAAGGCTTTTTACCCTGATGACTTTCTTGTACTATGCTATGTACAGCTTTGTGTTGCCTTTTGGAGTGCTGCCATGGCTCTCCATCCTGAAGCAAGGATCCTGTTCCAATATCAATAATGACATCCACCTTTCTTCAGGAGCACAAGTAGATATAACATTGGTAACACCTCTTCAAAGAAGATTCATGTGATATGCATATTAATGTCACATAATCCAGCATCTGTAAGTTTTTTTTGGGATGCCCGTGGCAACATATTTACAAATTTTACTTACAAATTAAAATCAACGGGTACTCCTGTTAGTGTCTTTAAATGAATGAACAAACAAAAATATCTCTTCTCTGTGGAGTCTTCGGCGATGTCTTTCATGCCTCTTGGAGTCGCTAGACCACTCATGACGGCTATATATTTCCTCAGGGCCTTGATGCAAAAATAATGTTCTTTGTGGCCTATGCTATACTCCATTAAAACAACTGACTGGTTACCTACTAGAATCTCCTGACTTGGAGTCCAGATTTAAGGATAATATTCTCCTGTTGCAAATCATTAACCATAAATTGTCCCACAGGCCAGGCTCTGCTCATCTGAAATGACACCCATTGAAATTTAAACTTCCACTACAACACAAAATTAAAATCACTGCCAGGTACAGCTGCACACCTTTTCTGTTGACAGTTGACATTATTACTACTTGGTTTGTTGATGCAACAATCCTCAACCAAATACTAGCAAACTGAATTGAGCATCATATTAGAAGAATTATACAATACAAGCAAGTGATATTTATTTCTGGAATACAAGGATGTTTCCATGCGCAAATGACCAACAATGTAATATATCATATTTATAGAAGAAAGAGAAGAAACGCATGATTAACTCATTTGATACTGAAGACCATTTGACAAATTTGGAGATCTTTTTATGACAAAAACCATCCATAAAATGAATATATGAAACTTCTATAAAATAATAAAAGTCATATACACACACTTTATTTTCACTTATCGCTGTCTAATATACTATTTTATTTGCCTATTTATCATGTATATTGATTACTGTCATTCTCCCCAGTGGAGACAAGCAACAAAAGGGCACATACTTTTTCTTTTTCATTCAACAATGTTCTTTATTAGGTCCTGGCACATAGTAGGTATTCGTTAAATATGTGTATAATGTGCGAATTGCTCAGTGGAACATTTTCCCAGGAGACTAAATATTATATTTTAAGTGAATTGCTTTTATGAAATTTGCCAGAAAATGTGTTTCCCATGTGGGTGAATTGGTGAAAAAATATTGGGTTGTATACACACAGAAATCAGAAGAGTCAAGGAGAAGAAAACCACAAACCGTTTTCACACCACATCACCTTCTCGCCCTCATGAGCAGCACCTGCAGAAATTTCATGGAATAAGATCAAGACCAAAAGTGTTTGAGAAGAGCAGTGGTGAAACCTGTGATCTCTAGGGTCAAAGTGCCTGAGTTCAAATAGTAGCTCTACCAGTTACCAATGAGTAACCTAGGAGCACTTTGTGCTTCTGTTTCCTTATTTGTGTTGGAGGGTGAACTTGGAACTTGGATATAATGGTTACCTGAGGTCAGAAATGTAAGCGACTTCCCACAGTATCTGGCTCATGGTGGGTATTCAAAAATTGTACAGTTATTACTTGGTAGATTTCCTGAGGCTTGGAGGCTTCAATGGACATTAGGTGATGATATGGATATGGACATGGATATGAATATAATGATAGATATAGATAATATAGGCATGATTCTCTGTTACTTTTATCCCCTTCTTTCTTCTTCACCCCTACTATTAATGGAAGAGTGAACTCCAAGAGAGGAATGCACAAAAGTTCTGTTTTGAGGGAAAGTGTATTTTACTAAGAGGTCTGCTTACCTGTTGCTTAGCTTAACAGAATGGGGGATTTTCAGGGGTAAGGTGACTGAGGTAGAAAGGAGGGAGAATGACTGGGCAACAGAGAAAATCAAACATCTCTTTAATGTGCTTTCCTGTAGACTAAAAAATAAGTTGAAGATTACAGTAAGGGAAGTCTTACTACTACTACTACTACTACTACTACTACTACTACTACTACTACTGCTCTATGTTTCCACATGATCAAGTTAGATTTATCCCAGGAATTCAAGGATGGTACAACATTCATAAATCTCTAAATGTGATACACTATTTCAACAGAACAAGGGACAAAAACCATATGAGCATACAACACAGACAAAGAAAGCATTTGACAATATTTAACATTTTTTAATGATAAAAACTCTCAAGAAATTAGATATCAAATAAATGTTCCTCAACACAATAAAGGCCATACAGGACATATCCATAGCAAACATCATACCCAATGGTGAAAAGTTGTCAGCTTTTACTCTAAGATCAGGAACAAGACAGAGATGTCCACTCTCAAGATCTCTATTCAACATATAGTATCAGAAGTTCTATCCAGAATAATTGCACAAAAGAAGTAAATAAAAGTCATTCAAATCAAAACGGAAGAAGATAAATTATCCCTGTTTGCATATGGCACTGTCTTACATAGAGAAAACCCTAAAATCTCTAAAAACTTTTAGAATCAACAAACAAATAGGCCACAGATATAAGATATGAAATCAATGAGTAAAAATCAGTAGTTTCATACACTTACAGCAAATTATTGAGAAAAGAAATCAGTAAAACAATTTTATTTACAATTGCTACCAAAAAGGATAAGATAGCTAGGAATGAACTTAATCAAGGAACTGAAATACCTGCACACTGAATAACTATAAAACCCAGATTAAAAAAATAGAAAACAAATAACAGAAAGATACCCATGTTTGTGGATTGGAGAATTACTATTGTAAAATGTTCATACTACCCAAAGAGATCCACAGATTCAATTCAATACCAGTAAAATTTCAATGAAATTCCACAGAAATGGACCAAACAATCCTTAAGTTCATATTAGCCATAGAAAACCATGAATAGCTAAGGCAAGTTTTAGCAAAAAGAACAAAGCTAAAGGCATCACACAGCTTGATTTCAAAATCTTCTAGAGTGCCATAGTAATCAAAACAGCAGGGCGTTGGCACAAAAAGAGACACATAGACCAATGGATCAGACCAGAGAGCCCAGCAATAAATTCACACATTTGCACTCAATTGACTTTTGACAAAAAGGTCAAGAAGACACAATGGGGAAAGGTCAGTCTCTTAAAAAAGGGGTGTTGGGAAACCTGAATATCCAGGTATAGAGAAATGAAATTAGACCTCCGTCTCATGCCACATACAAAAATCAACTCAAAATGTATTAAAGACTTCAATGTAAGATCTGAAACTGTAAAAGTACTAGAAGAAAAGTTCCATGATGTTGGTCTGGGCAATGAATTTTTGGATACGACCCCCAAAACACAGGCAACAAAAGCAGAAATAAATACATGACACTACAACAAACTAAAAAGTTTCTGCACAGCCAAGGAAACAATCAACAGAGTAAAGAGACAACCTACAAAATGGGAGAAGATATTTTCAAACCATACATGTGACGAAGAGTTAATATGCAAAATATGTAAGGAAGTCAAACAACTCAATCAGAAGAAAACAACCGAAGTAAAATATGAGCCAAATAGTCATTTCTCAAAAGAATACATTAAAATGGCCAGTCAACATATAAATAATATCCAACCTCACCATTCTTAAGATAAATGCAAATTAAAACCACAGTGATCTATCATCTCACACTTGTTAGAATGATTATTATTTAAAAGATGATAACTAGTGTTGGAGGGTATGTGGAGAACAGGAAACCCTTACACACAGTTGGCGGGAATGAAAATTAGGCCATCCATTAGTGAAAACAGTATGGAGTGTCCTCAAAAATTTAAAAATAGAATTACCATATGATCCAGCAATCTCACTACTGAGCGTATATCCAAGGGAAATGACGTCCGCATGTCACAGAGATATCTGCACTCCCATGTCCATTGCAGCATTATTTACAATAGCCAAGATGTGGAATCAACCTAGGCGTGTATCAACAGATAAATGGATAAAGAAAATGTGGTCTACATACATACACAGTGGAATTCTAATCAGTTGTACAAAAGAAGGAAATCCTGTCATTTACAACAATATGAATGAACCGGGACGGTATTATGCTAAGTGAAACAAGCCAGGCACAGAAAGACAAACACCGCATGATCTCTCTCATATATGGAATCTAAAAAAGTTGAACTCAAAGAACTAGAGTAGAATGGTGGTTACCAGGGCTAGACAAGGGGTGCAGTTGGGTAAGTATTAGTCAAAGGACACACAATTTTTTTTCAGATAGGAGAAATTAGCTCCAGATATCTACTGTACAATATGGAGTCTATAGTTAATAAGACGATTTATAGCCTTCAAAATTGCTAAGTGCATAAATTTTAGGAGTTCTCACCATAAAAATTGTCAGTGTGTAAGATTATGCATATGTTAATTAGCTGTAGTCATCCAGAAATGTACACATGTCATAATATGTTGTACATGAGAAGTGTACTTTTCTCAAATCAAAATAAAAAACATTTTCTTAAGCTTTAATTGAAATTAAAGTTGGGGAAACTGATAAAAAATGAAATCTCATGTGTGTGTGTACACATTTACAATCACTTATAGGTATACATGCAGGGATCTCTAACCCCCAGGCTGTGGTTGGGTACAGGTCCGTGGCCTGTTATGAACTGGGCTGCACAGCAGGAGGTGAGCAGCCACTATGTGAGCATTATTGCCTGAGCTCTGCCTCCTGTCACATCAGCAGCAGCATTAGGTTCTCATAGGAGTGTCAACCCGATTGTGAACTGTGCATGTGAAGGATCTAGGTTGTGTGCTCCTTATCAGAATCTAACTAATCCCTGATGATCTGAGGTGGGACAGTCTCATCCCAAAACCGTCCACCCCACCCACCCACTCTACGTCCTTGCAAAAATTATCCTCCATGAAACCAGTCCCAGGTGCCAAAAAGATTGGGGACCACTGCACACGTGTGTGTGTGTGTTGGTATCTGTTATGGGCAGAATGTGTCCCCTAAAATGTATGTGTTGAAGCTCCAACCCTAGCACCTCAGAATGTGACTGTATTTGGAAACAGAGTTTTTAAGAAGCAATTCAGTTAAATGAAGTCATTGGGGTGGGCCTTAATCCAATATGAGTGACGGTCTCATAAGAAGAGGAGATGAGGACACAGACACATATACAGAGGGAAGACCATGGGTTGAGACACAGGGAGGAGATGTCTTCTACAAGCCAAGGAGAAAGACCTCAGTAGAAACTAATCCTGCCGACACTTTGATCTTGGACTTTGGCCTCCATAACTGCAAGGAAGTAAATGTCTGGTTTCAGCCACCCAGTCTGTGGTTCTTTACTACGGAAGCCCTAGGAAAGGAATATAGGCCCCAATAAGCAGCAAATGCAGAACTTCTTAAAGAGGAAGAGGCGACCGAAAAATGGGTGGTAAGACTCAAGTCACAGGGGAGGAAGGATCACGGGGGAGCACAGGACAATGTAAGGAGCACCCTTAGGGAGGACGGTGGCTGAACATCCCTGGGAAACACTGCACCTCTGCCCAACTCAAGAAGGCACCATTTCAGACTTCACTTCCTCTGGGTGTTGAATACAGAAGGCTGGGTCTGGAGTCACACAGTCCTCTCAGGCTGTCTCTGAGCTTGCTCTGTCCTTGGGTAGGTTGTTTGGCCCCAGAGTCTCAAGACTGGTAAGGATATAAATAATGATTGTTCTGTGTTAGTCAAATGAAATTGATCAAAATGTAAGTAATTGTGGTGGTGGTGATTCAATCATCCTGTGACTCTGGTAGCCAACTGCCCCTGGTAGCCAATCGCTGATCCACAGAGAAAGTGCTCAGCTCCCTGATTTCCTGCTCTGAGGCCCCATCTTTGGCCTTCCTTGGCAGCACTTGTGGTTGTCTGGAATCCCCAAAGGTCCAGGGGCAGGGCATTGCCACGGCAGCAGAGAGAAAGGGTTCTAGGCCAAGGCAATGCTTACCTGTGAGTCCTAGCAGTAGAGTCAGCAGCAGGAAAGGACCAGGAGGGTGGGGCCAGGAGGCTGTGACAGGCATCCTGGAGACCTCAGGAGCCTGCTCTGTTCAAACGTCTGTGGTGGGGAGATGTCAGGCTCTGCTCTGAGGAGAGAAGACAAGCCCCGCCTCCCTCGATTCAAGAGGAAGTGGCTATGATGGATTGGGACAGTAACTTGCTTTTAGATTGTAACATAGAAATCAGGCACAGCAAGCAGCTACAAAGCACAGAGTTACTCGTACTCCATTTTCAGGAGAATCAGACAGGCTGAGCAAAAATAATGCTTCCTCTTCAACTGAGGCCTGTGTTCTCTCCACATGGCCGCCTTCCCCATCTTCAGGTCTTCTTGGTGATTTGCCAGCTGAGGGTCTTGGGTCAAGAAGTTCTGTGGTTGTGATCTGTACCCTAACCTCTCCATCTTAAGACCCTAGGATGTGGTTGGCTTGTTGCTTCATTCTGCACCAGCCTCAACCAAGTGCTATTCAGCAGGGGGCAGCAGGAGGGATCACAAGGACCCTCTTGATGTTGGAGAGGAAACAGGTCTGCTTTTGAAATGATTCTTTATTGTAACCTTTTTTTTTTTTTTTTTTAGACGGAGTCTTGCTCTGTCGCCCAGGCTGGAGTGCAGTGGCCCGATCTCCGCTCACTACAAGCTCCGCTTTCCAGGTTGACACCATTCTCCTGCCTCAGCCTCCGGAGTAGCTGGGACTACAGGCACCCGCCACCACGCCTGGCTAATTTTTTGTATTTTTAGTAGAGATGGGGTTTCACTGTATTAGACAGGATGGTCTCGATCTCCTGACCTCGTGATCCACCTGCCTCAGCCTCCCAAATGCTGGGATTACAGGTCTGAGCCACCGCGCCCGGCTATTCTAAGCTTTTACTGATATAACTGGCGAAACGTAGCCCAAATTCAGTCTAATCTGGACTTTGGCACTTTCATGGGCTTGAATCCAGTAGAAATCATTTCCCGACTTCTTCCAGGAGAGCCAGTAGTTTTAGTTTAGTAAGGATCTGTTTTGTGGGGTGAAGTGAGGGTTGTGGGTTATGGAAAAAGGATAGGGTTATGATTGGGGGAGAATATGGGGGACAGGTTCCTGAGGCCATCACATCAACTTTAATATCCTTTGTTCTGCACAGAGGACCTACAGGATTCACCACTGTGTTCAGATGGGAAATGGGGAGAGAGGAAGTATAATTGCCCTGACCAAGAGGGCGTACTAAGGAGTTGGGGAAGTCATTGCACCCACCTACACTCAGTTTTGGTCTCTAAACTCGGCGTTATAAGTATTTCATTGCAGTGTTTTAGTGGCGATTAAAGGAGAAAATGACTGTACCATGCCTGAAACCCAGTAGGTTATTATTGATGCTAATGGTGCCAGGTGAAGAGCGGGAACTCAAATGGTGCTTTTGAATGGATCCCTACTGCATGATGAGTTGCCCACCAGTGGCTTTCTCCCAGCAACCCAGGCCTCCTGAGACCCAGATTATATGATGTACTTGGACTATCCCTGCCACTCTGAGATCAATTGCTTTCTCTTGGATTCTCTGCATCCTGCTCCTTATAATCCACAAATTAATTTGTCCTCTCACTATTCTCAGCTGTGTGACTTTCAAGAAGACATTGACTTCTCTGAGCCTTATTTTGATTGTATGTAAATGGAAGTTATAACATGCACCTACATGCACCTTGTAGAAATGTGGTAGAAATAATATAAACCATGAGTGCTTGACTCATAATTAATTTTAACCAAAAAATATGGCTAAAATTTTTTTTTATGGGAAGGGTTCACTGCTTTCCTGCCACAGTTGTGCTTTAGAAAAACCACCTTGTTAGGAGAAATGGTTGTATCATCTATGACTAAGAAAGGCCTGTCTGGAAGCCTCCCTGTCACCTGCTGGGTTTTAGGTCCTTCAACTGTTATTGTCAAATGAAAGTGTAAAAGTTATCATATTCTCATTCAAAGTTCTGTTCAATGTGGCACATGTGCACAGGTGAAATCTTCCCGTCCTACTCTATACCAACAAAAATGAAAATGAAAAAGGATAAAATTATGTTAATCTATGTCAAATTACACTTAAAAACTTAAGACAATCGTCTTTATGTGACGTGAAGGAATAGTAGCAGTTATCATTTACTAAGGATGTCCTGTGCCCCAGAAATGGTGTCAAGCATTTTATGTCAGTTGCCTCATTAATTCATCACTCTGACTCCATCTGGTAAGCACTGCTATTAACCTACCTCCTTTTACAGGTGAGGAAACCTGAGGTACACAGAGAGTAACGGATTTCCTCAAGATCACTCAGCTTTTAGAACTAGAGCATAGGGTGCCACATGCCACAGACTTCACTTTTAATGTTTGTACTATGACATCTGTCATATGAAAGGAGAGACATCCCTCAGGAAGAAGCAGAGAAGAAGCCATAGCCTCAATTAGGAACAGCCCCCATAGTGAGGCTGTGGCAGGTGCCATGCTCCAGGAGGCCCTGATAACCCCATCACATGGGGTGGGGCATTATTTCTGGAAAGACGGCAGCGCAAGAAGGAATCACTGAAGATTTGGGGAACAGCAGCACCATGAGAGATAGCTAACCCATCCAAGAACAACAATAACTGAAAAACATTAACAGCAATCAAGTGAACTTCACAACTGAGAACATATGAAAAAATAAAATATAAAAAGGTCTTTAAAATTAGTATACATAGTAACCTTATAAAGATAGCAAAAGGGAAGTAAATCCATAAAACAACATCAGGCATGTATGAAACAGGAATAATCAGGCATGAAGTAACAGGTTTCTTGGAGCAATAACCAAAAAAGAGACTTTGGAAATGAAAACATAATTACTGAGGACAGTTTTAAAAAATGTAATAGGTTGACTAGGTGACAATATATACGTAAGTAGTAAGTTATTGGGTTGGGGGATCATGTGGGGCAATCCCTTAGGATTCAGCACAGACACACCTAAAGAGAGTAATGTAAATAGGTGTAAATATAGGAATAACAAAAGATATCTCACAAAACGTGTCAAAAAAGTTCCCAGAAACAACTGAGGAGTTGAGCGCTTGCAGAGAGGGTGGCGGTGCCCGGGGCTGGCTCTGAAGGCACAGTGATGATTGTACTGAAGATATTTCACTGTTTGATTTAGAAGGGTAGACAACTAATAGACCAAGGAAATCTAAACTCAGACATCCAGTGGCATCACTCTTTCTTTAATTATTTTGAGTCAGTGCAATCGCCGTCTATTTTCTCCATGAAGTGCCCAGAAGTAGCTTTCTTGCCTGTGTGGTGACAATGATCTCTTTGTCAGGTGGCTTTTGCACAGTGAAGAATGTCACCGGCAGAGTAATGATTGGACTATGTTGGTGGAATCACATTGATGACAATGGAAAGGGCCATTGGGCATTTGAGTCGTGGGAGGCATCCTCTTAAGAGAGTAAAACTGTCTTAGAGGCTGAAATAAGAATCTTCTGGTTGGTACTAATGGCCTGTCCATGCTGTGAGTGATATTTGCCTTTAGTGTGTGATTTGATTTGGCTCTGTGTCCCCACCCAAATCTCATTTCAAATTACAATCCCCACATGTCAAGGGAATGACCTGGTGGGAGGTGATTGAATCATGTGGGTGTTTCCCCCGTGCTGTTCTCATGACAGTGAGTTATCACAAGATCTGATGGTTTAAAAGTGTTCGGCAGTTCCCCCCTTACTCTTTCTCTCTTCTGCTGCCATGTAAGACATTCCTTGTTTCCCCTTCACCTTCCGCCATGATTGTAAGTTTCCTTAGGCCTCCCAAGCCATGCAGAACTGTGAGTCCATTACACATCTTTTATTTATAAATTACCCAGTCTCTGATAGTTTTGTTTGTTTGTTTTTGAGATGGAGTCTCACTCTGTCACCCAGGCTGGAGGGCAATGGCATGATGTCGGCCCACTGCAACCTTCGCCTCCTGGGTTCAAGCGATTCTCCCACCTCATCCTCCTGAGTAGCTGAGATTACAGGCACCCACCATCA
Organism: Mandrillus leucophaeus; assembly: GCF_000951045.1. Lineage (NCBI taxonomy): Eukaryota > Metazoa > Chordata > Mammalia > Primates > Cercopithecidae > Mandrillus > Mandrillus leucophaeus. The sequence goes on from NW_012098210.1 coordinate 274,021, forward strand.
TGCCTGGCTAATTTTTGTATTTTAGTAGAGACAGGGTTTCACCATGTTGGCCAGGCTGGTCTTGAACTCCTGACTTCAGGTAATCCTCCCACCTCAGACTCTCGAAGTGCTGGAATTACAAGTGTGAGCCACCACACCCAGCCTCAGGTAGTTCTTTATAGTAGTGTGAGAACGGACTAATACAATGCCCTCTTCTCCTTCAGAGTAAACACTAGACATGATCGGATTTCTTAAATAGAGGGAGAAAGTTTATGTGTTTTATGATGTTGGGCGCAACCTAAGAGATTCTTGACTCTGAACCTTTTAGATATCAGTTTATGTTGCAACAAAAAGTGTTGGCTTTTTTTTCTCACTTGATAACTTTATTAGAAACAAATGAAAGTAGTTTTCATATTAAGCTTTTATTTTCTTTCCAGCACTGGGGGCTAGAAAGTGTGTTGTCACTACAAACGTCCCAATTTATTTAATGGTATACAGAGGTATGCACAAGGTCATGTAATATCAATATATCCCAAATTAACCAAAGTGTGTTTATTGATATATGTAATGAAGGCCTTTGCTATTTGATCCATAGAACATAGGATGTTCTTAGTGTATCTCAAAACTTTTATGTGTTTACATATTATTTCTGTAGATTGTTTTCAGAAGCAAGTTTTATTTCCATGGTATGAGTGAGCACAATGGCTTATGTGTAAATTAGAAATAATTGTTAATTTTTAATATGTACTTCATGGTAAAATTTCTTAGACATACACAAATGAGTAAAAACCAAATTTAGTGAATTGATATTACCTAGTTTCTAAAGTTTTGTTCATTTTCATTTGTAAGAAGTCATTTGCTTAAGGCCCAATTAATATAAATGAAATTATCATAGTTTGTGTTTAAGAAATACCCAGAAATTGTGCTGTTCTATTTATTTTATAAGAGGGTAACCAGATTTTACTCTGGAACCTCCTGGAGCTCTTTAATGCTCTTTGACTTAATGAAATTTATCTTTTATTACTAAAAACACATTATTCTTATATTTTAATGAGAATAATCATTTACGTACTTCACATAATGGGTAAAGACATTTTGTTTCATGAATCTATATTTTTTCTTACTATAATGAGAACGTTATAGATTATGCATTTGTATTAATGGTATTTCTTAAAACGGTAGATTTAATTATAAACCAAACCAGCCTAGAAACTATTGTAGGCATCTGTAAATTGTGTTGTAGGTACTATAAACTTAGTGGAGTCTCTTAATCAGGAGATTATGTTGTGAATACATTTGTACATTGTTAAAATATATTTCAAGATGTTTTGCTGATTTTAACAGGTGTGTTTATTGGAGTGGTAACCTTGAAGGTGCAAAACTTTATATTTGTATAAAAGTCTACTGTTTACAAAGCAAAAAAGAAAGAAAAACCCAGAAATATTAATATCTAAAGATACATAATTTAAGGTAAAACACACCAGTGGTTGAAAGAGGAATATTTCCTTCCATGAAAATAGCAATTGGCTTGGAAGGCGTGAGACATAAAGTTTCATGCCTCCAAAAATCGTAGTTTGGAATATAGGACTCCAAAATTGATACAATAGGCCAGGTGCAGTGGCTCACGCCTGTAACCCCAGCACTTTGGGAGGCCGAGGTGGGTGGGTCACCTGAGGTTGGGAGTTCAAGATCAGCCTGACCAACATGGAGAAACCGTGGCTCTACTAAAAATACAAAATTAGCCGGGCACGGTGGTGCATGCCTGTAATCCCAGCTACTCGGAGGCTGAGGCAGGAGAATCACTTGAACCCAGGAGGTGGAGGTTGCAGTGAGCCAAGATTGCGCCATTGCACTCCAGCCTGGGCAACAAGAGCAAAACTCCGTCTCAAAAAAAAAAAACAACAACAAACAATTTTTTTAAATTGATGCAATAGTGTCAGGAAGATGGCAGGATCTGTGCTTGGAGCACCAAGTTGCCTTCCCAAGGAAGGAACTGTCAAGGAGTTCTCAAGGAACTCTAATCCTTCAATAAAGATATGCTAGATTCATAGATGCTTATTCAAGTAAAAAATTTTTGTGGAAATCACATGCAGAATTCAGTTTCAACTTTAGGTTGACTTGGTACAGCATGGATAAAATTTGAATATTTGAAAGAACTGGGAGCCCATAATCCATGAGCTAAAATTCCCCCTTCATCTACCATATTTCACCCCCACTCACGACATTAGGTGCAGATGACCAGGGAAGACTTTGGGACACATGAGGAACTGGGAGCCCATGGATGCTTCCTCCAGAAGACTAAAGATTAAGACGGTGGGCTTAGGAGTTAAAACTTCCTAGTCTGAAATCCAGCTCTACCAGCTCCCAAGTGTGTGATCCTGCGGATACTATTAACTTCTCTGTTTCTTGAGTTTCCTCAGCTGTAAAACGGACATAATAATCACGCCAACCTCTTAAGATTGTTATGGGAATTAAATGAACTAATATATGCAGAGCGCCTAATAATACCTGACTATGTCCCCAAACCTAGATATTCAGTTTTGCTATTATTATTATAGCTATTAGTTAGACATTATTGTTATTAGGTAGAGTTTTAGTAATAGTAACAATTTTAAAAAACAGATCCTCTGCCCTCAAGGATTTATGATGCAGTGTGACAACCTCGGCCAGTGTCTAGGGGAGGTGGGGGTACCATGGTGGTGAGCTGAGGTCATGTGCTTAGCCCTAGAATCATGGGTGCTGAGGTCGTGTGCTCAGCACCAGGGTCATGGTGCAGCCATGGCCTCTGGGGGAATCACTATGACTAGGGCAAGGTGCATCCTAATTAGGGCCTACATAGATGCTCATAGAAAAAGTGCTCCAAATCTTGCTTCATGCTGGGATAAGAGACAAGAAAATGCTCCCAAGTGGAAATCTAGGGGAACGGGGGAGATGGACTGAGAGGGAGAGGAGACATCACATAGAAATACACCTATGTAGAGCAGGCTGCACACAACTGTGAGTCCTATGAGCAGAGGAGGTGGCAGGGCCTGTCCAGGCGAGCTGGGACACAGGGCTGGGGATATCTGTCTGAATGATTGTCATGGAGAGACCTCAGACTCTGTGCTCTGCAGGGGAGGAGAAGCCCCACCTTGCCATGATGCGCCAGGAGGGAAGTTGCTGTGGGAGGAAGGGGCCATGAGACTGGGGCCATCCTCCATTGTGAAAGAGGAAATGAACACAGTTGCCACTGCTGGGAAGTTGCTGACGTCTGTGCTTGGGGTTCCCAGACCTGGGAGCCTTGGACAGTACTGGAGAGAGGTTGACTGCCACAGAGCCTGCTCTATATCCCAGAGACTCTCATCTCATGCCAGGGGTCCCATGACCCTTCCTAATTTGAGAGCTCAGACCTATAGGGTTCTGTAGCCAAGGACTGAGCTTGCAGCTTCAGAGACCATAATTCCAGGTGTGGCACATTTGAGGGCTTGTGGCTACGGAAGCCTTTGGGGATGGAACCAAATCTCCTGGGTGACCCCTACAAAAAGTCTCTCAAACCAACATCAAGTAACAAGCTGAGGAAATGAAAAAACAACAACTCCTCTTAGATCTGTCGGAGAAATGAGGTCACAGGGCAAAATTAGAGAGACAGACAGGGTGATACGGAGAATTACAACTTCCTGAATTGGAAACCTCCATGGGAACGAGTGCTGGGGTCAGAAAACCTGCACCGTGAATGGTGAATTGTTGTAAGTTCAGTGAGGGCCAGTCTGAGTTAAAAACTCAGGAGAACCCAGTCATGGGAGCTCCCACACTTCTGCGAATTTTACCCACAGCAGCTTGATTGGTCCTCACAGTGAGTATGAGAGAAATATTCAGTAGTGCTTCCTGAAGAGGAAGGGGAAAGGGGATCGTTTCAAAATATACCAGTGTTTTCATCATCTTACGCTTGTTCCACATCAGAAATATACAAGAAGACAAGCACTGTTCCAACTATCCTTGCTATGTTTTACAAAGAAATAATAATTTAATCCTCAATGTTTCTAATCCTTTGAATTACCATGAACTAAATATTTTTCCCTTCTGTCTACATTTGCAACTGACATATTATATTTTCTAATATTTTGATAAATATTATGAGGATCACAGAGGAGTCATTATTTTCCCCTTTGGATGTAGAGTTGCTTTCCAGGGTCTCAGTGTTTTCAGTCATTTTTATAATCTTGCACTGCCATGCAAAGGAAGGACTGCCCTGTATTTAGTATAATACATGTAATAACATAATACAGTGTTAAGGAGAAAAGCTAATCAAGTTAAGAGACATTGGAAATGCTAGGGTGGAGAGGAAAATGGATATTTTATGTAGGGTGGTTTACAGAAGTTGCCTTTAATAAACTGAAGGACAGAAGAGAGTGAGCCATGCAGCTGTCGCAGGGAAGAAGCCGAGGAATGACAGGATTTGACTTTTCCAAAAAATAACAGGCTGGCCGGGCGCGGTGGCTCAAGCCTGTAATGCCAGCACTTTGGGAGGCCGAGACGGGCAGATCACGAGGTCAGGAGATCAAGACCATCCTGGCAAACATGGTGAAACCCCATCTCTACTAAAAAACACAAAAAACTAGCCGGGCGAGGTGGCGGGCGCCTGTAGTCCCAGCTACTCGGGAGGCTGAGGCAGGAGAATGGCGTAAACCCGGGAGGCGGAGCTT
>NW_012098210.1:278856-356257 GCF_000951045.1 Mandrillus leucophaeus
AAATAAATAAATAAATAAAAATAAAAAATAAATTAAAAAAAGAAAAACAAACAATAACTGAGGCTGAAAAACGCAATCCAGCAGAAGCTCTGTAAGTGGTCCAGGAGGAGATGATGCTGGCTGGGACCATGCAGGAGTGATGGAGGTGAGAGGTGTGCAGGTTATGGGTACAACTCCTTTGTGTGCCGGAGCAGGCTGGGACTGGCTCAGGAGAGTCAACTGTTAAATTTTCAGGAATTGTGTATTCTAGTTTTTAAAGTGTTAGAAGCTTGAAATGGGCCATGTTGGGAGTATTCACCCCACAGAAATTGACAAACACTACAATTCAGCCTTCTTTTTTCTTTCAAAGAGTCAATTGTCAAACACAATCTCACCAGGGGACGTAAGCATTTTGAAGCAGAACTGAGTATGAGGTATAAACAAAGAAGAAATCGAGAAGGACTCCATGGCTTTAGGACTGTCACGGTATTTTTACCATGAGCAACAGATTTAGGAAGGTTGCAGGATGATAGAAAAACTAGTGTTTCCATCACAGAGAGAGGAGGGAGAGCTGCTTTCTTTCTAGGTGTGAGGAGTAGCACACTGTCTTTGTCCATGTGTGTTGCTATAAAAGAATACCTGAGGCTGGATAATTTATAAAGAAGAGGTTTATTTGGCTTTTGGTTCTGCAGACTGTACAAGAAGCATGGTACTTGCATCTGCTGCTGAGGAGGGCCTCAGAGTGCTTCTACTCACAGTGGACAGTGAAGTGAAGTTGGCATAACATGGGGAGAGAGGAAGAGAAAGAGAGAAGAGGGAGCTGCTAGGCACTTTTAAACAGTCAGATCTTGTGGGTACTAATAGACCAAGATAGCACCAAGTCATTCATGATGAATCCATCCCCATGACCCAAACACCTCCCACCTGACCCCACCTCCCACATAGGGGATGAAATTTCACATCGAGATTTGTGGGACAAAAATATCCAAACTGTATCATATGTTTAAACAAAGAGGAAGGAGAATCATTTTTTCTCCTTAAAACCAGGATGAGTGTTAATTTGTATTCAGGAGGCAATAGAGAATCTCAACAAGGCTGGGTCATTGGGTAGGCAGGAATCCAGAAGGCAGAAGAACTCTTGAGAATCTGAACTGCAGTTTGTGGCTTATGGACAGTCCAAGACGATGGAGGAGAGGTGTCCTGATGGGTTTAGATTTGGCGTGTTTCCCACATCCTAGGGAGGTGTCATGAGTCACTCCCCAGAGCCCCATGCCATGGCTTCTGCTCAGGACCATGAATGAAGACTGCTCTGGAGAATCAAGGACTCTGCAAAGGAGCAACAGGAACCTGTGGGCAGTAAGATGTCCTGGGAGGGGAGGCGTTTGGAGCTGAGCCTGGGGAAGCTTCTCACCAGCCCCTTCTCTCAGTCAGAGCCCTTCAAGGAAGGAAGGAGGCAGCAGAGACTGGGGGTCCCATGCGGCAGGGGAGGAGGGAAGGAGCTGTGGATAACATGTCCATATTTAATCATCTGCTCATCATTTAAGAAACATTTCCTGGGAGGCTGTTATATTCCCGGTGCTGGTCTCCTTCTGGGATGCCTGTTGCAAGTGGACAGGCAGCCCTGAGATAGGACTCTGCCGACTCAGCCCTCTTCCTGAGTCCTGGTGTCCCTTCCCTCATTGCTTCCACTCAGGCACAAAGAGGGTCAGAATGGGTACAGCCCTAAGAGCTGCCCATCTGCGGTTTCTCAACATGACTTGACAGTGGGGATTCCTTTGGGCCCATGGAGTTCAGCATCAAATAATCTAGAGATGGCCTGCAAGGGACACCCACTCAGTAGCCCCTGATGAACGTTCCTCTTCTCACCTCCTCATGGGACCCCTGGGGTGCTGTAAAAACCTTTGGACACTCTGGCTTATGCCTCCTCAAGCACCCACATACTTACTGGGGGTTGGGAGCCTCTTAGAGGGTTCCCTGAGCGTTCTGAGGATGCGGAGGGAGCTCGGTCACCTTCTCTAAGCTCCACTAACCCTGATGCTGCATGATATGTGGGCTGGACCCTCCTGCTGGCCCTGCCCTTTTGGTGCAGCCCTTGGTCGGGCCTCCATCCCCCACACTTACAGTCAGGCCTTCTGCTTCCAGTAGACATAGATGACAGAGACACCAACCACCAGCAGCACCTTGGGGCCCAGGAGGACAGCTATGAGAAGTGGAGCAGTGGGAGCCAGTACTGGGCCTGGAAATCAGGAGACAGGAGAAGTTAGGAGGGGGCTACCCAGGATGCCATCCCAGAGAACCCCACTTACCCCATCGGAGGCTACCTGGGACTGTCACTGCTCCAAATCTTTGGAGGCTGCATCTTACCCTGGCTGCCTTAGCTGCAACATAAGGCAGAAGCCAGGGAGAGAGGTTCCTCATTCCCTTACCCTGTACCAGGCTGCCGGGCTATCCTCCCGGAGGGACGAAGGGGACAGAATGTGTACTCACGTATTCATATGTGTAGCACCTGAGTCCCTCACTTGATCCTCACAAGCCTGTAGGGCAGGGTTTATTATTCCATTCTGATGGGGAGATTGAGGTTCAGAGAATTTAGGGAGGGTCACAAGGTTACTTGCATCCAAACTTAGGGTAGCCCATCATTATGTCCCTCAGGATGATTCCTAAGACTGTGTCCTTTTGAACAAGACAAGTCCAATTTTGCAGGGTCATAGGAACAATTATGAAAGGGCAGGTAGGGGTCATGAGTATAACCGAGTACCCCCAGTTTGCTAAGACGTAGTTTATTTTCTCTTTGTTTTCTTTCCCGTTTCCCCCTGCTCCCAGTTTCCTACTTAGCCCTTCAGAAATGCAAATATAACCTTTCACCTCCCCCTCACCAGATATTCTCTGCAGGGCAAGTTCTTCTGTGTGCTCCAAGACAGATCTCTGCTGGAAAGTTGGCACACCAAAGCATACCCACCACGGAAACTTCACCTCCAGGGGTAGCTTCCAGACTTTCATCCACCAGGAGGGCATATGGAAAGCATGCCCACTTGGCCACTTCTACAACTGACTTCTGTCCAGGATGGCGCCAACTCAACTGTCAGGTAGCTAAGTCACCAGGCACTAGCAGAGGGACCCCTGCCCTTGGTCCCATCCCCATTACCTTATGAAAGTGTCTGCTTTCTGCTCCAAAGGGGAAGCGGCACATTTAAAGGCAGGACACTTTGTGCCCCTTCCCCAACCTAGCTTTGGAATAAATTCACTTTTTTTGGTATCAGACCTTGCTCTCCTTGATTGGATTCTACATGCAGCAAGCAACTAACATGCTTTTTGTTTATATGAGGATGGCTTCAGAGTGAAAGATTTGCAGGCTGCCCTGTTTAGCCCCCACAGTGAGGGTGGACCCCGTGTTTTTGAGAGCTGGGGAGGCCCTTGAGGGGCTGGGCCTAATATACTGTGCTGGATAGAAAACACCCTGGCAAGTCAAAGCATGACTCTCATGCTTGGAAGGGACTCAGACATCAAGCTCACCTCGACCCCAGAGCGGGTGCCATCTGAAATCTCTCTGTTGGACAGACAGTCAGATCTGGGGGAGCACACATTTGGATTCTTTGCATTTTTACAATGAGCATTTTTTTGCTATTAAAAGCAAACAAATGAAGTTATGTTTACTTCTGTTTTCATGTATGTTTTCTGGGAAATAAAATGGTGCTGATAGGTCCTTAAGGAAGGAATGGAGATCTCAGCATCTGTGGCTGGAATGTTGGAGGCCAGCAGTTCTCAGCTGGGTGGCTCTCTGGAACTTTGTCCCCCTTGAGGAGAGTTGTACTCTCCAAGTTCACTCCTCCTTCTACGGGGCAGCCCATAGAAAGACTGGTTGAATTGAAAATAGGAAGGCCACGCCGCTCTCCTCAATTAACACAACTCTAAGGGACTCTCTCAGCCCTTGGCTTCTCTGAAGAATCAGCTGGGTCTTTGTCCTGCCTGCACTGTGGCTCAGCACGTCCCTCTCCTACACTTCTGCCTCACTCCCTCAGGCATATTGACCCTGACAGCACTTTAACATGCTTCCTGAATTCCTGTATCCACCTCCAGTTGACCTCCTAGCAAAACTGACAGTGGAAATGGTCTGAAAAGTAGACTCTAAAATGCAAGTTTGGAAACTGACCACTCATCAAGATTAGCTAGCAATGAGGACCCCAGGGCTGGTAGTGAGTGGAGCTGGGCTGGCCCTGGCTTGCAGCTATGGTGCAATTAATACAACTTTCGCTGGCAGTGAAGTACGAAGGAAATTCCTTGGCATCAGCCATTTGAAACTGGATTGGGAAATGGTAGTTATGAGGACTAAGGTGTTTGATGGCTGTTGCTGGGCACCAATTCTTTGGGGAAAGATGATGAGAAGCTAAGAGTAACTTATCGTGAATTAAGGCTTAGTGTGAAAACCAGAGGACTTCTTGGCAGCAGTGCAGATTGTTATCTCCTGGAGCCAGAGGGCAGAAAGAATAGAAGATTGGGTTCTGGATCATTATAAGAGTAGCAGAACCACAGAGGAGGATGAATCTCAGCTTCGACAGGCTGCTGTGCTGGGCTAGGGCCCTGATGGGGAAGTTGGGGGACCCTGAGATGTGGGAGGGAATGTTTGGGTCAAAGAACTTATGATCATCAGTCATCTTCTGGGTTTCTGGAGGCAGTTGCAGCAGCATAACTAATTATAACTAACCTCCCCAAACCAAAAGAAAAAGCAAAAAAGGAAAAGTAAGTTTTGCACAAACCTGGCTCTGAGTATTACTTGAACAAAGAGTGCCAAACTGCAAAATGACTGTGGGTCAAAAGAGAACCTTCACCACACCCTAGTGCACAATCTCACTAGGCTGCCATGCTGCTGGTGCAGCACATCACATAAGGCATCTTGCATGTTGTGTACCTGCCTAGACAACTTAACATGCATTTCCAGCCATAGCACATGAGCAAGGATGCTACATCCAGCACACTGAAAGCACCCGAAAATGGCAGCCCTGGTCGGAGCTCCAGTGAGTGGATGGAAGTCTAAAAAGCAACTTCAGCTTCAGACAGATGGTGCAGATTCATCTCTTCCTGCTCCTCCTCAAGAAGCAGGACTAAGAACTCTGGAAATATGAGGCGCAGGCATAGGAGAACTTCCAAGGTGAAAAAGGAAGGCAGACTGGCTAGGGACCTGAGGGCTGAGGAACAGCCCTGAGGCCAGGCACCTGGGACCCATCCCCTCAGTATGAGCTCCCAGCCATAGAACATGACCAAAAAAAAGACACAGAAAAGAGAAAATGTCTCTATTTAATAATATAAATCCCCACTTCAAGAAACTACAAGAAGTAGAGCAAAATAAACCCAAAACAAGCCAGAGATAAGAATTAATAAAAAGAGAAGAGAACAGAAAATTAATGAAATTAAAATATAAAAACAATACAAAAACCAACTGAAGCAGTTGATCCTTTGGAAGGATCAATAAAGTAGGAAAAATTATAGCAAGGTTGATGAATAAGAAAAAAGAAATGGCACATTTTAAATATCAGGATGAAACGAGGGCTATCACTACAGACCCTGCAGACATCAAAAGGATCATAAGGGATATTATAAACAACTCTACACACAGAAATATGATGACATAGATAAAATGGACCAAAAACTCTTTGAAAAGCACAAGTTGCCAGATCTCACCCAATATGAAATGAATAATGTGAATAGCCCTAAACTATTGAGGAAAGTCAATTCATAATTTTAAAGTACCCCAAAATATTCTTGAGGTATTTCATAGATACTTCATAGAAAAATACTACCAAACATTTAAAGATAAATTAAAACCAAATTTGGTGCACAGAAAAATGGTTACAAAAGAAATTTGGGGAAATATGAATGTATGCTACATTTTAGGTGACGTGAGAGAATTATTTTAGCAATTTTATGAAATTTAATGGTATAAAAATTTTACATTTTATTAAGTTCATAATGATATTGTTTTTGTAAAAAATGTCCTCAATTATCAGATCACACAATTGTGGACTCCTCTTGCAACTGCATGGGCACACATAACTGGGTGAGCAGTGGACGTGACTATGTACCTTCCACACATCTCTGATTATAGAGGACATTGTTGTCCTCTGCTTCCTGTCTTCTCTCTTCCAGCAGGCAGGGACATGGACAAATCAGCGACCCGGCATTGACCCAGTAGATAAAGTCAATGCCATAGAGTATGTGGGAAGGAACCTGGGCCTTCTAAAAGTCTTCTGGAATAGAGACCCCTCCTAGTATTATATGAGAGGGAAATAAGATCTATTTTGGTCATAGATGAGGGAACACTGGCCAAATTCACATCCTTGGGACATTTTGTGTCCCAGCAGAAAGGGAACATTTCTCAAACTAGCATAAATTTGGCATTATAGGCTGGTGGTGACCCTGTCCTCAGGACCTCAGACTTACCTTGATTAGTTTGGACCAGTCATCTGGTCTAATGCCTTGATCTAATTGTCTTCAACAATATCCCCTATTGCTTCCCAAGTCCTGGTTTCCCCTTCTGTAAAACTCCAGACTCACTGGATGGTTGAAGCAGGAAAGGAGATCATAGATGAACAGAAATTTGCACATAATAAATCTGCAGAGAGCTGTTGTGATTGTTATTGGTCAAATATCATCATCAGGACCCAAATGAAGCCCATGCTTTTACCACTTATGGTCACCTGGGGGCCTGGTCCGGGTTTAGATTCCACATGTCTTTCTGAAATTCATACAGCAGATGTGGGAGTCTGCTGGGGGCAGGTCACAGATATGAATGGAAAAGTTCAGGAAGGAACAGACAAGGCAGAGGTCAGAAGGAGTAGGAAGGAGACAGGGTGGCTGATGAGAAACGGGAATGTAATAACTGTCAGGGGTAAAAAGTAAGATGCAGAATGCGATGAACACATGATCCCTTTGCCTCCTTTCTTCCTCATTCAATATGCATTTATGTCAAAAAATCTGTCAGGTTGTACCTCAAACTCTTAATAGTGATGACTCTTAGAGGGTGAGATTTGGAAGAATGATGCTGACTTTAAAATTCTACTTTATATTTATAGGCTTCTAGCTTATCTTATTTTATGACAAACATAAATATTAATTTTAACATGAAAGAAAAAGATAAAATTTAAAAATTTGAAGTAACCTTACCAGAAGTGGTATCCGAGCACTGTTCTTTCTGGTGGGCTGAGATCTCCAGGGTATGGCTTTTGCTGACCGCTGGCTGCCCATCATGTTCCACCTGGCAGGTGAGCACCACACCATCCCTGTGGGCACAGGTGTTCACCAGGAGCCAGCTCGTCCAGTTGTAGGTACCATCCTTGTTCTCTGTGAGGGTCGAAGCTGTTTCTGTCTGGGACACGTTTCCATTCTCCAACCAGGTCAGCAGGAGTCTCTGGGGGTAGAATTTCCTCACTTGGCAGGTGACGTTCGCCTGGTTCTCTGCCCTCATGGGCTGTTGGAAAACCTCCAAGGTGGGTGGAACTGAAACAGCACAGGGCAGAAGCTCTGACATTGTGGCACAGACAGATCACAGGGAGGGCTCCATAATGTAGCTCCCACCACCACAGTGAGGGCATCACCAGGACAGTGCTAGGCAGGCAGCATGTGTGCAGACATTGAGGGTGCTCTTTGCATATGAATGAAATTACTAAGCACAGTGCCTGGCACACAGTAGGTGCTGAAGGACTGGTAGCTCCTACTAGGCTAAGAATGAGTGATATCTACAAGCACAACCCCTTGCATGCAGTTGCAGTGTAAGAACAGTAGCAAAATCAGTGAAATCGCCAAGCACATAGGGATTTGGCTCCCAATAGGTGCTCACTAATTGTAGTTGCTCTTGGTGAAATAAATGAAACTCTCTAGCATAGAGCTTGGCACCTGGTTTCTGGTCCCCTGACAGCTGCCATTTAAATGATGGTAAGTGACCAGCACACCTAGGTGCATGGAAGGTGGACAACACAGGAATTAGATTCCAGGCCATTCAAGATCTGGAGCAATAGCCTGGGGAGTTAGGAGTGGACTTGGCAGCCAGGTGTGGGCTCAGGCTGGGTGTGAGGGTCCTCTACCTCGGATGGCCTCAGACAAGTTGGCAGTCCCTCGAAGAGGGTCCCCCTGCAAGGTGACATGGGCCACCTCGCAGATGACTTGAGAGTGAACGTCTCTGCGGGTCAGCACCACCCTGGCTGTGCTGCGGATGCTGTAGGACACGCTCTTTCCTGCGGGGTCCACGCTGGTCTGGAAGTCTGAGAGCTCGTTCCCATTTTTGAACCATTTCAGGGTGATGTCTTTGGGAGAGAAGCCGTGGGACTCGCAGGTGAAGCTCACTGTGTGCTCAGGTGTGGCCCTCGCTGTGGGGCCCGATACCACAGGGGCAGAGGGTTTGGCTGCAAAAGGAGCATCGATAATCAGGAGACATGACTGAGATGACAATCACTAATGATAAGCGTGCGATATGTTAAGGACCTTCATGGACATTAATTTTTAATCTTTCTAATAATGTCGGGAGGGCAGTCTCCTTATTCTCCTTTTACAGCTCAGGCCACAACAGCTCTGAGAGGTGAGAAACAGCCCATGGTCAGACAGTGAGTAGGGGCAGGGCCCAGAGGGAAGTCCAGGCCTGAGTTCACAGTCCTCTTCACACAGGGTAACTTCCACCAATCTGGGTATAGGAACAAAATTAATGACTGGTCTCCCTCCATGTTAATAACTGGTCCTAGCCAGCCTCCCCCGGAGAGCTCACCAACCTCAGAGAGGGCGTTTATAGAGCCAATGCCGGGAAAAATGGCAAAGTGGCACCACCGTGAGAGCTGCAGCCAGGCTGCTCAGCTCAGGAGACAGGTGGCCTGGCACACCCAGTTCCTCATCTGCAAAATAGGAGGACAGCATTTCTACTTCCTGGGATGTAGCCAGGATTAAATGGGGCAATGGAAGCAGTTTTGCTTTGGATCAAACACAGAAGATGCTTCTCAAAAATAAACACAGATCTATCTTTAACCCGGAATTAACAGATATACAGAGGTCTCTCTTTAGGTATTTGTGAATTATCCCATATTTTTATTCTTTTCACCAATATTTCAGTCTGTTTTGCTTTTGATAGTTTTTGCTGTATAACTGAATAATGCAAGTGTTTGGAAAGAGAAGGTTGGAGCATTACGCCACACTTTAAAAAGTAAAGCTGAGTGAGTGCTGCGGAGACAGGGGCTGTAAGTCTGTCTGGTGGGGATGAACCTTGGCTCCCCAGCCTGCTCGCCACTCAGGTCTCCTCTCTGAGCCTCAGTGTCTTCATCTTTAAAGGAGGCAACAAATAGCTCCTCCCCCATAGCACTGGTTTTAAGGAGACTCTGGCACAACTGCTGGTCTCTGGCCTCCCTCTGCCTCCCTCCTGTCTCATCAAGAGAATCATTTAGGCGGGCAGCATGGCTAAGAGGGGTGAGTACCCTTCCAGGAGTTAGCCAGTCTGAGTCACACCTGAGCCACTGGCTGTGATTGCCTGGGCTGGGGAGGCACCACGTGGAAACTTCCGTGCCTTTGCCTGTGATACCTGCACAATCAGGATAAAGCCACCTTCCCCACCTATGTTCAAGGGTTGTGGGGAGCCTTGATTGCTACATCATCTAGGAGGGAAATTAGGCAATATTCTCAAATATGAAAACACACATATCCTCTGACCTAGGAAAGTCACATCCAGTTGGAATTTCCCATCTGAAGAGGGTGACACATGTATACAGTCATCCACTGAAGGATTGCTCTAGTAGCTCAAAGTTGGAAATAAATTACATATCCATTGACAGAAGACTGTAAAATAAAATTTGATATTTCCGTTAATTGGAGTATTCTGCAGCTTTAAACAATGGAGCAAGCCTTTATGTCCTGATATGGAATCTCCATATAGAAAGATAGGGTGTACGTTTGGGAGAATTTTTCCAATCACCAACGGACTTTAGTGTCTGCATGTGAGGTGCATTGTGAACCTTTGGGAAACTGATGAAAAGAGAAATGCTGGCTCTCTGACCTGTGGTTCTGTTTGAGGAGCTTTTATTGAGCACCTATGATGCACCCGGCTCTTCTATGGAGACAGGTCTAATACTGGGGAAGGAAGGAGACTGCCTCGATTCAGACATGGACTCTGGCTCCAATTCTGTCAGTAATTGGCCCTGTGACCATGGACAAGGCCCCCGTCATGTCTTGGCTTCAGGCTCCCATCTGTAAAGGGGGTTGGGTTGGATGGTCTGAAGGTCCTTCCTGTGCTGACATTCCAGAATTCAGGAGCTAGGACGAGGCTCTTGAGCCTCTAGCAGGAAACCCCAAATAAGCCTTGTTGCTGCCTTATATGGGGAACGCCTAAGTCACCCAGTTGTGGGACCTCTTTCCTGAGGTGAGGGACATTCTGAGATGACGCAGCTCTGCTCAGAGCCCATGGTGACTGTGTGACTCAGTCCTCGAATCCCACAAGGGTTTCCCAAATGAACCCACAGCAAATCCCAAACTTATTGGCATCTCCTCCCACCAGGCCATCAGATTCAACAGTGAATGTGCCTTCCAGGAATCTTCCCCGTGGGGTGTTTCTGAAGATTAAATAAAGAAAAACACGATTTACACTCTCCATGCCCTGGATGGATTTCTCCTCATTAGAAGGGAAGAGAATGTAAGCTTGGTGGGGAAGAGCTTTGGGCTGTTTCATTCACTGCTCTTTGCACAGCATCCAGGGCAGAGCCTGGTGCACAGTGGGGTCTCAGTGAGTGCCTGCTGCATAAAGAGGAGACCCGGCCACTCTGAGGGGGAAGCCTTCTCTGGAGGCAGAAGGCAAGGTCCAGACCTGTGCCTGGGGAAATCACTCAATCTGTCAGTTCCCTCATCTGTGGAACCAAAGGGCTGGGTCAGCTTTGCAAACACAAGAGCTGTAGAGCCACAGACTAGGGATGCTGTCTTTTCCATCAAACATAAGCCGTGGACCCTCGAGCAACTACCATGACATCTCCAAGCCTCAACTCATGTGATCTGGAGAAGGGGTGACATCAGATCATGAAAATGAGCACCAACCACCACACCTGATTATTGCTCTAAGAATGGATACTGTAATTATTGACTTATTGTCACACCAGGGAATGAATGAGGCCCGCACTGTACTCACCACGCACAGACAGCTCAGTGCCTGCTCCAGACTTCAACTCCACATCGGGGCTCCCTTTCCGGAACTTCACACAGTAGTAGGTGCCGGCATCTGCTGGGGTGATGTTACTGATGCGGATGGAAAAGTCCAGGTTGTTTCTTTTTGTGGGGTCTGAAACAATTGTTACCCGGGGAAAGTGGCCTTCTTTCAGATTGTAGATTAATTCCCGGCCTGGTCCAGCTCCTCTGAACCACTGGATGGGCCCCACAGGGATCAGGGAGGTCACAGTGCAGTTCAGAGTGGCCGAGTCTCCAGCTGTGACTGACACGGACTTCTCAGGCTGAATCACCTGCAGCTCCTCCTCACCCAACACTCCTGAAAAGGAGCACAAAGCAGTCATTTTTTCATCCTTACGTGATCCTCTGTGTTTCCTCAAGTGTTTATCAATGACTTTCATTGACTGCGTACACACAAAGAGCAGGCCTTGAGCTCAGCACACTCTGTATATTATCTTATTTAACCCTCACAACAAGCCTGTAACATATGACTGTATTACATGTAAAGACATGGAAGCACAGAGGTTCAATTTCAAGGTAGCACTTTGGATTGAGGACCTGAGTGGAGCTCCTGAGACCTCCTTGGAAGTGTCAGGCCTTGGCAGATATATGATCCTCTACTCTCTGGCCACATGGAGTGTTGCACTTTCTGGACCATTGCATCGATCATACAAGGCCATATGACTTCTTTAGACCACTGAGTTGTGAGCAGAAGTGATGGATATAATTTGTGGGCTGTATATTCAACTGCAAGAGTGCCTATGGATTAACCTCTGTCTTCCACAGAGACCCAGGAGACTGACGGTGTTTGCTTGCTCCATCAGCCTGAATGCATGAATGACCATAGCGTGCAGAATCCTCACCCACACTGAACATTCAGCTTAAAATGTAAACACAACAATGTTTTAAGCCCCTAGGGATTGCTCACTCAGAGCTTAATCAGATTACATTAATTTCCTAATGCTGATGTGACAAATTACCAAAATTTAGTGTCATAAAACAAAAGAAATTTATCATATTATAGTTGCAGAGGTCAGGAGTCCAATATAATGCTACTGTGTTACAACCAAGGAGTAATGATGAAAGAAAAATACACAATGGTAGAGAATAAAACAGTGGTGACTAGGGGTGAAATTGGGGGAGGTGATGGGGAGATGTAGGTCAAAAAATACAAATTGCAGATGGTTGATAAAGAAGTCCAGAGAATGAAGGTGCAATATGAGGCCTCCAATTAAAAATGTTGTGTTGAATTCAGTATTTTTGTTAAAAGCATATTTTATGTGCTCTTGACATACACACATGTGCAGGGTAACTATAGGAGATGCTGGGTGTCTCCAATTGCTTCACTAAATACATGCACATGAAAGCATCATGTTTTATGCTTCACATATGCGCAATTTTAAAAAAAGTTTTCAGTAAAGCTATGTGTCTTCTGGAGGCTCTGGTTTTTGCCTTTCCAAATTCTAGAGGCTGCCCATGTTCCTTTTTGCAGTGACATCTTCCCGTCACTCTAACCTCTTGCTTGCATCCTCACATGTCCTTCTCTAGGAATTAATCTCCTTCCTCCTTCTTGTAAGGACCTTTCTTACATATGGTGTCCGCCCTGATGCTAGATCCAGATGTTAAAACCACTGTCTTAAAAGTGTTTGAAGTGGTTTTGGGCACGGTGGCTCATGCCTGTAATCCAGCACTTCGGGAGGCAGAGGTGAGCCGAGCACCCGAGGTCGGGAGTTCGAGACCATCCTGTCCAACATGGAGAAACCCTCGTTTCTATGAAATGCAAAATTAGTCGGGCGTGGTGATGCATGCCTGTAATCCCTACTTGGGAGGCTGAGGCCAGAGAATTGCTTGAACCTGGGAGGCGGAGGTTGAGGTGAGCCGAGATCACGCCATTGAAGTGGTAAAGGAAACAATGGATAAAAAACTAAAACCACAGGATTATACATGCATTAACAAAATAATATCAAGAAATAAAAATTATAAAACAAATCAAATGGAAACTTAGGATTTGAAAGTACAATAAATACAGTTCACTAGGGATTTCCCCAACAGGTATGAGCTGGTAGAAAAAAATCAGAAAACTGGAAGATGGGATAATTGAAATTATTGAGACTGAAGTATGGATGAAAAAAGGAATGAAATAAAGAGAATAGAATCTAAGGGAATTGCGGGACATAATCAAATGAATCAAAATAACCTTATTAGAGTCCCGGGGGGAATGAAAAGGGAAGAGAGAAAGGAGCAGAAGATTATTTGAAGACATAATGGCCAAAATGGTTGCAAACTTGATATAACTCATAAATCTAGAAATTAAGATGCTGAGGAAATGCAAATTTAACTCAAGGACAAGCTCAGAGATCCACAATAATACATATCATATTCCAACTCTTGAAAAACCAAAGACAAAGAGAGAATTCTGAAAAGAGCAAGAGAGAAGTGATTTCTTATATACAAGGAACCCTCAATAAGATTTATCAACTGAGTTCTTTTCAGAAGCACTGGAGGCCAGAAGACAGCGGGATGATATGTTTAAAATGCTGAAAGTGGGAAAAACCTGTCAACCATGAATTCTATACCTGGAAAGACAAGTGTTCTTCAAACATGGGGGAGGAATTCAGATATTCTTAGATAAACAAAAGCAAAAAGAGTCCATTACCACTAAACCTTACCTACAAAAAATGCTAAAGGGAGTGCTTCAGGTGGAAATAAAAGGATGCTACATGGCAACTAAAAGTTGTATGAAGAAATAAAGGTGTCCAGTTATGTGTACATTTAAAAAAATCATATTTTCCTGATGCCTCAACATCCCACAAACAAGCTGTGAGCACCCTAAACACATGATGAGGTAACCAGTGTGACAATGCTGGTCCCTGCCACAATTCCTCTTCTTGTCCTCCTGTGCTGTGACCTAGTGACACTGAAACACTCTAGTAAAACCCATCGTGCTTTTTCTTTGTGTCCTCCATCATGACTCCCAGTAAAGGCAATTGCTGCCCATCTCTCTTGCTTCTGCTTGGTTGAGGCTACTCCCTGGAACTCCACCCATATGGCTTCCTGTGTGGCATGCCCCACCCCCTCTAGGACCTGTGAATAGAATAAATCATTCCACTTCATATGCCTCTCTACAAGAACTTTTCATGGCCGTGTTAGAGTGATGCTTTAAGACTCAACCAGCAGGACTTACTCTACCATTTTCAACACTAACGGCAATGAGGATAGAATCATTCTAAATTGGGGTGGAAAGTTCCTGGGAGAAGCCCTGTGACTGTTCATGCCTTACTGATTTGCTACTTTGATTGGCTACTTTAATTTAAGATGACTTTTTACCCTGATGGCTTTCCCATGCTGTGCTATGTACAGCTTTGTGTTGCCTTTTGGAGTGCGACCAAGACTGTATCCTAAGGTGTAGATCCTGTTCCAATATCGATAATGACATCCACATTTCTTCAAGGGCACAGGATGACATAAATTGATAACAACCTCTTCAAAGGAGATTCAAGTGATACACATATTAATGACACATAATCAAGCATCTCTAAGTTGTTTTGGGGTGCCAGTGGCAACATATTCTTCTTTACAAATTTTACTTATAAATTAAAAGCAACAACCACTCCTGTTTGTGTCTTCAAATGATCACATTTGTTGCTAAATAGTGTGGTAGGCAATAATTAATTCTACGTTTGCTTCCCCGCATTTTCTAATATTTCTGCTAGTAGCATAACATGACTAAAAGAATGAACTCTGGAGCTGGTTGACCTGGACTTGAATTCGAGCTGCTCCACTGACTGAGGTAGAAGACAATGAATGGAGAAGTTCTTCCCTCTCCTTGACTCCTTGTTTGCAAATAGGGGATA
The DNA here is from genome assembly GCF_000951045.1 of Mandrillus leucophaeus. Lineage (NCBI taxonomy): Eukaryota > Metazoa > Chordata > Mammalia > Primates > Cercopithecidae > Mandrillus > Mandrillus leucophaeus. The sequence goes on from NW_012098210.1 coordinate 293,865, forward strand.
ATAGTTGTTGCTTTCACACAGGGATGTTGTGAGGATTAGTGGAGTTAAAACGGGCAAAATGCTAATAACTGTGTCTACATGGTAGGAAGAGCTCAATTGTTAAACTCTTACTGCTATCATTTGTGTACAGTGTACGTGTGAGAAAAATAATTTGAAAAGTGAGACCCCTGCCCTCTAGGGCCTGTTAGGTGACATCACAGTAGGGCCCAGTGGGGAACTGAGAGGCTGCTGTGCCCAGCCCTCTGGTTCTGGGGTCGGCTCCATGGCCTGAGAAGGGATCAGGACACGCAACTTGCCTGGATGCAGTGAGCAGGGCTCTCCCAGGCTGCACAAGGAAAGGGCCTCCAATCCTGTCTGTCTTGGGGAAGGGGAAAGAAATTATCCATGGGAAAGTTAAGAGAACCAAGGGAGGTTGTAGTACCTGTTATGGGCTGAATGTGTTCCTCAAAATGCACGTGTTGAAGCTCTAATCCCCAGCACCTCTGAATGTTACAGTTTGGGAGACAGAGTCTTTAAGAGGGAATTTAGTTAAATGAGGTCATTGGGGTGGGCCTTAATCCAACATGACTGATATTCTCAAAAGAAGAGGAGATGAGGACACAGACACACACACACAGTAAGATCATATGTTAAGACACAGAGAGAAAATGGCCCTCTACAATCCAAGGAGAGAGACCTCAGTAGAAACTAACCCTGCTGACACCTTGATCTTGGACTTCAGCCTCCCTAACTACAAGGAAGTAAATGTCTGTAGTTTTAGCTGTCCAGCAGGCAGGTCTTTGTCATGGAAGCCCTAGGAAAGGAATATAGGACCCAGTAAGCAGCAAATGTGGAACTTCTTAAAGAGGAAGAGGTCACAGAGAAATAGGTGGTAAGAATCAGGTCACAGGGGAAGGAGGAGCATGGGGGAACAGAGGACACAGTGAGGAGCACCCTTAGGTAGAACCATGGCTGAACATTCCCAGGACACGCTGCACCACTGGCCATCTCAAGTGAGCACCATTACAGACTTCACCTCCTCACAGTGATGAAGAGAGAGGGCTGGGCTTGGAGCCACATAACCCTGTTAGGGTGTCTCTGAGCTCAGTCTGTGGCCTTGGGAATGTTGCTTGGCCCTAGGGCCTCAGCACTGGTAAGGATTTAAATAAGGATTCTTCTCTGCTTTGTCAATTGAAATATCAAAATGTAAGTAATTGTTGTAGTGGTGGTTGAATCATCCTGTGGTTCAATGCCTCTGGTAGCCAGCTGCAGATCCACAGAGAAAGTGCTCAGCCCCCTGATTTTCTGCTCTCAGTCAAGGCCTAATCCTTGGCCTTTCTTGGCGCACTTGTCATTGTCTGGAATCCCTGGAAGTCCAGGGGCAGGCCATGGCTCAATGGGCAGGGAAAAAGGACTTTAACCCAAAGCAATGCTCACCTGGTAGTCCCCCCAACAGTAGATTCATCAGCAGGAAAGGACCAGGAAGGTGGGGCCAGGAGGCTGGGATGGGCATTCTGGAGACCTTAGGAGTCTGCTCTGTCCAAACTTCTGTACTGGGAAGATCACAGACTCGCCTCTGAGGAGAGAAGACAAGCCTTGCCTCCCTTGGTTCAAGAGGAAGTGGCTGTGATGGAGTGAGGCAGTAACCTGCTTCTCGGTTGTGAAATAGAAAAAAGGCACAGCAAGCAGCTACAATGCAAGCAGTTATTCACGCTCCATTTCAGGAGAATCAGACAGGCTTAGCAGAGAAAATGCCTCCTTCCCACTTGCGGTCTGATTTCCTTCCACATGGCTCCTCACCCCATCTTTATGTCTTCTTGGTGATTTGCCATTTGGTGCTCTTCAGCTAAGAAGGACCTGTGGTTATGAAATGTTACCTAAACTCTCCATCTCAAGACCCCAGGATGTGGTTGGCTTGTGGTCTCACTCTGCACCAGCCTCAACCACATGCTACTCATTTGGGGACAGGAGGAGGGATGACAGGACCTGCTCAATGTTGGAGAGGAATCAGGTCTGCTCTTGAAATGGTTCCCTACTCCAAACGTTTATCAATATAACTGGCAAAACTTTGCCCCAGTTTAGTTTCATGTGGACCTTAGCACTTTCATGTGCCTGCATCCAGAAGAAGGAATTACTTCCTGACTTCTTCCAGGAGAGGAAGCGGGCTTAGGGTAATAAGGATCTGTTTTGTGGGGTGAGGTGGGGATTATGGGTTATGGAGAGAGTATAAGCTTATTATGGGGGAGAATATGGAGGGCAGATTCCTGGGGCAGTCACATCAATTTCAATACTCTTTGCTCTGCACACAGAACTCCTATTCCATTCATCACTGTGTTGAGATGGGAACTGAGGAGGGCGGGAGAATAAATACCCTGGCTAAGAAGATGTGTTAAGGAGTTGGGGAAGTTACTGGGCCTACCTAGGTTCAGTTTTGCCTTCTATTGGGATAATAAGTATCACTGCCATGTTCTGGTGAACATCAAAAGAGATAATGACTATACATCCCTGAGATTCAGTAGGTTATTATTGATACGCATGGTGCCAGGTGAAGAGGGAACTCAAATATTGCTTTTAAATGCATTCCTCCTGCATGCTGAGTTTCCCACTAGTGGCCTTCTCTCAGCTTCCCAGGACTTCTGGGACCCAGCTTATATGGTATACTTGGTCTACCTCTGACACTCTGAGATCAATCACTCCCTCTGGATCCTCTTCACCCTGCTTTTTGTCAATTGGTAGATGAATTCCTTTTCTTACAATCTCCGGCTGCGTGACTTTCAGCAAGACACTTGACTTCTCTAAGCCCTAACTTAATTACATGTAAATGGAAGTTATAACATGCACTTTGTAGTGATGTGGTAAGAGTAATATAAACCATACAGAAGGCTTGATTCATATTTAATTATAACCAAAAAATTGTGGCTATAATTACATTTGTGTACAGGAAGAGTTCACTGCTTTCCTGATATGCTTGTGCTTCAGAAAAACTTCCTTGGTAGGAGAAATGGTTTCTCCTGCATCATCTATGACTAAGAAAGACCTGTCTGGAAACCTCTCTTTCCCATGCTGAGCTTGTAATCCTTCACCTATCATGAGTAATTGTCAAATGAAATCGTAAAAGTCATCACATTTCCACCCAAATTTCTGTTTCAATGTGGCAGATGCACAATGGGTGAAATCATCACCTCCTTCTCCACAGTCACAGAAATGAACATAAAAATGATAGAATCATGTTAATCGATGCCAAATTACACTTTAAAACAAGAAACTAGTCTCTAGATGACATGAAGGGTAGTAGCTGCTGTGTTTATTGTAGATATCCTGTTCTCCAGATACTGTGCCAAGCATTTTATGTCAGTTACCTTATTAATTCATCAGTCTGGCCCCAGGAAATTAGCACTACCATTAACCTTTTTTTACAGGTGAGGAAACTTGAGGCACGCAGGCAATAATAAATTTGTTCAACATCACCCAGCTTTTAGAACTAGAACACAGGTTGTCACACTCCATGGCCTTCACTTTTAACAGTTCAAACTTCCTCCTTTAGCTCGGAGAAGTTTGATCATCTGGAACCTTCTTCTCTCAGCACGTCAAAGTCATTCTCCGTCCAGCTTTGTTCCGTTGCTGGCAAGGAGCTGTGTTCCTTTGAAGGGAGAGAATGGTGATCATTAAGAAGTCAGGAAACAACAGGTGCTGGAGAGGATGTGGAGAAATAGGAACACTTTTACACTGTTGGTGGGACTGTAAACTAGTTCAGCCATTGTGGAAAACAGTGTGGCGATTCCTCAAGGATCTAGAACTAGAAATACCATTTGACCCAGCCATCCCATTACTGGGTATATACCCAAAGGATTATAAATCATACTGCTATAAAGACACATGCACACGTATGTTTATTGCGGCACTAATTACAATTGCAAAGACTTGGAACCAACCCAAATGTCCACCAATGACAGATTGGATTAAGAAAATGTGGCACATATACACCATGGAATACTATGCAACCATAAAAAAGGATGAGTTCATGCCCTTTGTAGGGATATGGATACAACTGGAAACCATCATTCTCAGCAAACTATCGCAAGAACAGAAAACCAAACACCGCATGTTCTCACTCATAGGTGGGAATTGAACAATGAGAACAATTGGACACAGGAAGGGGAACATCACACACCAGGGCCTGTCATGGGGTAGGGGGAGGGGAGAGGGATAGTATTAGGAGATATACCTAATGACGAGTTAATGGGTGCAGCACACCAACATGGCACATGTATACATATGTAACAAACCTGCACGTTGTGCACATGTACCCTAGAACTTAAAGTATAATAAAAAATTTTAAAAAACAAACTAATGACAATAGGTATAAATATAGCAATGGCAAAAGCTATAACACAAAATAGTTTGAAAATGTTGCAATAGAAATACTATCTTAAGAAGTATAGTTTAAGGTAAAAAGCACAAATGGTTGAAAGAGAAATGTTTCCTTTTATGAAAGTAACAACTAACCTGAAAGATGAGTCACAAAATATTATGCCTTCAAAAATTATCATTTGAAATATATGACTCAAATATTGATAGAATAGTTTCCATACTTTGGCAGAATCTCTACTTAAAGCAGGAAGATGACTTCCTGTGAACTCCAATCCTTCACTGAAGATCTATTAGATGCATGGATACAATTTGAGTGAAAAATGTTGTGGAAATCATGTGGAGAATTGAATTTCAAATTTAGGTTGACTTTGTGCAGTACAGATACAGCCTGAATTTTTGAGAAAACCAGGAGCCTGGGGAACCATAAACTAAAATTCTCTTTCTGTCAAGTTTAGCCCTGCAGTCATGACACAAGGTGCAGATAATGAGATAAGGCTGTGGGACAAGTGACGAGTCGGTGGATGTTTGAGAAGAGCAAAGGTTAAGCTTGTGGGCTTAGGAATCAGAACTTCTAGGTTTGAATTTAGTTCTATCAGTTCTAGCTGTGTGACCTAAGGGAACCTGTTTAACATCTCTGCTTCTTGAGTTCTCTCAAATATAAAATGGAAATAATAATCATATCAACTTCAGAGGTTTCCTATGGTGATAAAATGGATTAACATATGCAAATTCCTTAATAATTGCTGACTGTCCTCCAAAAGTTAGATGTCATAGTTATTAAGTGGTGTTTTGGTAATACCTTTAAAAAACAGACTCTCTGTCCTAGAGGATTTATGATGCAGTTGCAACAACCCTGGCCAATGGCTGGGGGGTATGCAGGTACCACCACATGATGAGTGTGGGTCATGTGTCCAGTCCTATAATCACGAAGTCATTACTAGCACCAGGGTTATGGTACAAGCATGGCCTCAGAAAATCACTATGACTAGGGAAAGGCACATCCTAGTAAGAGTCTGCACAGATGCTCATGGAAAAGGTGCTCCAAATCTTGTCTCCTGCTGGGATGGGAGAGAAGAAAATGTTCCCAAATGGAAATCTATAAAAACGGGTGAGATGGGCTGAGAGGGTGAGGAGACATTACATATAAATACACCTTTGTAGAACAGGCTGCACTCACCTGTGAGTCCCAATAGCATAAAGAGGCAAGGGTTGTGCAGGTGGGCTGGAAGACAGCTATGGCCATTGCCTGCTGTGTTCAAAGGTTTATCATGGGGAGACCCCAGCCTCTAAGCCCTGCAGGAAAGGAGAAGCCCCACCTGCCATGACATCTGAGGAGGGAATTTGCCGTGGAAGGAAAAGGCCACGAGACTGGCACAGTCTCATAGTAAAAGAGGAAGCAGGCACAGTTGCCACCCCTGGGAAGTTGCTGATACCCACTTTGGGGTTCCCACGCCTGGGAACCTTGGACAGTAGTGGAGACAGTTTGACTGCCCTGGGCCTGCTCTCTGTCCCAGAGGCACTCCCTTCATGCCAGGGTTCCCTTGGCCCTTCCTCATTGGACAGCCCTGATCCATGGGGCTGCCTGTATTCGGTATAATGCTTATGGTAATAAATGCTAAATAAAAATTAATCAGGATAAGAGAAATTAAAATGTCGGGGTAGACGGGAGAATTGATACTATGTACAGGGTGGTTTGCAAAAGGTGCCTTTAATAAAGTGACCTTAAGCAGAGGCTTGAAGGAGGGATGAAGGGAGTCATGCAGCTGTGTTGGGGAAGAAGCAACAATTTGGCTTTTCCAAAAATCACTGTAGCTGAAAAATGAAAGCCAACAGAAGCTACAGCAGTGTTCCCAGAAGAGATGATGCTGACCAGGACAGGGAGGGGTGGTGGAGGTGAGAAGTATTCAGGTTAGGGATGGAACTCAGTGTTGTCCTACAGCAAGCTTGGACTGACCCCTGAAAGCCAACCGTTAAATTTCAGGAATTTTGCAATCCAGTTGTTAAACTTCTAGTAGCTTGAAACTGGCCATGTTGGGGGTGATTACACCACAGAAATTGTCAAGCACAACAAATCGGTTTTTTTTTTTTTTCATTTAAGAGAGTCCGTTTTTAAACACTTACCGTCTCATGAGTGATCATAAGTATTTTGAAGGCAGAATTGAATATGGGGTGTAAAGAGACATCAAGGAGGACTCCAGGAGTCAAGGAGGCTTTTGGACTGTGGCAGCATTTCCGCCATGAGCAGCAGGGCTGGGAAGCCTGCAGGATGCTAGAACTAGTGTTCCCATCACAGAGAGAGCAGGGAGAGATTCTTTGTTTCTGAGTGTGAGGAGTAGGACCCTTAGACAAAGAGGAAGGAGAATCTTTTTATTTTCTTAAAACCACTTTGGGAGTGCATTTGTATTCAAGAGGCGATAGAGAACCTCAACAAGGCTGGGGAGTTGGGGTAGGCAGGAATCTGGAAGACAGGATAACTCTTGAAAGCCTGGAGAGAGTCTGTGGTTTACGTCCAGTCCCAAGGCGATGGATGGGAGGAGTCCTGGTGTGTTTAGACATGGTGTGTTTCTCACATTCTAGGGAGGTGTCGTAAGTCAGTGCCCAGAGCCCAGTCCCATGGCCCCTGCTCAGGACCATGAATGAAGACCCTGGTCTGGGGCATCAAGGTCTGTGTGAAGGAGCAACAGGAGCCTGTGGGCAGGCAGATGTCTTGGGAGGGAAGGCGTTTGGAGCCAAGTCTAGAGAAGCTTCTCACTGACTCATTCTCTCAAGCTGAGCCTCTCAAGAAAGGAAGGAGGCAGCAGAGATGAGGGTCCCACGTGGCAGGGGAGGAAGGAAGGAGCTGTGGGAAAACACATCCACATTTAGTCATCTGCTCATCATTCAAGAAATGTTTCCTGAGAGTCTGTTACGTTCCTGGGGCTGGTCTCCTGCAATGCCTGTCACTGGTGGACAGGCAGACCTGAGATAGAACTCTGTGTGCTCAGCCATCCTGCCGAGTCCTGATGCCCTTTCCCATATTCCTTCCACTCAGACACCCAGAGGGTCAGAGCACAAATAGCCTTCAGAGCTTCTCATCTGGGCTTCTCAATATTGGTCTACAATGTGGATTCCTCTGACCCCATTGAGTCCCAGCATTCAAATAATCTACAGATAGCCTGGAAGGAACCACCCACTCATCACTGCCTCCATGAAACTCCCAGGGCACTGTGGACACCTTTGAACACGTTTCAAGCATCCCACATCGTATACCATCCACATAATTTCTGGGGGTTGGGAGCCTCTTAGAGGGTTCCCCAAGACTTCCCAGGGTGCGGAGGGAGCTTAACTCCATGGACCCTGATGCTGCACGGCATGTAGGCTGGGCCTCCCTGTTGGCCTTGCCCTTCTGGAATAGCCCTTGGTCGGTCCTCCCTTCCTTGTACTTACAGTCAGGTCTTCTGCTTCCAGGGGACGTAGATGGGGCCCAGGAGGACAGCTATGAGGAGCAGCACAGTAAGAGATGATGCCGGGCCTGGAAATCAGGGAAGAGGAGGAGCTATGAGAGAGGCCACTTGGGAGGCCCTTGTAGGGGCCTCCGCCTCCATCTGAGGCTGCCTGGGCCCATTTATGCCCCACCTTTGAACTTGCATCCTGCCCTGGCTATCCTCACTCCAGCACAAGGCAGAAGCCACAGAAAGAGGCTCCCCATTCTCACTCATCCTGTCCCGGGTTGCCAGCTTATTCTCCTGGAGGGAAGAGGTGGAGGGAGCGTGTACTCAGGTGTTCATACATGTGGCAACTGGGTTCCTTACTTGACCCTCACAAGCCTGTGGGAGCAGGGATTATCATTCTGTTCTGATAGGGAAACTGAGGCCCATGGATTTTAGGGAGGGTCACAAGGTTACTTGCATTCAAACCTAAAGAAGCTCATCACTAGTGTTCCTTAGGATGATCCGTGAGACCGTATCCTTTGGAACAAAACAAGTCCAACTTCCCAGGGAAATTTTAATGACTGTAAAAGCGTAGGCAGGTGGCTTGAGGATGGCTTCACAATGAGAGTTGCAGGTTCCCTGTTTAGCCCCAGAAGTAAGGGGAGGACTCCGTGTTCTCAGAACCTGGAGGAGCCGTGGAGCGCTGGACATAATGAAACCATCTGGCTAGAAAACACCCTGGTGAGTCATGGAAATGGGTCTCATGCTTGGGAGGGCCTCAGAGGTCACCTAGGCCACCTCCACTCCAGTGCAGGTGTCATCTGAAATCTTTCTGTTAGTTGGGCACACTCAGTTACGGGGAAGCACATGTTTGGACTCTGCATTTTTAACATGAGCAGTTCGGGCTTTAAAATAAACATTTTTAACAAGAGCAGTTCGGGCTTTTAAAATCAACATTTTTAACACGAGCAGTTTGGGCCATTAAAGATATTACAGTGTATTTTAAATAAATAAAATGGTGCTGGTGGGTCCTTAAGGAAGAAATGGAAATCTCAGCATCTTTGGCTGCTGGGGTGTTAGAGGCCAGCAGTTCTCGGCTGGGTGGCTCTCTGGGACTTCTCCCTTGAGAGCTGCACTGCCCAAGTTCACTCCTCCTTCTAAGGGACAGCCCACAAGAAAGATTGGCTGAATTGAAAATAGGAGGGCCACGCCTCTCTCCTCAATTAAAAACCCTCTCAGCTCTTCGATCTCCCCAGGAGCAGCTGGGTCTTTGTCCTACTTGCACTGTAGCTCAGCACCTCCCTCCTCCTACAGTCCTGCCTCCCCATTTCCTGAGGCATGTTGACCCTACAGCTCTTCAGGAAGCTTCCTGCATTCCTGTATCCATCTCTAGTCTGCCTTACAGAGAAACTGACCTTGGTAAGTGGTCTGGAAAACAGACTCTAAAATATGAGTTTGAAACCTATATACTCATCAGCTCGTAATGAGGACCCCAGGGCTGGCAGTGAGTGGGGCTAGGCACCATGGCTTGTGGCTGTGATGCAGTTGATAAAACTTTCACTGGCAGTAAACTGGGATGGTGTAACCACAGGCAGGAAATTCCTTGGCATCGGGCTTTTGAAACAGATTGGGAAATGGTAGTTATAAGGACTAAGTTGTTCGATGGCTATCACTGGGCATCAATTTTTGGGGGGAAAGATGCTGAGAAGCTAAGAGTGATTGATTAGGAGTTAAGGTTCACTGTGAAAGCAAGAGGACTTCTTGGCAGCACTGTACTTTCTTATCTCTTGTGACTACATGGCAGAAAGAACAGAGGGTTGGGCTCTGGACATCATTAAAAGAGTAGCAGAATCACAGAGGAGGATGAATCTCAGCTTCAACGGTTGCTATGCTGGGGTAGGGTCCTGATGGGGAAGTTGTGGGACCCTGAGATGTGGGAATGGACATTTGGGTCAAAGCACTTAAAGATCTTCAGTTGATGTAGGAGCTGCCAGGTACAATTGCAGCAGCATAGCTACTTATTTCTACAAAATATCCTCCCCAAATCAAAATAAAAAATGAAAACAAAATAGTAACTTCTGCACAGCTCTGTTCTCAGTATTACTTGAAGATAGAAGGCCAAACTGCAAAATGACTGTGAGTCAAAACACTCACCTAACCCTAGTGCACAGTCTGTCACCAGGCTCCCACACCAATGGTGCAGCACTTACGTAATCACAAGGCATCTTGCACTTTACCTGCCAGCCTAGACAACTTAAAATGCATTTCCAGCCTTAGTACCTGAGCAAAGATGCTACATCTGGCAAACCGAAGGCACCCAAAAATGGCAGCCCTGGTCCTGGTCCAAGCCAGTGTGGATGAATAACTAAAAAGCAAATGCAATCCAGTCTTGATGGTGCAGTTTTACCTCCCTGAGAAGTAAAACTATGAACCTTAGAAACATCACAAGGAACAGGAATAGGAGAAATTCCAAGGTGGGAGAGGAAGAAGGGAGACTGACTAGGGGCCTCAGGACAGAGGGACAGCCCTGCAGCCAGGCACCTGGAACCCACCCCCCAATACCAGCCCAGCCATAAACAGAGGCAAAGGAACGACATAGAAAAGAGCAAAAGCCTCAAGTCAATTAAATCGCCACTTCAAGAAACTAGAAAAAGTAGAACAAAATAAACTCAAAGCAAGCAGGAGACAGGAATTAATACAAAGAAGAGTGCAAAAAATTAATAAACTGAAAACAGAAAAACAATTTAAAAAACTCACTGAAAAAAAGTGGTCCTTTGAAAAGATCAATAAAATAGGGGAAAAAAACTATAGCAAGGCTGATGAAGAAGAAAACAGAAATGGCATATTTTCAATATCAGGTTGAAACAGGGGATATCACCATAGACCCTTCAGACACCAAAAAGATAATAAGGAGATATTATGAACAATTCTACACACAAAAATATGACAACTTAGATAAAATGGACACAAACTTCTTCAAAAAGCACCACTTACCGGAACTCACCCAATACGAAATGAGTAATATGAGTAACCCTAAACTATTGAGGAAATTGAATTCATCATTTTAAAACACCCCTCAAAATTCTTGAGACCCAAGTGTTTCAGAGAAAAATACTGCAAAGCATTTAAAGATGAATTAAATCCAAATTTAGTGCACAGAAAAATAGTCGTAATAGGAATTTGAGGAAAATTTGCATGTATACTCCATTTTAGATGATATGAGGGAATTGTTTTAATAATTTTATGAAATTCAGTGATTAATAATTTGAAATAACATAATATATTATATATTATAATATTATATATATTATATATGTAACTATAATAATGATAAACCTGTCTTTAGTCATAAGATCACCCAACTATGGATTCCATTTACAACTGAGTGTACACGCATGACTGAGTTAGCTGTGGACGTGATCACACACCTTCCATACATCTCTGATTATAGAAGACATTGTTTGCCCTCCATTTCCTATATTTACTCTTCCAGTAGGCAGGGACATGGACAAATCTATGACTTAGCACTGACCCAGCAGATAAGACTAACACCATAAGGTATGTGGGAGGAACCTGGCCCTCTGAAAAGTCTTGTGGAGTTAAGACCCCTCCTGGTATCACGTAAGAGGGAAGTAAGACATATTTTGGTCATAGAGAGGGGAATACAGGCCAACTTCAGGTCCATGGGATAATGCCCAGCAGAAGAGGAATGTTTCTCTAACTAGCACAAATTTGCATTTTAGGCTGATACTGACCTTGTCCTCAGGGACCCAGATTTACTTTAATTAGTTTGAACCAATCACCTGATCTAAAGGCAAGAGGTCTTCAACAACATCCCCCATGACTTCCCAAGTCCTGGTTTCCCCTTCTTTAAAACTCCAGACTCACCGGGTGATTGAAGCAAAAACAGAGATCATAGATGAATGGAAATTTGCACTTAGTAAATTTGCAGAGGAGGTTGTAATTATTGTTGCTCAAATATCACCATCAGGACACAGAAGAGGTCTGTTCTGTGACCATTCATGGTCACCTGCAGGCCTGTTACCGTTTTAAACTACATTTGTCTTTCTGAAACATACACAGTAGATGTCAGGGTGTACTGGGATGAGGTCATAAATGTGGATGGAAAAGTTTAGGATGAAACAGAAACAAAGCAGAAGCTACAAAAAGTAGGGAGCACGAGGGTGGGCTGATGAGAAACAGGGGCGTAACAACTCTCAAGGAATAAGGGAAGGCAAAGGACTCTATGAAAAGATGGTTCCCCCTGCCTCCCTCTTTGCTTCTTAAATATATATTTATGTCAAAAGTTCTATTAACTTGTGCATCAATTTCTTACTAGTGGTGACCCTTGGTATGTGGGATTTGGGGGGATGGAGCTGACATTAAAATTTTACTCTGTATTTATAGACTTCTAGCTTATTTTATAACAAGCATGGATATTACTTTTAACATGAAAGAAAGAGACAAAATTTAAAAATTTTGAATAACCTCACCATGGGTGGCATCTGAGCTCTGGTCCTTCTGGTGGGCTGAGACCTCCAGGACAAGGCTTTTGTTGACCGCCAGCTGTCCATCATGCTTCACCTGGCAAGTGAGGACCACATCATCCCTTTGGTCAGATGTGTCCACCAGGAGCCAGCTTGTCCAGTTGTAGGTACCATCCTTGTTCTCTGTAAGGGTCGAGGCCGTTTCTGTCCGGCACACGTTTCCATTCTCCAGCCAGGTCAACTGTAGATTCTGGGGGTAGAAATTCCTCACCTGGTAGGTGATGTTTACCTGGTTCCCTGCCCTCATGGGCTGTTGAGTAACCTCCAAGGTGGGTGGAACTGAAACAGGACAGGGCAGAAGCTCTGACCTTGTGGCACAGACAGATCACAGAGAGGGCTCCATAACTTAGCTCCCACCACCACGGTGAGGGCGTCACCAGGACGGTGCTAGGCAGGCAGCACGTGCTCAGACATTGAGGGTGCTCTTTGCATATGAGTGAAATTACAAAGCACAATGCCTGGCACACAGTAGGTGCCATAGAACTGATAGCTCCTACTAGGGTAAGATTGAGTGAAATCTACAAGTACAACCCCTGGCATGCAGTTGGAATGTCATAACTGTAACAAAATCAGTGCAACCACCAAAGACGTAGGGGCTTGGCTCATAGTAGGTGCTCACTAATAGTAGTTGTTCTTGGTGAGAAAAATGAAGCTCTCTAGTGGAGAGCTTGGCACATGACCAAGTGCCAAAGTCACTGGTCCCCTTGGTCCCATGACTGCTGCCAATAAAATGGTAGTAAGTGACCAGCACACCTAGGTGTATGGGAGGTGGGCAGCACAATTAGGGAATAGATTCCAGGCCATTCAAGCTCTGGAGCAATAACCTGGGGAGAGGGGAGTGGGTATGGCAGCCAGATGTGGGCTTGGGCTGGGTGTGAGGGTCCTCTACCTCGGATGGCCTCAGACAAGTTTGCAGTCCCACGAAGAGGGTCCCCCTGCAAGGTGACGTGGGCCACCTCACACGTGACCTGAGAGCGAACGTCCCAGGGGGCCAGAACCACCCTGGCTGTGCTGCGGATGCTGTAGGACACGCTCTTTCCTGCGGGGTCCACGCTGGTCTGGACGTCTGAGAGCTCGTTCCCATTTTTGAACCATTTCAGGGTGATGTCTCTGGGGGAGAAGCCGTGGGACTTGCAGGTGAAGCTCACTGTGTGCTCAGGTGTGGCCCTCGCCGCAGGGCCCGATACCACTGGGGCAGAGGGTTTGGCTACAAAAGGAGCATCGATAAACAAGAGACATGACTGAGATGATGATCACTAATAATGAGTGTGTGACACTGTTAAGAACCTTCAGATACGTTAATTTTAATTCTTCTAATAATGTGGAGAGGATGGTGTTCTTATTCTCATTTTACATAGCAGGGTACAAAGGTTGGAAGAGGTGAGGACCAGCCCCAGGTCAGACAGTGTAGGGGAAGGTCCCAGAGGGAGGTCCAGGCCTGAGTTCAAAGTCTTCCTCTCCACACAGGGTGACTTCCACCAACCTGGGCACAGCAACAAAGTTACTGATTGATCTCCCTTTGTGTATTAACTAGTCCTACCCTGTTTCCCCCGGAGAGCTCAGCAACCTCAGAGAGGGTGTTTACAGAAGTCAAAGTAAGGAACAATGGCAAAGTGGCACCACCGTGCGAACTGCAACCAGGCTGTTCAGCCCATGAGAGGGGTGGCCTGGCATACCCAGCTCCTCATCTGCAAAATGGGACAGCAGCATTTTTCCTTCCCAGGGGTGCAACAAGGATTAAATGAGGCAATGGAAGAAGTTTTGCTTTTGATCAGTCAGAAGATGCTTCATAAAAATAAACACAGATCTGTCTTTAACCCAGACTTTATATACACCCAGAGCTGTCTCTTTGTGTATTTATGAATTTATTTCATATTTTTCATTCTTTTCATAATATTCCAGTAGAGTTTTTGAAAGAAAATGAAGTCGTTAAGGCTAAAACTTTAACATGGAGTCAAGCGTTTGTAAGAGCATTGCACTCACACCTGCTGAAGGTCAAGCCACAGGATGCTGCTGTAGACCTGGATAACAACGCACTGAAGTCAAGGTACATGGGATTTTGATCACTCTCATCCTGGAGTGTCCTAATTAAGTAACCAAAGAATACGAGTTTGCAGTTTAGCATTTCTGCCAGCCAATGAACTGTTTTCAAAAACAACCTTTTATGAAAGTCCCCTGTAAAAAGCCTTTCCTGCATTGCCCTATGGGCCACTATTCAGGGCTGCCATGACTCGGGGTTCCCAAATTGCAACTCTTTAATTCACAAATAAATGCTATTTCCTTTGGCCTTCCTATCAATCATTATTTTTTTTTAGTTAGCAGGCCTAATCTGTGACAAGTCCCAAATTTGAAAAGAAGGAAGGTTTCTTGGAATCTAGGTCTTCAGTTGGGCCAGTTTGGGGTCAAAAACAATGATCACTGAGTACTAAGAAAGCCAAAGGTGGGTGATTTCTTCATCGTTAATCCATTACAAGAGACAAAGATCCAGGCCACCCCAACAGGCAGAAATCTATCCTGGGTCCTGAAAGCACACAAACTGGAGAATCAGAAAAATGAGGATAGTTTCTCCCTGTAGATGAGTCCTAAACGTGTCTCCAGATTGCTAATTATTACCCTGCGCCTCCTATAGCAGTCACCAGGAAACATGTGTTAGGCATACTTGCATTTGTAAATATTAACTTGCTCCCAACCACATGCAAACAGTTTATGGGCACAGTACAAAGGGTGTCACTTGAAGAAGTCAAGTCATTAAGACACCAGCAGCATTGGGCATCCCTAGAGGGCTGAGAGTCTGCAATCATTTCCCATTTGTTGAAGGCTTCTCAGGAGCTGGCTGTTCCCTCTGTACCTCTCAGCTCTTTAATCCTCCCTTCATTGCCTTGAGGGGGTCCTCGTGTGAGTCCCTTATAGGACCAAGGTCTGAGGGGACCCCAGCTGGCAAAGGGCCAAAAGTGGATAAAAATCCCACACTGGTAAGATGAGGGAGGGTGAATGCAAGCACAGAGCCTGGTATGTAGCAGGTGCTTAATAAATGAGCCCTGTGGCTGTTATCAAGAGGTTTGGTCATTACTGCTTCTGAATCTACACATTTATTCTTTAGGCAGCAGAACATAGAGGAGTAGAAACACCAAAAGGCTCAAATCCTGCTCCCTGTAGCTCACGAAAAACTCAAATGATAATAGAAGCAAAACCACCAAGTCTGGACAATTGGCTTTCAAAAAACAAGTAAGATCATAGGTAGAGCTGGAAGCATTTTGGAAGGAGGAGAGAACAGAGTCCTCTGTGACATCTTTTCATTATTATTATTTTACTTTAAGTTCTGGGATACAAGTGCAGAATGTGTAGGTTTGTTACGTAGGTGTATGTGTTTCATGGGGGTTTGCTGCACCTATCAACCCAACATCTAGATTTTAAGCCCTGCATGCATTAGCTATTTGTCCTAAGGCTCTCCCTCCCCTCATCCCCCACCGCCTGATTGGCCCCGGTGTGTGTTGTTCCCCTCCCTGTGTCCATGTGTTCGCATTGTTCAACTCCCACTTATGAGTGAGAACATGTGGTGTTTGGTTTTCTGTCCCTGTGTTAGTTTGCTGAGGATAATGGTTTCCAGCTTCACCCATGACCCTGCAAAGGACATGAACTCATTCTTTTTTATGGCTGCATAGTATTGCATGGTGTATATGTACCACATTTTCTTTGTCCAGTCTATCACTGATGTGCGTTCAGGTTGGTTTCATGTCTTTGCTATTGTAAATAGTGTTGCAATAAACATACATGTGCATGTGTCTTTATAGTAGAATGAGTAATATTCCTTTGGGTACATACCCAGTAATGATGGTATCTCTGGTTCTAGATCCTTGAGGAATCACCACATTGTCTTCCACAATCGTTGAACTAGTTTACATTCCCACCAAGAATGTAAAAGCGTTCCTATTTCTCCACAGCCTCACCAGCATCTATTGCTTCCTAACTTTTTAATAATCACCATTCTGACTGGCATGAGGTGGTATCTCATTGTGGGTTTGATTTTCATTTCTCTAATGATCGGTGATGTTGAGGGTTTTTTTTCATATATTTGTTGGCCACATAAATGTCTTCTTTTGAGAAGTGTCTGTTCAAATCCTTTGCATACTTTTTGATGGAGTTGTTTGTTTTTTTTCTTGTGAATTTGTTTACATTCCTTGTAGATTCTGGATACTAGATCTTTGTCAGATGGGTAGATTGCAAAAATTTTCTCCCATTCTGGAGGTTGCTTGTTCACTCTGATGATAGTTTCTATTCCTGTGCAGAATCTCTTTGGTTTAATTAGATCCCATTTGTCAACTTTCGCTTTTGTTGCAATTGCTTTTGGCATTTTCGTCATGAAGTCTTTGCCCATGCCTATGCCTGAATGGTATTGCCTAGGTTTTCTTCTAGGGTTTTTATGGTTTTGGGTTTTACATTTAAGTCTTTAATCCATCTTGAGTTAATTTTTGTATAAGGTGTAAGGAAGGAGTCCAGTTTCAGTTTTCTGTATATGGCTAGCCAGTTTTCCCAGCCCCATTTATTAAATAGGGAATCCTTTCCCCATTGCTTGTTTTTCTCAGGTTTGTTGAAGATCAGATGGTTGTAAATGTACAGTGTTATTTCCGAGGTCTCTGCTCTATTCCATTGATCTATATGTCT
The DNA here is from genome assembly GCF_000951045.1 of Mandrillus leucophaeus. NCBI lineage: Eukaryota > Metazoa > Chordata > Mammalia > Primates > Cercopithecidae > Mandrillus > Mandrillus leucophaeus. The sequence goes on from NW_012098210.1 coordinate 310,834, forward strand.
GTTTTGGTACCAGTACCATGCTGTTTTGGTTACTGTAGCCTTGTAATATAGTTTGAAGTCAGGTTGCGTGATGCCTCCAATTTTGTTCTTTTTGCTTAGGATTGTCTTGGCTATACTGGCTTCTTTTTTTGGTACAATATACAATTTAATGTAGTTTTTTCTAATTCTGTGAAGAATGTCAATGGTAATTTGATGGGAATAGCATTGAATCTATAAATTACTTTGGGCAGTATGGCCATTTTCATGATATTCATCCTTCCTATCCATGAGCATGGAATGCTTTTCCATTTGTTTGTGTCCTCTCTTATTTCCTTGAAGCAGTTGTTTGTAGTTCTCCTTGAAAGGTCCTTCAAATCCCTTATAAGTTGTATTCTTAGGTATTTTATTATCTTTGTACCAATTGTGAATGGGAGTTCATTCATGATTTGGCTCTCTGCTTGTCTGTTGTTGGTGTATAGGAATGCTTGTGATTTTTGCACACCGATTTTGTATCCTGAGACTTTGCTGAAGGTGCTTATCAGCTTAAGGAGTTTTGGGCTGAAATGATGGGGCATTCTAAATATAGGATCATGTCATCTGCAAACAAAGACAATTTGACTTCCTCTCTTCCTATTTGAATACTCCTTATTTCCTTCTCTTGCTTGATTGCTCTGGCCAGCACTTCCAATACTATGTTGAATAGAAATGGTGAGAGAGGGCATCCTTGTCTTGTGCTGGTTTTCAAGGGGAATGTTTCCAGCTTTTGCACATTCATTATGATATTGGTTGTGGGTTTGTCATAAGTAGTTCTTTTTATTTTGAGATATGTTCCATCAATACCTAGTTTATTGAGAGTTTTTAGCATGAAGCAGTGTTGAATTGTATTGAAGGCCTTTTCTGCATCTATTAAGATAATCATGTGGTTTTTATCATTGGTTCTGTTTATGTAATGGATTACTTTTACTGATTTGCATATGTTGAACCAGCCTTGCATCCCAGGGATGAAGCCAACTTGATTGTAGTGGATAAACTTTTTGATGTGCTGTGGGATTCAGTTTGCCAGTATTTTATTGAGGATTTTCACATCGATGCTTATCAGGGATACTGGCCTGATGTTTTATTTTTTTGTTGTGTCTCTGCCAGGCTTTGGTATTAGGATAATGCTGGCCTCATAAAATGAGTCAGGGAGGTGTTCCTCTTTTTCTAGTATTTGGAATAGTTTCAAAAGGAATGGTTCCATCTCCTCTTTGTACCTCTGGTAGAATTCGGCTGTGAATCCGTCTGGTCCTGGGCTTTTTTTTGGTTGGTAGGCTTTTAATTACTGCCTCAATTTCAAAACTTGTTATTGGTCTATTCAGGGACTCAACTTCTTGATTTAGTCTTGGGAGGGTGTATGTGTCCAGGAATTTATCCATTTCTTCTAGATTTTCTAGTTTATTTGCATAGAGGTGTTCATGGTATTTTCTGATGGTAGTTTGTGTTTCCATGGAGTCAGCAGTGATATCCCCTTTATCTTTTTTTAATGTGTCTATTTGATTCTTCTCTCTTTTCTTCTTTATTAGTCTAGCTAGTGGTCTATTTGTTAATTTCTTCAAAAAACCAGCTCCTGGGTTCATTGACTTTTTTGAAGGGTTTTTTGTGTCTCTATCTCCTTCAGTTTGGCTCTGATCTTAGTCATTTCTTGTCTTCTGCTAGCTTTTGGATTTCTTTGCTCTTGCTTCTCTAGTTCTTTTAATTGTGATGTTAGGGTGTTGATTTCAGATCTTTCTAGCTCTCTGATGTGGGCATTTAGTGCTATAAATTTCCCTCTAAACACTGCTTTAGCTGTGTCCCAGAGATTCTCATATGTTTTCTCTTTGTTCTCATTGGTTTCAAATAACTTCTTAATTTCTGCCTTAATTTTATTATTTACCCAGGAGTCATTCAGGAGCAGGCTGTTCGATTTCCATGTAGTTGTGTGGTTTTGAGTGAGTTTCTTAATTCTGAATTCTAATTTGATTGAACTGTGGTCTGATAAACTGTCTGCTATGATTTCCGTTCTTTTGCATTTGCTGAGGTGTGCTTTACTTCCAATTGTGTGGTTGATTTTAGAATAAGTGCCTTGTGGCACTGAGAAGAATGTATTTTCTGTTGATTTGGGGTGGAGAGGTCTGTAGGTGTTTATTAGGTCCACTTGATCCAGAGCTGAGTTCAAGCCCTGAATATCATTATTAAGTTTTTGTCTCATTGGTCTGTCTAATATTGACAATAGGGTGTTAAAGCCTCCCACTATTATTGTGTGGGAGTCTAAGCCTTTTTGTAAGTCTCTCAGAACTCGTTTTATGAATCTGGGTGCTCCTGTATTGGGGGCACATATATTTAGGATAGTTAGTTGAAATGATCCCTTTACCATTATGTAATGCCCTTCTTTATCTTTTTTGATCTTTGTTGGTTTAAAGTTTCTTTTGTCCGGGAGTAGGATTACAACTCCCGCCTTTTTTTGCTTTCCATTTGCCTGGTAAATTTTCCTCTATCCCTTTATTTTGAGCCTATGTGTGTCTTTGCATGTGAGATGAGTCTCCTAAACACCACACACCAATGGGGCTTGACTCTTGATCCAATTTGCCTGTCTGTGTCTTTTAATTGGGGCACTTAGCCCATTTACATTTAAGCTTAATATTGTTATGTGTGAATTTGATCCTGGCACGGGGATCAGGACCCATTTAACGAAGCACTTTGACTGTCCCTTGGTGGAGTGGGTGTGCTTCAGTGGGGGGTAACCCACTTATCTGGGCTGCCCAGATTTCTCCGAACTAGCAGGAGGAAAAACTAAGTCTGCCAGACTAAGACTGCGGCCACCCCTCCCCATAGGGGCTCAGGCCCAGGGAGATCAGAGTTCTGTCCCTGAGACCCGGTCTGGAGTTGCTGGAGTTCCTGCAAGGAGGCCCCACCCAGTGAGGAGGGATGGGTCTGTCCTGAAGAGGCACTCTGGCCACAGTCTGCCACAGCTGATGTGTTGGGCTGTGGGGGATACTTCTTGGAAACAGGCCATCCAACCTTCCTGGCGCCAGTAGGGGAAAAGCGTGGCCTGGAGCTACAGAGATGGCTGCCACCTTTCCCTTGCCCTGGGAACTTAGTGTGTTAAGCAATGATCAGTCCCAGTGCTGGCTGCCGCCCATCCCCCGAGGAGCTCAGCCGACTTAGACAGCAGGCAACCACAGCTGTGGTCCTGGCCGCCCCTTACCCTGGGATCTCGACAGCCTTAAGGAGATTCTAGCTAAATGACTGTTGAGAATCTGCATGGCTCTGTGGTTGGGACCCTAGGCCCCAGTGGCGTGGGCCCACGAGTGGGATCTTCCGATCCGTGGGTTGCATAGCTCTGTGGATAAAGCTCGGTTTCACAGGCTAGGTAGCACGCTCACTCACCGCCTCCCTTGACTGGGGGATGGGGGCTTCCCTGCCCCACAGCTCTCAGGTGGGCCGCTGCACCACACTGCTCTTCCTCTCTGTGGGTCTCGCCAGCTGCCTAGTCAATTCTAATGTCAGAACCTGGATACTTTGGTTAGTGTTGCTCACTTTTATGGTTCTTTTCCATGGGAGCCTCGGATTACTACTGCTTCTAGTCAGCCATCTTGGCCCTGCCCTGCTGTAACATCTTGGTGTTTTGAGGCAGGGAGGCTTTTGGAGCTGAGGAGTACTGGGATTTCAGTGCTTTTTTAGATACAAATGTTTTCACAATGGAAAGTCCTCTAGCACTGAGGCTGGATCTGAGCAGAGCTTTATCCGGAAACTCTATCTTGGGTCCTGAGGCCTGTACTGTGGGAGGGGTCCTAGCCAGGGCACCGAGGCCTCCTGAGATGTTTCCACCACATTTTTTTCTGAAGCACCTACCCCCAGAAAAGCTGTTCTCAAAGCCCCCACCCCAGGGGGCACGACCTTTGCCAAGGGACTGCGTATGAGAATCTTCTGGAGTCATGAAGAGTTCAGATGTCCAGGCCCATGTCAGACCAATTAAATTGGCATTTTTAGGGTGGATCCTGAGTCCATGTTTGTAAACATTTTTGTCAGAATTTCCCAGGTGATTCTAATGGGCGGCCAGGATTGAAAGCTACCAGACTCCACCCCAAACCCCATATATCCTTGAGGCCTGGAGGAGCACTGACCCATCTGAAGTGTCATGGCTTCAGCATCACACAGTTCACATTTATGGAACATTTACTGCACTCCAGGTGCTGCTCTGAGCATGTTACATGATTTAACTCCTTCAGCTCTGCCCCCAGTCTGTGATGTCAGTGTTATCATCAACAGGCGAGGACACCAAGGCCCACGGTGGTGGTTGCCTTGTCCCAGGTCGCAAAGCTAGAAAGTGGCAGAGCCGGGAAGTGGTCCAGGCAGTTGAGATCCTGCCCATGCTGTCCTAACCACTGTTCTGTGGAAGTTCAGTAATCACCTGAACACTACCACCATTAGGGGCTCTGTGCACATCCTCTCCAATCCTCGCAGAACCTAGAGTGGGGGCCATGATTATCAGCATCACACAGATGGAGAAACTGAGGACTCAAGGGAAGGCAAGCCTGGCCTAAGATTACACAACCTTGAAATAGCACCTCAATTTGGGGATGCTTAGAATGTGCTAGGTGATTTACAGAGAGAACCTCAAATCCTATCCCCTCTCCTAAAGGAGTCGTGATGATCACCATTTTACAGATGAGGAAACTGAGGCTGAGAGAAATGAAGGCACTGCCTCCTTGTCCTCCATGTGTCCCAGTGGGCACCTCCTGTGTCCCACCAAGCACTCCTGTCCATCAACCGAGCAAGTGCCCTGAATTCTTGAGCCCCAACACTGACCGCACTCTTAATTATGCCTTCGAGATTCTTGACTTCATGCAATTCTAGTGAGAAGCCTCCCTCCTGGGTGTCCAGGCCCAGATACCCTGTAGCCATAAAACACTGTGGGCTCCTGACAGCCCAAGGGGAGCATGGAAACTTGCTCCTATGGGCCCGATGCACCCCATAGGAAATACGTCATCTCCTCATCCTTGGTCCTTAGCACCAACAAGGGGTGGGCACGTGCTCTGCTGGGCTGCAGGAGGCCCGACTCTGCTCCGTAGATGCTGCTCAGTGAAGGAGAAACAGCGTAACACGGGGGTAGAGTCCTAAATGCTTCATGTGTGCTGAGACCTGTCCTTTAGGAACAAGCCTGATATATGAGACACATGCAGGACCTTTCTGATGGGAGTGTAAAGCCAGCCCCTCCTACCCCTTCAGGGCTTTTTTTTTTTTTTTTTTTTCATTTTATTTGTCTGCTTGTTTGTTTGTTTGTTTGTTTGACTGACAGAGTTTCACTCTTGTTGCCCAGGCAGGAGTGCAATGCTGCGATCTCGGCTCACTGCAACCTCCATCTTCCAGGTTCAAGCAATTCTCCTGCCTCAGCCTCCCCAGTAGCTGGGATTAGAGGCACGTGCCACCATGCCTGGCTAATTTTGTACTTTTAGTAAAGACGGGGTTTCTCCATGTTGGTTAGGTGGTCTCAAACTCCTGACCTCAGGTGATCCACCGGCCATGGCCTCCCGAAGTGCTGGGATTACAGGCGTGAGCCACTGTACCCAGCCTCGGTTTTGTTCTTAATGCTTTTTGCTATAGAACTGAACAATGCCAGAGTTTGGAAAGAGAAGGTTGGAGCACTTCTCCACACTTGAAAAACCAGAGCTGAGTGAGTGCTGCAGAGACAAGGGCCGTGAGTCAGGCTGGTGGGGAGGAAACCTTGGCTCCCTGACCTGCTCACCACTCAGGTCACCTCTCTGAGCCTCAGTGTCCTCATCTTTAAAGGAGGCAACAAATGGCTCCTCCCTCATAGCGCTGGTTATAAGGAGACTCTGGCACAACTGCAGCTCCCTGGCCCCCTTCCCTGCCTCCCTCCTTTGTCATCCAGGGCATCATTTAGGCTAAGAGCATGGCAAAGAGGGGTGAGCACCCTATTAGGAATTAGCAGATCTGAGTCACACCTGAGCTACTTTCTGGCTGTGATTGCCTGGGCTGGGGAGGCACCATCTGGAAACTTCAGTGTCTTTGCCTATATTATCTGCACAATCAGGATAAAGCCACTTCCACATCTATGTTCAAGGGTTGTGGGGAGCCCTGTTGCTACACCATCTAGGAGGGAAATTAGACAATATTCTCATATATGAAAACACACACACCCTGTAACTTAGCAATGTCACTTCCAGTGGGTGTCTCCCACCTGAGTAGGGTGATACATGTACAAAGCCATCCACTGCAGGATTGTTAGTAGCTCAAGTTTGGGAACAACTTACATATCCATCAACAGGATGCTGTGAAATAAATTTTGGTATTTCCATAAATTGGAGTATTCTGCAGCTGTTAAAGAGTGGAGCAGTTCTACGTCCTGACGTGGAATCTCAATATGGAATGATAGGGCTTATGTTTGGAGAAAGTTTTCCAACCACCAGTGGGTTTTAGTGTCTGAATGTGAGGTGCATTCTGAACCTTTGGGAAATGGATGAAAAAAGAAATCCCGGCTCCCTGATCCATGGTTCTGTCTGAGGAGCTTTTATTTAGCACCTGTGATGCATCAGGTTCTTCTATGAAGACAGTGTCTTAACAAATGCTGGGGAAGGAAGGAGCCTGCCTCGATCCGGACCTGGACTCTAGCTTTGATTCCATCAATAACTGGCCCTGTGACTGTGGACAAGGCCCCTGTCATCTCTTGGCTTAAGTCCCCCATCTGTAAAGGGGAGTTGGGCTGAAAGCGTGAAGGTCTTTCCCATGTTGAAATGTCAGGATTCAGGAGGTGGGATGAGGATTCTGGGCCTCTGGCTGGAAACCCCAAATAGGTTTTATTGCTGCCTTAAATTGGGCACCCCTGAGCCAGCCATATGTATGACCTCTTTCCTGAGGTGAGGGATATTCTGAGATGACCCAGCTCTGCTCAGAGCCCACAGTGACTGTGTGACTCAGTCCTGAAATCACACAAGGCTTCAAATAGACCCACAGCAAACACCAAACTTGTTGGCATCTCCTCCCACCAGGCCATCAGACTGAAGAGTGAATCTGTGCCTCCCAGTAATCTTCCCTGTGTGATGTTTCTGAAGATTAAATAAAGAAAAACACGATTTACACACTCCATCCCCTGGATGGATTTCTCCTCATTAGAATGGAAGAGAATGTAAGCTTGGTGGAGGAAGAGCTATTGGCTGTTTCATTCACTGCTGTTTGCACAACATCCAGGGTGGAGTCTGGCACACAGTGGGTTCTCAGTGAGTGCCTGTTGCATAAAGAAAAGACTCGGCCAGCCTGAGACAGGAGCACTCTTTGGAGGCTGCAGGTGAGCTGTGGCCCTGTACCCGGGCAAATCACTCAATCTGTCAGTTTCCTCATTCATGGAACTAAAGGGCTGGGCCAGATTGGGAAGGACAAGAGCTGTAGAGCCAGACAGATTGGAGATGCAGTCTTTCCCATCATTTACCAGTCGTGGAACCTTGAGCAATAGCGTGATGTCCCTGGGCCTTAACTCACCTGATCTGTAGAAGGGGGTGACATCAGGTCATGAAAATGAGCACCCACCACCACACCTGATTGTTGCTCAAAGAATGGAAGGTGCTATTATTGAGTTATTGTCACACATCAAGGGATAAGGGAGATCCATGCTGTACTCACCACGCAAAGCCATCTCAGTGCCTGGTCCAGACTTAAACTCCACGTTCTCAGGGCTCCCTTTTCGAAACTTCACACAGTAGTAGGTGCCGGCATCTGCTGGGGTAATGCTACTGATGCGGATGGAAAAGTCCTTGTTGTTTCTTTTTGTGAGGTCTGAAACAGTTGTTACCCGGGGGAAGTGGCCTTCTTTTTGATTGTAGATTAATTCTCGGCCTGGTCCAACTCCTCTGAACCACAGGACAGGTCCCACGGGAAGCAGGGAGGTCACAGTGCAGTGCAGAGTGGCCGACTCTCCAACTGCGACCAACAGGAGCTTCTCAGGCTGAATCATCTGTAGCTCCTCTTCACCTGCCACTTCTGGAAAGCAGCACAAAGCAATCATTTTTTCATCCTTACATAATTCTGTATTTCCTCGTGTTTATCAAAGACATTCAGTGACTGGGTGCACATCAGGAATCAGGAGCAGAACTTGATCTCAGCACACTGCGTGTATTATCTCATTTAACCCTCACAACAAGCCTATAACATGAGGTCGTATTACAATTGAGGGCACTGAGCCCTGAGGCACAGAGAGTTTCAATTTTTTTTTTTTTTTGAGAGAGGGTCCTGTTCTGTTGCCCAGGCTGGAGTGCTGAGGCATAATCATGGCTCACTGAAACTTCAACCTCTCAGGCTCAAGTGATCCTGCTACCTCAGCCTCCAGAGTAGCTAGGACCACATGTGTACACCACCATGCCAGGCTAATCTTGTATTTTTGTAGAAACAGGTCACACCATTCTGCCCAGGTTGCTCTTACTTGAGTACAAGTGATCCACTTGCCTCGGCTTTCCATAGTGCTGGGATGGCAGGTGAGAGCCATCAAGCCCAGCCAAGGGATTCAATTTCAAGGTAGAGCTTTGGGTTGAGGACCTGAGTAGAACTCCTGAACTCTACTTTGAAGTGTTTATATATATATACACACACACACACACACACACACACGTATATTATATATAATATATTATATATACACATATATATAATATATTATATATTATATATTATATATATGTATGTAGGTGTGTATTTAAAAGCTGTCAGTAAAGCTATGTGTCTTCTGCAGGCTGTTTTTTGCCTTTCCAAATTCTAGAGGCTGCCCACATTCCTTTCTCACTGTCACATCTTCCCATCACTCTAACATCTTGCTTGCATCCTCACATGTCCTTCTCAAATAATTCATCTCCTTCCTCCTTCTTATAAGGACTCTTCTGATACATTGGGTCCACTCTGACACTAGATCCAGTATTAAAACCACTGTCTTAAAAATGCTGAAGAAAGTAAAGGAAACAATGGACAAATAACTAAAACAGCAGGAATATAAACACATTAACAAAATAAGGACAGCCAGAATGAGAAATTATGAAGAGAAATCCAATAGAAACATTGAAGTTGAAAATACAACAATTGAAAGTTCAGTAGAGGGGTTCCCTAACAGGTGTGAGCAGGTGGAAGAAAAGTCATAAAGCTGCAAGATGGAATAATTAAACTTACTAAGACTGAGGTATGGATGGAAAATGGAATAAAGTATAGAGAACAGAATCTAAAGGAATTCTGGGACACTATCAAATGGATTGAAATATACATTATTAGAGTCCCAGGGGGAAAAAGAAGAGGAAGAAAAAAAGGAGCAGACGATTATTTGAAGAAATCACAGCCAAAACCTTCACAAACTTAATAAAATACATGAATGTACAAATTTAAAGACACTGAAGAAATGCAAGTTTAACTCAAGGATAGAATCTGAGACCCACACTAAAGTACATTATAATTCAACCGTCAAAAACTAAATTCAAAGAATCCTGAAAGCAGTGGGAGAGAAACGATTCCTCGCATTCAAGAGACCCTCAGTAGATTATCAGCTGAGCTCTTATATAAAGCATTGGAGGCCAGAAGACCGAGGGATGATGTGTTCAAAATGCTAAGAGGAAAAACCTGTCAACCATGAATTCTATACCTGGCGAAAGTGTCCTTCAAACACAAGGGAGAAATTAAGACATTCTCAGATAAACAAAAGCTAAGATAGTTCATGACCACAAAACCTTGCTTACAAGAAATGTTAAAGGGAGTGCTTCAGGTGGAAATGAAAGGATGCCATGTGGCAAATCAAAGTTATATGAAGAAATAAAGATGTCCAGTTATATGTAATTTTTTTAAAATCGTATTTACCTGATACCTCAACATCCCACAAACAAGTTGTGAGCACCCTGCCAAACCAGGTACAACACTGTGATAAAGCTAGTCCCAGCCACAGTTCCTCTTCTTGTCCTCCTCTACTGTGACCTAGTGACACTGAAACATTCTAGTAAAACCCATCATGCTTTTTCTTTGTGTCCTCCATCCTGACTCCTGGTAAAGGCAGTGGCTTCCCATCTCTTGTCTCTCTTGCTTCCCCTTCTGCTTTGTTGAGCCTTCTCCCTGGGGGCTCCTCCCATATGGCTTCCTGTGTGGCATGCCCTACCCCGCTATGTCTCTCCAGATGAAATTTTCATAACCATGTTAGAGTGATCCTTTAAGACATAACCTGCAGGACTTACTCTACCATTTTCATCAGTAGTGGCAATGAAGAGGGGATTATTCTAAACCAGGGTAGAAAGTTCCTAGGAGATGCACTTTGACTGTTCATGGCTTACTGATTTGCTACTTATTGGCTCCACGAATTTGAGAAGGCTTTTTACCCTGATGGCTTTCCTGTGCTGTGCTATGCACAGTTATGTGTTGCCTTCTGGAGTGCTGCCAAAGCTCGCTATCCTAAAGTGTGTATCCTATTCCAATATGAATAATGACAGCCGCATTTCTTCAGAGCACAGGATGATATAGCAACCTCTTCAAAGAAGACTCGTATGATACTTACAATAATGTCACATAATCCAGAATCTCTAAGTTGTTCTGAGGTACCAGTGGCAATGTATTCTTCATTTACAAATTTTACTTACAAATTAAAATCACAGGCACTCCTTTTAGTGCTTTCAAACAAACAAAAATACCTCTTCTCTCTAGAGACTTTGGCAATGATTTTCATTCCTCTTGGAATCTCTAGACCACTCCTCATGGTCATAAATTTCCCCAGGGCTTCTAACGCAAAATGAAAAATGAAACAAAACAAAAAAAGCCCCTCTCTGCCTTGTTCTTTACTTCATTCTAACAAAAAATGACTAGAATCTACTGGCTTGTGTTCCAGATCTAGGGGGAATACTTTCTGTTGCAAGCATTAACCACTGGTTGTCCCACAGGCCAGTCCCTGCTCATCTGAAATGGGTCTCATTGGAACTTAAACTTCTACTGAAACACAAAATTTAAATTTCTGTCAGGTACAGCTGCACACCTTTCTGTTGACAGTGGCCTTATTACTACTGGATTTGTTGATGCAACAATCCTCAACCAAATACTGGCTAACTGAATTGAACAGCATATTAGAAGGATAATAAACCATGAGCAAGTGGTATTTATTCCTGAAATACAAGTATGTTTCAATATACGAATGACAAACAAACAGTATGGTATGCCATATTTATAGAACAAATAGAAAAAACATCTATTTTGATCCTGATAAAATTTTGATCTGTTTTGATCAAAACATCTATTTTGATCATGATAAAAACATGATCATCTATTTTGATGCAGAAAAGCATCTGATAAATTTGTACATCTATTTATGATGAAAACAATCAATAAAAGGGATATATGAACACTTTCACAAGATGATTAACATTCACATACTCATACTTTATTTTTATTGTACTGATCATTGCCAAAAATTAATTTTTTCATTCACCTATTTACTATGTGTGTTGATTACTGTCTTTCTCCCCAGTGGATGCAAGCAGCAAAAGGGCAATTACTTTTTCTTTTTTATTCTACCAAAGTACCCCATGTTTCTATATCAGATCCTGGCACACAGTAGGTATCCAATAGGTATGTGTATAATGTTTGAATTGCTCAGTGGACATTTCCCTAGAAGACTGAAATCTTCTATTTTAGGTGGTTTGCTTCTGTGGAATTTGACAGAAAATGAGTTTCTCATGTAGAGGACTTAGTGAAAAAAAACAAAACAAACAAAAAAAACCAATCAATTTGCAAACATATAGAAAGTAGAAGAGCCCAGAGAAGAAAACCACAATCCTCCTTCACACCACATCGCCCACTCCACTCCCAAGAGCAGCAGCTGCAGAAATCGCACGGAATAGAATCAGGGCCGGAAGTGTTTGAGTAATGGTGAAACCTGTGACCTCTAGAGTCAGAGTGCCTGAGTTCAAATCATAACTCTACCAGTTACCAATGAGTGAGCTTGGAGCACTTTGTGCTTCTGTTTTCTTATGTGAGGGAATGTGACAAGAATATCTACTTTGTATATAATGATCACATGAAGTAAAAGATGTAAAGCATTTCCAACAGTGTCTGTCATATGGTGAATGTTCAAAAATTGTAAAGTTATTGCCTGGTAGATTTCCTAAGGCTTGGAGGCTTCAGTGGACATTAGATGACAAGGATAAGGATAAGAATATGGATACGGATATAAATATAACTATAGTTATAGGTAATATAGGCAGATCTGTGTCATTTGTATCCTCACATTTTTTTCCTCATCTCTACCATTCATGGAAGAGGAAATTTCAGAATAGAAATGCACAGAAATTCAGTTTTGAGGGAAAATGCATTTTACCAAGGGAGAAGTTTGCTTACCTGTTGCTTATATTAACAGATTGGGGGACTTTGAGTGGTAAGATTAGAGAATTAGGAAGAAGGCAGAATGGCTGGGCAATAGAGAAAACCACACATCTCTTTAATGCGCATTTCATGTAGACTGAAAAAATGAGTTGAAGGTTATAGTAAAGAAAGTATTTTTAAAATCCTGTGTGTGTTTCAGCATGGTCACATGAGATTTATCTCAGGAATGCAAGGATGGTACAACATTCATAAATCTCCAAATGTGATATGCTACGTCAAGGCAATCTTGAGCAAAAAGAACAAAGATGGGGCCAGGCATGGTGGCTCATGCCTGTAATCCCAGCACTTTGGGAGGCTGAGGCGAGCAGATCACAAGGTTAGGCGATCGAGACTGTCTTGGCCAACATGGTGAAACCCTGTCCCTACTAAAAACACAAAAAATTAGCCAGACATGGTGGTGCACACCTGTAGTCCCAGCTACTTAGGTGGCTGAGGCAGGGGAATCGCTTGAACCTGGGAGGTGGAGATTGCAGTGAGCCGAGATTGCACCACCATACTCCAGCCTGGTGACAGAGCGAGACTCCGTCTCAAAAAAAAAAAAAAAAAAAAAAAAAAGAACAAAGATGGAGGCACCACACTGCCTAATTTCAACATTGACTACAGTTTCAAAGTAATCAAAAAGGCATGGCACTGGCATAAAAAGAGACATTTAGACCAATAGATCAGAACAGAGAACCCAGCAATAAACTCACACATTCACACTCAATTGACTATTGACAAAAGTGTGAAGAAAACACAATGGTGAAAGATCTGTCTCTTCAAAAAGTGGTGTTGGGAAAACTGGATATCCATGTGTAGGGGAATGAAATTAGACCCTCTTCTCATGCCACATACAAAAACAACTCAAAATGGATTAAAGACTTAAATGTAAGATCTGAAACTGTATAAGAACTACAAGAAAAGTTTCATGACATTGGTCTTGGCAATACATTTTTGGATTTGAGCCCCAAAGCACAGGCAACAAAAGCAAAAATAGACAAATGGCATTAATAACAAACTAAAAAAGCTTCTACACAGCCAAGGAAACAATCAACAGAGTGAAGAGACAACCTACAGAATGGAAGAAGACATTTGCGAAGCGTACATCTAATAAGGAGTCCGTATACAAAATATATAAGGAAGTCAAACAACTTAACCATAAGAAAACAACCCTATTAAAATATGGGCCAAAGATCCAAATAGACATTTCTCAAAAGAAGATATTAAGATGGCAAGTCAGCATACTAAAAATATCCAATCTTACTATTCATGAGATAAATGCAAATTAAAACCGCGGTGAGCTATCATCTCACACGTGTAAGAATGGCTATTATCAAAAAGAGGAAATTTAACTAGTATTGGAGAAGACGTGGAAAAAAGGGAATGCTTGCAAACAGTTGGTGGGAATGTAAATTAGTAGAGCCATTAGTGAAAACAGTATGCAGGTTCCTCAAGAAATTAAAAATGTAACTCTTATCTGATCTGGCAATCTCACTATTGGCGTATATCCAAAGGAAATGACATCAGCATGTCACAGAGATACCTGCACTTCCATGTCCATTGCCACATTATTTACAATAGCCAAGATATGGAATCAACCTAGGTGTCTATCAGCAGGTAAATGGAGAAAGAAAATGTAGTATATATGCACAATGGAATTCTAATCAGCCTTACAAAAAGGGAAATCCTGCCATTTGCAACAACGTGGATGAACCTGGAGGACATTCTGCTAAGTGAAATAAGCCAGGCACAGAAAGACAAACACTGTATGATTTCACTTATATGTAGAATCTAAAAAGTTGAACTCATAGAAGTAGAAAGTAGAATGGTATTTATCCAGGGTTAGAGAGGGGGTGCAGTTGGGGAGATATTAGTCAAAGGATACAAAATTTCAATTTAGATAAGAGAAATAGGTTCAAGATATCTCTTGTACAATGTGGTGTTTATACCTAATAATATGAGTTGTATTCTTGAAAACTGCTGCGATAGCAGAGTTTACGAGTTCTCACAATAAAAAATGATAAATGTATAAGGTAATGCATATGTTTATTAGTTCAAATTAGTCATTCCACAATGAATGCATATTTCATAATATGTTGTACGTAAGTGTATATACTTTTGTCAAATAAAAATAAAATAAAATATTTATTTTGTTAAAAATTTCACTGAAAATAGAAAATAAATAAAAAGTTGGAGAAACAATGATTAAAAATGAAATCTCATATGTGCATGTACATGTACATGCATATGCACGTGTGTATATATATGTGTATGTGTAATGTGTACACAAATATATATAAAAGTTTGGCCTATCATGTTAGTACGTAAGGTTGTTTTGTGCATTAATTACAATTATTACAAATTTAAAAATCTCAGTAAAATATTTGGCACGTAGAAATCATCCAACATATTTTTAACAACATTTTGGAAATACATACATATGCTAGCATTTTACCTCTGGTTGTTTCTGACTGGCGTGATGGGTGACTATTAATCTAACGTTTGCTTCCCTGCATTTTCTAGTATTTCTGCATATAGCATAACATGGCTAAAAGGGTGATCAAGTCTGGAGCTGGTCAACCTGGACTTGATCCCAACTGCTCCATGGACTGAAGGGGACAATGAACAAGTTTCTCCCTCTGCCTCACTCCCCATTTGCAAATAGGGCACAAGAGTTGTAGCTTTCACACAGGGATGTTTTGAGGATTAGTTGACTTCATACAAGCAAAATGATAAGTGTGTCTACCTTACAGGAAGAGAGCAATTGCTGAACTATTACTGCTGTCATTTGGGTACAGTGTATGTGTAAGAAAAATAATTTGAACAGTGAGACCCTTGCCCTCTAAGACCTGTGAGGTGACATCACAGGAAGGCCCAGTGAGCAA
This sequence comes from Mandrillus leucophaeus, assembly GCF_000951045.1. Lineage (NCBI taxonomy): Eukaryota > Metazoa > Chordata > Mammalia > Primates > Cercopithecidae > Mandrillus > Mandrillus leucophaeus. The sequence goes on from NW_012098210.1 coordinate 326,097, forward strand.
CTGAGAGGCTATTGTGCCCAGCCCTGTGACCAGCGGTCAGCTGCATGGTTTGAAAAGGGGTGAGGACAGGCAGCCTGTCTGGGAGCAGTGAACAGGGCTCTCCCAAGTGGCACCAGGAAAGACCTCCCAATCCTGTCTGCCTGGGGGAAGGGAAAATAAATTCTCCAGAGGAAAATCAAGATGACTAAGGGAGTTTGTGGTGCCTGTTATGGGCTGAATGTGCCCCCAAAGCAAATGGGTTGAAGCCCCAGTCCCCAGCACCTTAGAATGTGACCATATTTGGAGACAAGGTCTTTAACTCATTTATGCCTGAGGTTGCAATTTTTTAAATTTGAAAAATCAGAACTTAGTGATGCCCTTGAGCAGTAGGATATAAATAACTCCCGCAAGCTTAGTGATCCAATAATGAAGCACTAGGCATAAATGGGTGAAGCAATTTAGTTAAATGAGGTCATTGGTGGGGAGCCTTAATCCAATATGGCTGACGTTCTCATAAGAGAAAATGAGAACACAGACACACACAGAGGAAGCCCATGTGTTAAGACACATGGAGGAGATAGCTTTCTACAAGCCAAGGAGAAAGACCTCCGTAGAAACTAACCCTGCTGGCACCTTGATTTTGCAATTCAGCCTCCAGAACTGAAAGAAAGAAAGCAAATGTCTATTGTTTTAGTCACTGAGTCTGTGGTGCTTTGTTATGGAAGCCCTAGGAAAGGAATATAGGGCGCTGTAAGCATGAAATGTGGAACTTCTTAAAGAGGAGGAAGGCACAGGAAAATGGGTGGGAGGACTCAAGACAGGTAAGGATTTAATAATGATTCTTCTGTGTTCGTCAAATAAAATATTATAAAAATGTACGTAATTGTGATGGTGGCAGAAGCATCACAAGGTTTGATGCCTCTGGTAGCCAACTGCAGATCCACAGAGAAAGTGCTCAGCTCCCTGATCTTCTGCTTTTGGACAATGTCCAGTCCTTGACTTTCCTTGGCAGTGCTTGTGCTGATCTGAAATCACTGCAAGTCCAGAGGCAAGGCTAGGTCCAGGAGGCAGGGAGAAAGGGTTCTAGCCCAATGCAATGCTCACCTGTAAATCCCAGCAGTAGAGTCAGAAGCAGGAAAGGACCAGGAGGATGGGACCAGGAGGCTGGGACAGGCATTCTGGAGACCTCAGAAGCCTGCTCTGTTCAAACGCCTGTTCTGGGGAGATCTCAGGCCCTGCTCTGAAGAGAGAAGACAAGCCCCGCCTCCCTCAATTCAAGAGGAAGTGGCTGTGATGGAGTGCAACAGTAACCTGCTTCTAGATTGTGACATACAAATCAGGCACAGCAGGCAGCTACAAAGCAAGGAGTTACTTGTGCTCCATTTTCAGGAGATTCAGACAGGGTTAGCAGAAAGAATGCTTCCTGCCTGCCTGGGGCCTGTGCTCCCTCCTCATGACCCCAACCCCATTTTCAGGTCTTCTTGGTGATTTGCCATTTGGGGCTTTTAAGCCAAGAAAGACCTGTTGTTAGGAACTGTTTTCTAAAGTCTTTATTTCAAGACCCTAGGATGTGGTTGGCTTGTGGTCTCGTTCTGCACCAGCCTCAACCAAATGCCACTCAGCTGGAGGTAGGAGAAGGGTTCACAGGACCTGCTCAACACTGGAGAGGAACCAGATCTTCACTTGAAATGATTTTCTATTCCAACCTTTTATTCCTATAATTGGCAAAACTTAGCCCAAATTCAGTCTCTTGAGGACCTTAGCACTTTCATTTGCCTGCACCCAGCAGAAGGAATTATTTCTCGACTCCTTCCAGGAGAGAAACTGGGTTTGGAGTAATAATCAACTGATTTGTGGAGGGAGGTGGGGATTGTGGATTCTAGAAAGGGGATAGGGTTATGATGAGGGAAGATTATGGTGGGCAGGTTCCTGGGGCTGTCACATCAATTTCAATACCCTTTCTTCTACTTACAGAGCACCTATTTCATTTGCCACTGAGTTCAGATAGGAAATGAGGAAAGAGGAAAAATCCATGCTCCCACCAAGAGTGTGTGCCAAGGAATTGGGGAAGTCGCTGGGCCCTTCTATGCTCAGTTTCAATCTCCTAAACTGGGAATAGTAAGTCTTTTTTTGCAGTGTTTTAGTGACGATTAAAGAGATAATGACTATATCATGCCTGAAACCCAGTAGGTCATTATTGATACTCACGGTGCCAGGTGAAGAGCAGGCACTCAAATGTTGTTTTTGAATGGATCCCTACTGCATGCTGAGTGCCCACCAGTGGCCTTCTCCCAGCAACTCAGGCCTCCTGAGACCCAGCTTATATGGTATATTTGGACTACCCCTGCCACCTTGAAATCAATTTCTCCCTCTGGATTCTCTAAATCCTGCTCCTTGTTCATCCATAGATTAATTGCTCCTCTTACAATTTCCAGCTGTATGATTTTCAAAAAGACACTACTTCTCTGAGCCTTAGTTTGATTATACGTAAATAAAGGTTATAATATGCACCTTGTAGAGCTATGGTAGGAATAATACAAGCCATACTGAATGCTTGAATTATAATTAATTATAAGCAAAAAAAGTGGCTACAATTATTTTCTGTGTACAGTAAGAGTCCACTGGTTCTCCGCCACGGTTGTGCTTTAGAAAAGCCACCTTGTTAAAATAAATGATTTCTCTTCCAGCATCTATGACTAAGAAAGACCTGTCCAGAATCCTTATTTCACATGTGGGTTTTAGGTCCTTAATCTGTCATGAATAATTGTCAAATCAAATTGTAAATGTTATCATGTTTTAATTGAAAGTTCTGTTTTAATGTGGCAGATGTATACAGGGTGAAATCTTCCCCTCTTTCTCCACATCCACAGTAATGAAAACACAAAATGAAAAGAATATATGAATCAATGTCTAATTACACTTGAATACAAGCAATTGGCCTCTATGTGACATGAAGGAATTACAGCAGCTATCATTTATTGAGAGTGTCGTGTGCTCCAGATACGGTGCCAAGCATTTTTCCATTGGTAATGTCATTAAATCATTGCTCTGACCCCATGAGGTAAGCTCAACCATTAACCTCCTTTCACAGGTGAGAAAACCCGAGGCACATGGAGAGTAATGAATTTGCTCAAGATCACCCAGCTTTTAGAACTGGAACGTAGGCTGCCACACTCCACAGCCTTCACTTCTAATGGTTGTACTATGATACCTCTCATAGGAAGGGAGAGGCATCCCTCAGGAAGAAAGCAGAGAAGATGCCATAGCCTTAATTAGGAGCAGCCCTTGCAGTGAGGCTGGGGCAGGTGCAATGCTCCACGAGGCCCTGACAATCCATGATCACGTGAGAAATTATTCCTGGGAAGACGGCAGTGCAAGCAAGAATCCCCAAAGATTTGAGGAACAACACTGCAGCTAACAAATTCAAGAAAAACAATAACTCAAAAACAAACAGCAATCAAAAGAACTTCACACCTGAGCAAATATGAAAAAATAAAATGTGTAAAGTTCTTTAAAATTAGTATACTTAATGATCTTACGAGGAAAAGAAGAGGGAAGTAAATTCATAAACCAACATCAGGCGTGTGTTAATATGAAACAGAAATAGGTGGGCATGAAGTAACAACAATCCTCTTGAAAAAATACCAAAACACAGACTTTGGAAATGAAAACATAATCAGTGCTGACATTTTTAAAAAAAACTTAATAGGTTGACTAGCTGACTATACATAAATAAGTGTAATAGTAAGTTAGTAAACTGGGTGATTATGTAGGGGAAATCTCCTGTGATACAGCACAGAGACAACCAAACAAAGTAACGTGGATAGGTAAGAATATACCACAATACTGTGGCATATCTTTTCCTATTGCTCTACTTTTACCTAGCCACATTACTACATTACCTTCAGAGGTGTGAGTCATAAAGTATTATGCCTCCAAAAATAAGAATTGGGAATATATGACTCAAAAATACATAGAATAGTGTCAGGAAGATGGCAGAATCTATGCTTAGAGCAGCAAATGCCTTCTTGTGAACTTCAATCCTTCAGTAAAGATCAACTAAGTAAATAGATGCTTACAATTTTTGTGGAAATCATGTGGAGAATTGAGTTTTCAATTTAGGTTGACTTGGGGAAGCATGGATAAAATCTGAATGTTTGAGAGGACCAGGAGCCTGGGAGTCCATGAGCTAAAATTCTTCTTTGTCTGCCATGTTTCACCCCGACTCGTCACAGCAGGTGCAGATAACCAGGGACGACTTTGGGACACATGAGAAACTGGGAGCTGGATGCTCCAGAAGACTAAAGATGGAAGACTGTGGGCTTAGGAATCAAAACTTCCTAGTCTGAAATCCAACTCTAACAGGTCCCAGCTGTGTGATCTTGGGGTCACTATTAACCTCCCTGTTTCCTGAGTTTCCCCAAGTGTACAATGGAGAGAATAATCATACCATCTTCATAAGTTTGTGATGGGAATTAAATGAATTAATATATGCAAATTACTTAATACTATCTGACCGTGTCCCCTAAAAGTTATATATTCAGTATTACCTTTATCATTATAGATAGTAGTTAGATATTATTGTTATTAGGCAGTGTTTTGGTTATAGCAACAATTTTAAGAAACAGATCCTCTGCCCTCAAGCACTTATGATGCAGTGTGACAACCTTGGCCAGTGGCTGGCGGAGGTGGAGTACCACGACAACGAGCTGAGGTCATGTGCCCAGGCCTAGAATCATGGAGTCATTACTAGCACCAGGGGCATGGTACAGGCATGATGTCTGGGGGACTCAATATGACCCCAATAAGGGTCTACGCAAATGCTCATGGAAAAGCTGTTCCAAATCTTGTCTTCTGCTGGGATGGGAGAGAAGACTCCCAAATGGAAATCAACAGGAGCAGGTGAGATGGGCTGAGAGGGTGAGGAGGCATCATGTGGAAATACACCCGTGTAGAGCAGGCTGCACTCACCTGTGAGTCCTGGCAGCAGAGGAAGTGGCAGGGGTTGTCCAGATGGGCTGGGAGACAGGGATGGACATGGCCTGCCCTGTCAGACTGTGTCTCATGGAGAGAACCCAGACTCTGCTCTGCAGGAAAGGAGGGCATCTGCTCACCTGCTGTGTTGTCTCAGGAGTGAGGTAGCTGTAGGGAGAAAGGACCATGAGACTGCGACCATCCTCCATGGTGAAAGAGGAAGCGGACACAGTTGCCACCTCTGGGATGTTGTCAATGTCTGTGCTTGGGGTTTCCAGGCCTGGGGAGCATTAGCTAGTACTGGAGAGAGGTCAACTGCTCCAGAACCTGCTGTTTCAGAGGCACTCATCTCATGCCAGGGGTCCCATGACCCTTCCTCATTGACAGCCCAGACCGAGAGGGCTCTGCAGCTAAGGACTGAGCTTGCAGCTTCAGAGACCATAATTCCAGGTGTGGCACATTTGAGGGCTTGTGGTTGTAGCAGACTTCTGGGATGAAACCAAATCCCCTGGACGACCCCTGCAAAAGTAACTTAAGACAACACCAAGGAACAAGCTGAGTAAATAAAAAACGACAATTCTTCTTAGATCTGTCAGAAAAAATGAGGTCACAGGGCAAACCACTGTCCCCAGAACTGGGGAGCTGGGCAGGGTGATATAGAGAATCACAACTTCCTAAAGCCAAAACCTCTGTGGGAACCAGTACCGGGGAGGAAAAGCTGCACTGTAATTGAAGAATTTCTTGAGGCTCAGTGTGGGCCAGTCTTAGAAACAGGCTCCAGGAGGACCCAATAACGGAGGTCTCCCACACTTTTGTGAGTTTTACCTCTGGGAACTTGATTAGCTCCTCAGAGTGAATATGGGAGAAATACTCACTTGTGCTTCCAGGACACAGAGAGGAATAGTAATCATTTAAAAATATACCAGAGTGTCCTGTTGTTCTTTCGCTTGTTCCGTATAGTAAATATACAAGACAAAGGCAACACTGTTCCAATTACTGTTGATACATTTTTACAAAGAAATAAAACAATTTGACACTCAATGTTTCTAATGCTTTGAATTACAGTGTACTAAATATTTGTTTGAACTTCCTGCTACATTTCTAACTGACAATATGACAGTTTCTAACATTTTGACAAAAATTATGAGGATCACAGAACAACCATTATTTTTCCCATTGAATGCAGAGTTGTTTTCCAGGACTTCATGGTTTCCAGTTATCTTTACAATCCTGCACTGCCATGCAAACAAAGTAAGAACATGCAAAATAAGCACACGTGGTAATATAATACAGTGCTAAGTAGAAAAACTGATCAGGATAAGAGGAACTGAAATTCTAGGATAAGAGAGGAAAATGACTATTTTTCCTAACTGTGGTTTACAAAATGTGTCTTTAATAAAGTGAAATTTGAACAGAAACTTACTTGAAGGAAAGAAGAGAGTGAGCCATGCAGCTGTTTTGGGGAAGAAGCAGAGGAATGATACGATTTGACTTTTCCAAAAAAATCATTGTGACTGAAAATTGCAATCCAGTAGAGACGATAGCAACAGTTTGGAAGAGATGATACTGATTGGGACCAGGAAGGAGTGATGGAGGTGAGAAGCACACAGGTTATACACACAACTCAGGCTTGGGCTGGTTCAAGAGAACCAACTGTCAAACTTTCAGGAATTTTGCAATCCGGTTGCTAAACTGTTGGAAGCTTGAATTGGCCATATTGGGAGTATTTACACTACCAAAATTGGCAAGTGCTATAAATCAGCCTTCTTTATCCTTTTGAAGAGTCAACTGTTATACATTTGTCATCTCACCAGTGGACATAAGCATTTTGAAGCAGAATTGAATATTGCATGTAAATGAAAATGAAATTGAGGAGGACTCCAAAGCTTTTGGACTGTCACAGCATTCCTGCCATAAGCAACAGGGTTAGGAAAGTTGCAGATTGTCAGAAACAACTAGTGTTTCCATCCCAGAGAGAGGAGGGAGAACTGCTTTCCTTGTAGGTGGGAGGAGTAGGACACTGTCTTAGTCCATGTGTGTTGCTGTAAAGAAATACCTAAGGCTGGGTAATTTACAAAGAAAAGATATATTTGGCTTGTGGTTCTGCAGACTGTACAAGAGCATGGTGTCAGCATCTGCTTTTGATGAGGCCCTTGGACTGCTTCTACTCATAGTGGGAGACAAAGAGGAACTGGCATCACATGGTGAGAGAGGAAGGAAGAGAGAGAGAGAAGAGGGAGGTGCTAGGCTCTTTGTAACAATCAAATCTTGTGAATACTAATCGAGCAAGAACTCAATTATTACTGCAGACAGCACCAAATCATTCATGATGTATCTGCCCCCAAACACCTCCCATCAGGCCCTACCTCTAACATAGGGGATCAAATTTCAACATGGGATTTAGAGGAAACAAATATTCAAACTATCTTGGATGCTTAAACAAAGAGGAAAGATAATTGTCTTTTTCCTTAAAACTGGGATGGGGGTTCATTTGTATTCAGGGGACATAGAGAACCTCAACAAGGCTGGGGAGATGGAGTAGGTGGGAATCCAGAAGACAGAGTAACTACTGAAAGGCTGGAGAGAGTCTGGTTTATGGCCTGTCTCAAAGTGATGGATGCGAGGAATCCTGGTGTGTTCAGATTTGGTGTGTTTCTCACATTCTAGGGGGATGCTGTGAGTCAATGCCCAGAGCCCCATTCTTTGGCCCCTTCTCAGTACCATGTGTGAAGACTCCACTCTAGGGCATCAAAGTGGCAGAAACTGAGGGTTCCACATGGCAGGGGAGGAAGGAAGGAGCTGTGGAAAACACGTCCGTGTTTAATCATCTGCTCATCCTTCAAGAAATGTTTCTGGAGAGCCTGTTATGTTCCTGGTGCTGGTCTCCTCCTGAGATGTCTGTGGTGGTTGGACAGGCAGTTCTGAGATCGGATTGTGCCAGCTCAGCCCTCCTCCTAAGTCCTGGCGCCCCTTTCCGCATCTTTTCCGCTCAGGCACTCAGAGGATCAGAGCGGGAACAGCTTTCAGAGTTGCCTATCTGGGGCTTCTCAACATTACAGTGGGGATTCCTTAGAATGGAGTCCAGCATCAAATAATCTAGAGATGGCCTGTAAGGGACCACCCACAGAGTTGCCCCTCACTTAGCACCCTCTTCTCACCTCCCGCATAGGCCCCAAAGGCACCGAGGACACCTTTGAACAGCCTTGCTGTAACCCACTTCCTGCAGCACCCACACACTTCCTGGGGCTGGGAGCCTCTTAGAGGGTTTCCTGAGACTCCTGAGGGTGTGCAGGGAGCTCGGTTACCTTCTCTAAACTCCACTGAACCTGACGTTGCACGGCATGTGAGCTGGGCTCTCCAGCTGGCCTTGCCCTTATGGGGCAACCCTTGGCCAGCCGTTCTATCCTCACACTTATAGTCAGTCCTCTGCTTCAGTGGATGTTAGATGGCAGAGACATCAACCACCAGCAGCGCCCTGGGGTCCAGGAGGAGAGCTACAAGGAGTGGGGTAGTAGGAGCTGGCATGAGTCCTAGAAATCATGAGACAGGAGGAGCCATGAGAGGGGCCACCTGGGACGGACCTCCACTTACCCCATTCAAGGCTACCTGGACCCAACAAGGCTCCAAAACTTTTGAATCTGAGTCCTGTCCTGGATGCCCTGGATCCAACCCAAGGCAGAAGCTGGGGAAAGAGTCTCCTTCTTCCCAGTCACCCCATCTCCCGGTGCCAGGCTCTCCTACTGGAAGGAGAGGGCGGAGAGAGCTAGTACTCAGGGATTCATACAATGCAAGGAAGCCGTGGACTTGTTTCTGAAAGGAGTGATGCCTCCTCAAGAAGAGCCTCAGGCACATCCTTCAGGAGGGATTCCAGAAGAAGGCATTGTGCTCCTAGGAGATGACAGTTCTAGGCAGGTTATGGCCCCTGAAGGCCTTCCAGTGGGACAAGACACGAAGGTAGAAGACAGTACTATTGATGATCCTGACCCTGTGTTGGCCCAGGCTAATGTATGTGGGATATCTTGGTTTTTAATAAAGAAAGTTTAAGAAAGAAAAACAAAAGACAAAGTTCTAAAGTAGCAAAAGCCTCATAGAATAAGGAGGTAAAGAAAAAAATATTTTTGTACAATTATAAAATGTGTTTGTTTTAAGCTGAGTGTTGTTACTAACAAGTAAAAAAGTTAAAAATTAAAAACTCTATAACATAAAAATGTTACAGCAAGCTAAGGTTAATATATTATTGAACAAGGCAAAATATTTAAAAAATCAATTTAGCATAGCCTAGACCAGGCATTGTGTCACGTGTGTGTAGTCCCAGCTACTTAGGAGGTTGAGACAGGAGGATTACTTGAGCCCAGAAGTTCTGGACTGAGTGTGTACACTAAGTTCAGAATCAATGTGCTGCCCTCCTACAAGAGAAGGGAGCACCAGGTTGCCTACAGAGGAGTGAACCAGCCCAGGGCAAAAACGGAGCAGGTGAAAACTGTTGTACTGATCAGCGGTGGAGCCACACCTGTGAGTGGTCACTGCACTCCAGCCTGGGCAGCACAGTGAGACCCCAGTTCTTCAAGAAAATTAAAAATAAAAATTGTATATACTTTCAGTGTGGCCAAGGTGTATGGTGTTTATAAAGTCTACACAGGGTAATTTCCTAGGACGTCACATTCATCCACCACTAACTCATTGACTTACCCAGAGCAACCAGTTCTGCAAGCTCCATTTATGAGAAGTGCCCAATACATGTGCACCATTCTTAAAAATCTTTTAAAAAATTATTTAAAAAGTCTTTTATACCGTACATTTACTGCACTTTTTAATGTTTAGAAATATTTATTTACTTACTTTTTTTTTTGACACAGAGACTTGCTCTGTTGCCTAGACTGGAGTGCAGTGGTGTGATCGTGGCTCACCACACCCTTTAACTCCTGAGCTCAAGTGATCCTCCCACTTCAGCCTCCCAAGTAACTGAAATTACAGGTGTGCATCACCACACCTAGTTAATTTTAATCTTTTTTTGTAGAGACAGGGTATCATCATGTTGCCCAGGCTGATCTCGAACTCTTGGGTTCAAGCGATCCATCTGCCTCGGCCTCTCAAAGTGCTGGGATTACAGGTGTGAGCCAAAATATCTGGCTAGAAATGTTTAGATACACAAATACTACTGTGTTCTAATTGCCTACAGTATTCAGTACAGTAAAATGCTGTACTGGTTTGTGGCCTAGGAGCAAGAAGCCATACCATATGGCTGAGGTGTATAGTAGGCTATCCCTTCTAGGTTGGTGTAAGTACACTCTGTGATGGTCACACCAAAAGCAAATTAGCTTGTTGAAAGCTGTTGTGAGACCTTGGTTCTTGTCTTCTGAGTTTAAAAGAATTTAAGCAAGAGACACACAGCAAAGGAGATGCAGCATAGAGTAATTTATTGCAAAAGGAAAATAATATTTTGAAAGTTAGGTACAGAATAGACAGTACTTCCTGAGAGAGACAGAGGATTCAAGACTGGCTGTTCATAAGAATAAGACAGCAAAGACTGGCACTAGCGAGGCTCCCTTTATGGGAGTCTTCAATGATTATTCGTAAGGAGGTGGAAAGAAGTGTTGCAAGTAAGCATGTTCTGGGCGGTCCTCTGGGTGCACCTGAGCAGTAGCTGTACATGCTTGTTCATACATTGCATAGCTCATTAGCATCTTAAATCTCCACCCAGGGATGTGTTTTTTACTATTATAATGAGAAAAGGGTCAGTTTGAGGACAGGTAAAATCAAAATGCACAGAGGGGAAGTCCCTACTATAGATAGCTTTGTTTTAATCAGCTCAGTTAGAATGCCAGTGCTGAGTCTTACTGTATTGACAGTTCTACCACCACTGTTACTGCATCATGAGAACATGGTCACTTCTTTGACTACCTATCCTCCCTCAAGGTAATGACACATTTCTCAGGATGTATCCCCCTCGTTATGAAATGCATGAACATGTTAAGGAAATTGAATTGATAATTTTAACACTTCTGAAAATATTTCTTGAAGACCAGATATTTTCACAGGAATATTTCTTTCTTTCTTTCCTTTTTTTTTTTTTTTTTTTGAGAAGAGTCTTGCTCTGTCACCCAGGCTGGAGTGTAGTGGCATGATCTCAGCTCACTGCAATCTCTGCCTCCTGGGTTCAAGCGATTCTCCTGCCTCAGCCTCCCGAGTAGCTGAGACTACAGGCACGCGCCCACCATGCCCAGCTAATTTTTGTATTTTTAGTTTCACCATGTTGTCAGGCTGGTCTCGATCTCTTGACCTCATGACCCACCCGTCTCGGCCTCCCAAAGTGCTGGGATTACAGGCGTGAGTCACCGCACCTGGCCTTTCACAGGAATATTTTACCAAAAAATTAAAGAGGAATTAAAACCAACTGTAGCACACACACACACACACACACAACACACACACACCAGGAATGAAGATTTGAGAAAATTGTAAAATATACCCAATTTAGATGATATCAGGAAATTTTTGTTAATTTTATTAGCTGTGATAACAATATTGATCTTGTAGAAAAACGTCCTCAATCATCAGATCACCCAGGATGGACTCCATTTGCAACTGCAGGTGCATGCGTGACTGAATGAGCAGTGGACGTGACTATGCACCTTCCATGCATCTCTGATTATAGGGGAAATTGTTTGTCCTCCAATTCCTGTCTTCACTCTTCCAGCAGGCAGCGACATGGACAAATCAGTGACCCAGCATGGACCCAGCAGATGAGGCTAATGCCTTAGGGCACGCAGGAGGAATCTGAGCCTTTGAAAAGTCTTCTGGAGCAGAGACCCCTCCTGGTATTGTATGAGAGGGAAACAGGACATATTTTGGTCAAAGAGAGGGGAATATCGGCCAACTTCAGGTCCTTGGGACAATGTCTAGCAGAAGGGAATATTTCTCTAATTAGCACAGATTTGCTGTATAGGCTGATACTGGCCCTGTCTTCAGCAACTCAGATTTACCTTGATTCGTTTAGACTAATCTCCTGGTCTAATGAGGAGACATCTTCAACAACGTCTCAACATCCTCCATTGCTCCTCAAGTTCTGAGTTTCCCTTAGGTAAAACTCCAAACTACTGGATGTTTGAAGCAGGAAAGGAGAGTATAGATGAACAGAAATTTGCAAGTAGTAAATGTGCAGAGGGATGTCGTGATTATTATTGGTCAAATATCAGCATCAGGACACAGAAGAGGCTCATGCTGTGACCAGTCATGGTCCACATGGGGCCTGGTCCAGTCTTAAATGCCTTTTCTGATTTTCACACAGCAGATGCCAGAGTCTGCTGGGATGAGGTCGCAGATGTGATGGAAAAGTTTAGGACAGAACAAAAATGAGGCAGAGAAAGAACAGCAGGAAGGCTGATCTGACAAGGAATGGAGAACATAAGTAACCGTCTGAGACAGAAGGCAAAACACAGGACTCCGTGAACAGATGATCTCCCTGTGTCCCTCTTCCTCCTTTAATATATGTTTGTGTCAAAAGATCTACCAAGTTGTGCATCAAACTCTTAGTAATGGCAACTCTTGGAGTGTGAGATTTGGGGTAGACAACTGACTTTAAAAAGCTACTCTATATTTATACATTTTCTAGGTTATTTTATAATAAGCATGACTATTACTGTTAACATTAAGGAAAGAGACAAAATTTTAAAACCAGGAGTAACCTCACCAAGAGTGGCCTCTGAGCTCTGCTCCTTCTGTTGCTCTGAGACCTCTAGGGCTTTCTTGTACTCTGCTTTCTCCAGCTTTGTGTTGCCTTTTGGGAATGCTACCAAGACTCTCCATCCTAAAGTGGGGATCATGTCTCAATATCAATAATGGAATCCACCTTTCTTCAGGAGCGCAGAGATGACATTACATTGATAACAACATTTTTAAAGCAGATTCATTTGACACACTTATTAATGTCATATAATCCAACACCTTTAAGTTTCTGTTAAATGCTAGTGGCAACATATTCTTTTACACATAGTCAAAAACAATACTCTTGTTAGTGCCTTCAAACGAATAGACAAACAAACAAAAATACCTACTCTATATAAATTTCATCAACTTCTTTCATGTCTGTTGGAGTCTCTTCACCACTCATGATAGCCATCAATTTCTCCAGGGCTTTGGTACAAAAATAATGCCCCTCTTGGCCTCATGCTGTACTCTATTAAAACAATGAACGTCTGGTTACCTACTGGGATCTCCTGGTCTGGAGTACAGGTTTATGAGGCATACTTTCCTGTTGCAATCATTAACCATAAATTGTCCCACATCCAGGCTTTGCTCATCTGATATGAAACCCATTGGAACCTAAACTTCCACTAGAACACAAAATTAAATCACTGCCAGGTGCAGCTGCACATCATTCTGTTGTCAGTTGACATTATTGCTACTAGGTTTGTTAATGCAACAATACTCAACCAAATACTAGCAAACTGAATTGAATAGCATAGTAGAAGGATGACACACCATGAGCAGATAGTAGTTATTCCTGAAATCCAAGGATATTTCAGTAAACAAATGACAACAATGTATTATGCCATATTTATGGAATAAAGGGAAAAACACATGATTATCTCATTTGATGCAGAAAAGCATTTGGCAGATGTGGCTATCTTCCTATGACAAAAATAATCAATAAAAGGAACGTATGAAAACATTCAAAATTATAAAAATTATATACTCATACTTTCTTGTTTTTTGCACCATCTAATTTACTATTCACTGTCTGATTTACTATTTTATTTACCTATTTATCATGGGTATTGGTTACTGTCATTCTCCAGTGGATATAAGGAACAAAAGGGAAACTACTATTTCTATTTTATTCACCAGTGCACCCCACATTTCTATGTCAGGTCCTGGAACACAGTAGATATCCAATAAATATGTGTATAATGTGTGAATTGTTCAGTGGGATACTGTCTTAGGAGACTGAAATCTTTTATTTTAAATGGATTGTTTCCCTTGAATTTGGAGAAAATAAATTTCCCATGTAGATGAGTTGGTGAAGAAAAAATCAGTTTGCAATCACACAGAAAACAGAAGAGCCCAGGAGAAGAAAACGACACATCCTCTTCCTCATACCACACCCCTGCACACACTCACACTAGCAGCAGCTACAGAAATTTCATGGAATAGAATTAGGGCTAGAAGTATTTGGGAAGAGTAATGGTGAAACCTGTGATCTCTAGATGAAGAGTACCTGAGCTCAAATCATAGCTCTGCCAGTTACCAATGAGTGACCTTGGAATGCTTTGTGCTTCTCTTTCCTTATCTATGTGTATGTGTGGTGGGGGGCAGGGGGTGACAAGAATCTCTACCTTGGATATAATGATCATCGAAGGTAAGAGCTGTAAGACGTTTCCAACAGTGTCTGCCACATGGAGGGTGTTCAAAAATTATAAAGTTGGCCAGGCATGGTGGCTCAAGCCTGTAATCCCAGTACTTTGGAAGTCTGAGGTGGGCAGATACCTGAGGTCAGGAGTTTCAGACCAGCTTGGCCAACAGGGCAAAACCTCATCTCTACTAAAAATAAAAATTAAAAAAATAGTTGAGGGTGGTGCTATATCTCTGTGGTCCCAGCTATTCAGGATGTGGAAACGTGGGAATTACTTGAACTTAGGAGGCAGAGGTTGCATTGAGCTGAGATTGCAACACTGCACTCCAGCCTGGGAGACAGAGTGAGACCTTGACTCAGAAAGAAAAAAAAAAGAAAGTAAAGTTTTTACTCAGTAGATTTCCTGAAGCTTGGAAGCTTCAGGAAACTATAGATACAGTTACTATATAGACATAGATGCTATAGGCAGAAGTTTCTGTAACTTTATCCACTTCTTTCTTCCTCACCCCTACCCTTCATGAAAGTGGGAACACTAATGCAGCAATGCACAGAAGTTCTATTTTGAGGGACTATGCATTTTACCAAGACAGAAGTTTGCTTGTCTGTTGCTTACCTTAACAGATTGGGGGACTTTGAGGGGTAAGATCAGAGAAGTAAAAAAGAAGAGAGAGTGTGGGCAACAGGGAAAACCAAACATCTTTTTAATGTGCATTTCATATAGACTAAAAAATGGTTAGAAGGGAATAATAAGAAAAGTATTTTAAAAATCCCGTGTGTGTTTCACATAGTCAAGTGAGATTTATCCCAGGAATGCAAGGATGGTTCGACATTCAGCAATCTCTCAATGTGATACACTACATCAACAGAATGAGGGACAAAAACCATATGACCATCTCAGCACAGGGTCCAAAAATGCATATGACAAAATTCAACATTTTTAAATGATAAAAACTGTCAATGAATTACATATAGGATGATTGCTCCTCAACATAATAAATGCCATATGGGACAAATCCACAAAAATGAACTCACACATTTACAGTTAATTGACCTTTGATAAAAGTTTCAAGGATACACAATAGGGAAAAGTCAATCTCTTCAAAAATGTTATTGAGTAAACTGGATATCCATGTATAGAGAAACAAAATTGGACCTTCATCTCATATCACATATAAAAATCAACTCAGAATGGATTAAAGACTTAAATGTAAGATCTGAAACTGTAAAGTACTACAAGAAAAGTTCTATAACACTGGTCTAGGCAATCAATTTCTAGATATGAGCCCCAAAGCACACACAACAAAAGCAAAAATAGACAAATTGAATTACAACAAACTAAAAAGCTTCTACATGTGCGTTTCTCATGGATATAGAAATGAATGTGTGATTACATACATAGCCAAGAAAACAATCAACAGAGTGAAGAGACAACATACAGAATGGGAAAAATATATTTGCAAATTATACATTTGATAAGGAGTCAATATACAAAATATACAAAGAACTCAAACTCAATTATAAGACAGCAACTCAATTAATATATGGGCTAAAGATCTGAATAGACATTTCTCAAAAGAAGACATTAAAATGGCCAGTAGGCATATAAAAAAATCCAGTCTTACTTTTCATCAGAGAAATGCAAATTAAATCCACAGTGAGGTATCATCTCACACCTGTTACAATGGTTATTACCAAAATGAGAAAAATTAACTAGCATTGGAGAGGATGTGGAGAAAAGAGTACCCATGCCCACTGTTGATGAGAATGTAAATTAGTACAGCCATTACTGAAAACAGTATGGAGTTTCCTCCAAAAATTAAAAATAGAACTATCATTAGATTCAGCAATCTCCCTTCTGGGTGTATATCCAAAGGAAATAACATCAGCATGTCACAGCAATATCTGCACCCATGTCCATTGCAGCATTATTTACAGTAACAAAGATGGAATCAACCTAAGTGTCTGTCAACAGATGAATGGAGAAAGAAAATGTGGTATATATACACAATGAAATTCTGATCAGCATTATAAAAGAAGGAAATTCTGTCATTTCCAACCTGAAGAATATTATGCTAAGTGAAATAAGCCAGGCAGAGAAAGACAAATACCACATGATCTCACTCATACACAGAATCTAAAAAAGTTGAACTCATACAAGTAGAGAGTAGAGCCTATAATCACAGCACTTTGAGAGGTTGAGGCAGGTGGATCACCTGAGGTCAGGAGTTCGAGACCAGCCTGACCAACATGGTGAAACTCCGTCACTACTAAAAATACAAAAAATTAGTTGGGCATGGTGGGGGACACCTGTAATCCCAGCTACTCGGGAGGCCGAAGCAGGAGAATCACTTGAACCCGGGAGGTGGAGGTTGCAGGGAGCTGAGATCTCACCATTACACTCCAGCCTGGGCAACAAGAGTGAAACTCTGTCTTAAAAAAAAAAAAAAAAAAAAGAAGTAGAGAGTAGAGTGGTGGTTACCAGGGGCAGGGGAGTGGGTGTAGTTAGGAGATACTGGTCAAAGGATACAACATTTTAGCTTAGATAAGAGAAATAAGTTTAAGAGATGTATTGTACAATATGGTTTCTAGAGTGAATAACATGAATTGCATTGTTGAAAATTGCTAAGAGAGCAGAGTTCATAAGTTCTCACTATAAAAAGTGATATATATGTATGGTAATGTATATGTTAATTAGCTCAAATTAGTCATTTGTCAATGTACACATATTTTATAATGATAAGTACATAGGCTTTTTTCAAATAAAAATAAATTTCTTTTCTGAAAAATTTCAAAAATTTCATTGCAAATAAAAAGACTGATAAAAGTGAAATCTTATGTACATGTATGTACACTTATAGTCACTTATACACACATGTATGTATATATATACACATATATATACACACGCATTCACAAATATATATAAAAGTTTGTTCTGTCATTATAGTATATAAAGATGTTTTGTACGTTAAATAAAATTATGAAAACTGTTAAAATCTCAGTAAAATATTTGGCACATAGAAGTCATCCAACACATTTGTAACATATGTTGGGAGTATATACACCAGAGTTTTAACTCTGAGTATCTCTGACTGGTGTGATGGGTGATGACTAATCCTATGTTTACTTCCCTGCATGTGCTAATATGTCTACAAGTAGCATAACATGGCTAAAAGAATGAATTCTGGAGCTGGTTGACCTGGACTTGAATCCCAGCTGTTCCACTGACTGTGGTGGGGGACAATGGACAAGTTCCTCCCTCTGCCTGACTCCCTGTTTGCAAATAGGAGTTAATAGGTGTAGCTTTCAAATAGGGATGTTGTGAGGATTAGTAGAGTTGAAATACACAAAATGCTAAGAACTGTGTCTAGCTAGTAGGAAGAGCTCAATTGCTGAACTCTTACCACTGTCATTTGGGTAAAGTGTATACGTAAGAAAAATAATTTGAAAAGTGAGAATCCTGTCCTCTAGGACCTGTGAGGTGACTCACAGCAGGGAGGCTGCTGTGCCCAGCCCTATGATTCTGGGGTCAGCTCCATGGCCTGAGTGGGGCATGAGGACAGGCAGCCTGTCTGTGAGCTGTGAGCCAGGTTCTCTCAGGTTGTACCAGGAAAGGTCCTCCAATTCTGTCTGTCCTGGGGAAGGGAAAATAAATTCCCCATGGTAAAGTAGAGAGAACCAAGATAGATTGTGTTACCTGTTATGGGCTGAAGGTGTCCCCCAAAATGCATGTGTTGAAACCCTAGTCCCCAGAACCTCAGAATTTGTCTGCATTTGTAGACAGGGTCTTTAAGAAGCAATTTAGTTAAATGAGGTCATTTGGGTGGGTCTTAATCCAATATGACTGGTGATCTCAGAAGAAGAGGAGATGAGGACACAGACACACACTGAGGGAAGACCACGTAATAAGACACAGAGCAGAGATGGCCATCTACGAGCCAGTAAGAGAGACCTCAGTACAGACTAACTCTGCCAACACCTTGATACTGTATTTAGCCTCCAAAAGTGCAAGAAGCAAATGTCTGTAACTTTAGCTGCCCGGTCTGTAGTACTTTGTTATGCAAGCCCTAGGAAAGGATTACAGGGCCCAGTAAGCAACAAATTCCTTCTTAAAGAGGAAGAAGGCACAAAAAAAGTGGGTGGTAACACTGAGATTACAGAGGAGTGGGAAGCAGGGGAAACAGAGGGCAAAGTATGCAGCATCCTGAAGAAGGACAGTGGCTGAACATCCCCAGGAAACACTGCTCCCCTGCCCAACTCAGGCACTGTTTCAGACTTCACATCCTCAGGGTGCTGAACAGAGGGCTGGGCCTGGAGACACACACCCTGTCAGGCTGTCTCTCAGCTCACTCTGTGGCCTTGGGCAGATGGCTTTGCGTCCTGGAGCCTCAAGACTGGTAAGGATTTAAATAACAATTCCTCTGTGTTTGTCAAATGAAATATTATAAAAAATGTAACTAATTATGGTGCTGGTTGAAGGATCACCTGATTCCATCCCTTGGTAGCCAGCTGCAGATCCACAGAGGAAGTGCTCAAGCTCCCTGATCTTCTGCTCTCAGACAATGCCCAGTCCTTGGCCTACCTTGGCAGCACTTGTGTTTGTCTGGAATCCCTGAAAGCCCAGGGGCAGGCCATGGCCCTGCAGGCAGACAGAAAGGGTTCTAGCTCAAGGCAGTGCTCACCTGTGCGTCCCAGCAGCAGAATCAGCAGCAGGTAAGGACGAGGAGGGTGGGGCCAGGAGACTGGGATGAGTATCCTGGAGACCTCAGGAGCCTGCTCTGTCCAAACATCTGTGCTGGGGAGATCTCAAACTGCTCTGAGGAGAGAAAACAAGCACTACCTCCCTTGATTCAAGAGGAAGTGGCAGTAATAGAGTACAACAGTGAAATAGAAATCAGGCACAGTAGGCAGTTACAATGCAAACAGTTACTCATGCTCCATTCTCAGGAGAATCAGACAGGCTTAGCAGAAATAGTGCTTCCTGCACACCTTGACCATATGTTCTCTCCACATGGCCCCTAACATCATCTTCAGGTCTTCTTGGTGATTCACCATTTGGGGCTATTAGTCCAAGAAGGACCTGTGATTAGGAACTGTTTTCTAAACTTTCCATCTCAAGACCCTAGGATGTTGCTGGCTTGTTGTCTTCTTCTGCACCAGCCTCAACCAAGTGCTACTCAGTTTGGAGCAGGAGAAGGGTTCACAAAACCTACTGCTCAATATTTGAGAGGAGCCAGGTCTGCTTCTGAAATTGTTCTCTATTCCAAACTTTTATCAATATAACTGGCAAAACTTAGCCCGAATTCAGTCTAATCTGGGAGCTTAGCACTTTCATGTGCCTGCACCCAGCAGAAGGAATCATCTCCTGACTTCCTCCAGAAGAGGAAGTGGGTTTAGGTTAATAAGGATATGCTTTGTGGGCTGAGGTGGGAATTATGGGTTATGGGTTATAGGTTATGGTTTATGGAGAGGGGATAGGGTTATGATGGGGGGAGAATATGGTAGGCAATTTCCTGGGGCAGTCACATCAATAGTCTTTGTTTGGCACACAGAGCACCTATTCCATCCACCACCGCGTTCAGATTGGAGGTGAGGAGCGAGAAAGAATAAATACTCCAACCAAGAGGGTGTGTTAAGGATTTGATGAAGTCACTGGGCCCTCCTAGGCTCAGTTTTGCTCTCCAAATTGCAAATGGTAAGTCTTTCACTGCTGTGTTTTTGTGGATGTTAAAGGAGATAATGACTATACCACACATGAAACCCAGTAGGTTATTATTGATACCGTGGAGCCAGGTGAAGAGAAGGAACTCATTTTTTTTTTTTTAATGGATCCCTACTGCATGCTGAGTTTCCCACCAGTGGCTTTCTCCAACATTTCCAGGCCGCTGAGACCCGGCTTATATGGTGTACTTGAAATATCCCTGCCACTCTGAGATCAGTTGCTCCCTCTGGATTCTCTGCACTCTGCTTCTTGTCAATGCATAAATGAATTCCTCTCTCACAATGTCGAGCTGTGTGACTTTAAACAGGACACCTAAGTTCTCTGAGCCATAGTTTGATTATATGTAAATAGAGGTTATAACATGTACCTCGTAAATATATGGTAGGAATAATATAAACCATACAGAATGCTCACCTCATAATTAATTATAACTAAAAAATTGTGGTTATATTAATATTTTGTGTACAGAAAGCATTCACTGCTTCCCTGCCACACTTGTGCTTTAGAAAAGTTACCCTGTTAGGAAAAATGGTTTCTCCTTCATCATCTATGACTAAGAAAGGCCCACGTGGAACCCTCCCCGTCACACGCTGGGTTTGAAGTCCTTCATCTCTCAGAAGTAACTGTCAAATGAAATTATCCAAATTATCATATTTCCATCCAAATTTCTTTTTCTATGTGGCAGATGTGCAGAGAGTGAAATCTTCACCTCCTGTTCAATACCCACAGAAATGAATATAAAAAATGATAAAATTATCTTAATCAATGTCTAATTACACTTTAAAATAAGAAAGTAGTCTCTATATGCCATGAAGGAATAGTAGCAGCTATTATTTTTTGCAGATGTCCTGGACACCAGACATGGTATCCAGCATTTTATGTCAGTCACCTCATTAGTTCAACACTCTGACCCTGAGGTAAGTGCTACCATTAACCTTCATTTAGAGGTGAGAAAATCCAAAGCTACAGAGAATAGCAAGTTTGCCCAAGATCACTCAGCTTTTAGACTGAGACATAGGCTGTCACACCCCACAGCCTTCACTTTTAATGTTTGCACTATGACCAACTCTCATAAGAAAGGAGGGACATCCCTGTAGAAGTAAGCAGTGAAGAAGCCATAGACTCAGGAGCAGTCCCTACAGTGAGATTGGGGCAGGCGCCATGCTTCACAAAGCACTGATAACCCATGAACACGTGGGGCATTATTCCTGCAAAGACAGCAGTGCAAGCAGAAATCACTAAAGATTTGGGGAACAGCAGCACCATGAGGGATAGTTAACCAATCCAAGAACAACAATAACTCAAAAACAATAAAAAAGTAATAAAAAGAACTTCACACCTGAGAACACAGGAAAAAATAAAATGAGAAGATTTTCAAGATTAGAATATTTAATAACCTATAAATATGACAAAAAAAAGCAAATCCGTAGAACAAAACAAACCATGTATAAAACAAGAATAGGCAGACATGAAGTACAACAGGTATCTTGGAAACGTAACAAAGCAGAGGATTTAAAACATATATATATAGGTTTTTAAAAATAACTAGGTTGATGTATTAGTTTGTTCCTGCATTGCTATACAGAAATATCTGAGACTGGGTGATTGATAAAGAATAGGGGTTTCGTTGGCTCACTGTTCCACAGGCTCTGCCGGAAGCATGAGGCTTGTATCTCCTAGGCTTCGGAGGAGGTCTCAGGAAACTTACAATCATGGCAGAAGGTGAAGGGGAAGTAGGCTCATCTCACATGGTCACAGCAGGAGGGATAGGGAGAGTAGGGAGGTACTACACACTTTTAAACAACCAGATCTCATGAGAGCAGCACCAAGAGGGAAATCCACACTCAAGATCCAATCACCTCCCTCCAGGCCCACCTCCAACACTGGAGATTACAATTCTACATGAGATTTGGTGGGGATACAGAACCAGACCATATCAGTTGAGCAGCTGACTATACATAAATGAGTAGTAAGTAGTGAGCTGGGTCATCATGCAGGGGCCATCTCCTAGGACCCAGCACAAAGAGACACCCAAACAAAGTAATGTAAACAGGTATAAATATGGCAATAGCAAAAGAAATACCATAACATACTTTGTAAATGTTGTGCTAGAAATACTAATATCTTAAGAAGTATAATTTAAGGCAAAAAGTACAAATGGTTGAAAGAGGAATATTTCTTTTTATGAAAGTAACAACTAGCCTGGAAGATATGAGTCACAAAATATTATACCTCCAAAACTATAATTTGGAATATATGACTCAAATATTGATAGAATAGTTTCAATAATTTGGCAGAATCTGTACTTGGAGCAGCAAAGTGACTTCCTGTGAACTTCAGTCTTTCAATAAAGATCTATTAGATGCATAGATGCTTATATGAGTGAAACAATTTTGTGGAAATCATATGGATAATTGAGTTTCAAATTCAAGTTGACTTTGTGCAGTACAGATACAGCCTGAATGTTTAAGAGAAACAGAAGCCTAGGAAACCATAAGCTAAAATTCTCCTTCCACCAAATTTAACCCTGCACTCATGACACAAGGTGCAGATAATGAGATAAGGCTGTGGGACAAGTGAGGAGTCGGTGAATGTTTGAGAAGAGCACAGTTTAAGCTTATGGGCTTAGGAATCAGAACTTCTAGGTTTGAATTTAGTTCTATCAGTCCTAGCAGTGTGACCTACGGGAACTTGTTTAACATCTCTGTTTCTTCAGTTCCCTAAAATGGAGATAATAATCATATCAACTTCATAGGTTTGTTACGGTCATAAAATGGATTAATATATGCAAGTTACTTAATAACAGCTGACCGTGTTCCAAAAGTTAGATATGATTCTTATTAGGTAGTGTTTTGGTAATAGTAATAGTTTTAAAAAACAGACTCTCTACCCTCAAGGATTTATGATGCAGTGCAACAACCCTGGTCAATGGCTAGGGGGTGTGCAGGCACCACCACATAATGAGTGTGGGTCATGTGTCCAGCCTTATAATCACAAAGTCATTATTAGCACCAGGGTCATGGTGTAGGCTTGGCCTCAGGGGAATCACTATAACTAGAGCGAGTCTTATCCCAGTAAGTGTCTACACAGACATTTATGGAAAAGGAGCTCTGAATCTTGTCTCATGCAAGGATGGGAGAGAAGAAAGTCCTTCCAAATGGAAATCTATAGGAACAGGTGAGATGGGCTGAGAGGGTGAGAAGACACCATGTAGAAATACACCTGCGTAGAGCAGGCTGCACTCACCTGTGAGTCCCAGTAGCATAGAATGAGGCAGGGGTTGTCCAGGTGGGCTGGGAGACAAGGATGGACATTGCCTGCTGTCTTCAAATGTCTGCATGGAGACGCCCTGTCCTCTGTGATCTGGACCTTGCCTGTCATGATGTCCAAGGAGGGAAGTTGCTGTGGGAGCTAACGGCCGTGAGACTGGTGCAGTCCTCCATTGTGAAAGAGGAGGCAGACATGGTTGCCATTGCAGGGAAGTTGCTGATGTTTGTGTCTGCAGTTCCCAGGCCTGCAGAGCTCAAGCCAATACTGGAGAAAGGTTGACTAACCTAAAGCCTGTTCTCTGTCCCAGAGGCAGTCTTCTCATGCCAGGTGTCCCGTGGCCCCTCCTCATTTGACAGCCCTGATCCAGAAAGCTCTGCACCTAAGAACTGAGTTTAGATCTTCCAAGATTGATTCTAGGTGCGGGAAGATTGAGGCTCTGTTGCTGTAGCTGCTTTTTGGAATGGAACCCAAACTCCTGGATGACCCCTGCACAAGGTCCCTCAAGCCAACAAGTAACAAGCTGAGCAAATCACAAACAACAATTCTTTTAAAATCTATCAGTGAAATGAGGTCACAGGGCAAACCACTGTCCCCCAGGTTGGAAATTAGACAGGAGGATATAAAAAATCACAACCTCCTAAATCCAAAACCTCCATAGAAACCAGTGCTGGGGTAGGAAAGCCTACTGTAATTGAAGAATTGCTAGAGCTTGGTGTGGATCAGTCTGAGTTACAAACTCCAGGAGGACCCAATCACAGGTGGTCCCACACTTCTGTGAGTTTTACCTCCTGGAGCTTGATTAGGGCCTCTGAGTGAATATGAGAGAAACACTCACCTGTGTTTCCAGGGAGGAACAAGGAAGCATTTTGAAACACACCAGAGTGTTCTTCATTCTTACCATGCCCAGCTCCCAGGAGAAACTATTTTACCAGAGCCTAACCTGCTGGGGTTTGGTCAAAGCCTAACATGGGGAAGGGAAGGACCCAACTCCAGTCTCCTGGAGCCATCCTGGGGGCACAGGTTAACAAGACTGTGACCTCTTCTGCCAGTGATGAGTCCACATAACATTTTAGGGAAACAAATAATTGAAAGAGAGATTTGACAACAAAGATGAGAATGCAGTGAAGAAATGAGAAGTGAAAATGCTAGGAGTGAAGGTCAAATTGAATGTGAGTGGAGTTATAGAAGTATAAATAGCTGACAATGGCACTGTAGACCCTGTTACTGCTCAAGAGACTTCAGATGGGCACCAGGGGAACTAAAAAAAGCAAAACTAACAAAAAAGAAAAAAGAAGGGGGAAAAAAAAAAGGGCGGGGGCCCAGAGAATGAAACACCAGCAACAATCTTCACATAGAAGGAACTTTTGCAGAGATTTCACCACATTAAAAGTACAAAGGGAAAGAGCTGGCAAGATGGTTGAATAGGAACAGCACCAGTCTGCAGCTCCCAGTGAGACTAACACAGAAGGTGGGTGATTTCTGCATTTCCAACTGAGGTACCCAGCTCATCTCATTGGGACAGATTAGACAGTGGGTGCAGCCGACAGTGGGTGCAGCCTACGGAGGGTGAGCAGAATCAGGGTGGTGTGTTGCCTCACCTGCGAAGCACAAGGGGTTGGGGAACTCCCTCCCCTAGCCAAGGGAAGCTGCCAGAGACTATGCCATGAGGGTGCTATCTGGCCCAGATACTATGCTTTTCCCATGGTTTTCACAACCTGCAGACCAGGAGATTCCCTCGGGTGCCTAGACCACCAGGGCCCTGGATTTCAAGCACAAAACTGGGCAGCTGCTTGGGCAGACACCTAGCTAGCTCCAGGTTTTTTTTGTACCCCAGTGGCACCTGGAATGCCAGTGAGACAGAACTATTCACTCCCCCGGAAAGGGGACTGAAGCCAGGGAGCCAAGTGGTTTAGCTCAGTGGATCCCCCCTCATGGAGCCCAGCAAGCAAAGATCCACTAGCTTGAAATTCTTGTTGCCAGCACAGCAGTCTAAGGTTGACTTGGAACACTCGAGCTTGGTTGGGGGAGGGGTGTCTGCCATTACTGAGGCTTGAGTAGGTGGCCGCTGGGATGTTCGAACTGGGCAGAACCCACTACAGCGCAGCAAAGCCACTGTAGCCAGACTGCCTCTCTAGATTCCTCCTCTCTGGGCAGGGGAATCTCTGAAAGAAAGGCAGCAGCCTGTCAGGGGTTTATAGATAAAACTCCTATTTCCCTGGGAGAGAGCACTTGAAGGAAGGGGTGGCTGTGGTCACAGCTTCAGGAGACTTAAACTTTCCTGCCCACTAGCTCTGAAGAGACCAGTGAATCTCCCAGCACAGTACTGCTCTGCTAAGGGACTGATTGCCTCCTGAAGTGGGTCTTTGACCCCCATGCCTCCTGATTGGGAGATATCTCCCAGCAGCAGTCGACAGATACCTCATACAGAGAGCCCCAGTTGACATTGGCAGTGCCCCTCTGGAATGTAGCTTCCAGAGGAAGAAGCAGGCAGCAATCTTTGCTGTTCTGCAGCCTCTGCTGATGATACCCAGGCAAAGAGTCTGGAGTGGACCTCCAGGAAATTCCAGCAGACCTGCAGAAGAGGGCCCTGACTGTTAGAAGGGAAAATAACAAACAGAAAGCAATAATATCAACATCAACAAAAAGGATGGCCAAGCAGAAACCCCATCCAAAGGTCACCAACATCAAAGATCAAAAGTAGATGAATCCATGAAGATGAGGAAAAACCAGCACAAAAATGCTGAAAATTCCAAAAACCAGAATGCCCTTTCTCCTCCAAAATATCACAGCTCCTGCCAACAAGAAAACAAAACTGGACAGAGAATGAGTTTGATGAATTGACAGAAGTAGGCTTCAGAAGGTGAGCAATAACAAACTTCTTTGAGCTAAAGGAGAATGTTCTCTAACCCAATGCAAAGAATAACCTTAATAAAAGGTTACAGAAACTGCTAACTAGAATAATCAGTTTAGAGAAGAATATAAATGACCTGATGGAGCTGAAAAACACAGCACAAGAACTTCATGAAGCATACACGAGTACCAATAGCTGAATTCATCAAGTGGAAGAAAGGATATCAGAGATTGAAGATCAACTTAATGAAATAAAGCATGAAGACAAGATTAGAGAAAAAAGAATGAAAAGGAACGAACAAAACCTCCAAGAAATATGGGACTATGTGAAAAGACCAAACCTACACCATTTGATTGGTTAACTGAAAGTGACGGGGAGAATGGAACCAAGTTAGAAAACACACTTCAGGATATTATCCAGGAGAACTTCCCCACCCTAGCAAGACAGGCCAAAATTCAAACTCAGGAAATACAGAGAACACCACAAAGATACTCCGTGAGAAGAGCAAGACACATAATCGTCAGATTCACGAAGGTTGAAATGAAGGAAAAAATGTTAAGGGCAGCCAGAGAGAAAGGTCAGGTTACTTACAAAGGGAAGCCCATCAGACTAACAGCAGATCTCTCTGCAGGAACCCTACAAGCTAGAAGAGAGTGGGGGCCAATATTCAACATTCTTAAAGAAAAAAATTTTCCACCCAGAATTTCATATCCAGCCAAACTAAGCTTCACAAGCAAAGGAGAAATAAAATCATTTACAGACAAGCAAATGCTGAGGGATTTTGTCACTATCAGGCCTGCCTTACAAGAGCCCCTAAAGGAAGCACTAAATATGGAAAGGAAAAACCAGTACCAGCCACTGCAAAAAATGTAAAGACCATAGACATTATGAAGAAACTGCATCAACTAATGTGCAAAATAACCAGCTAGCATCATAATGACAGGATCAAATCACACATAACAATATTAACCTTAAATGTAAATGGGCTAAATTCTCTAATTAAAAGACACAGTCTGGCAAAATTGGATAAAGAGTCAAGACCCATTGGTGTGCTGTATTCAGGAAACCCATCTCACATGGAAAGACACACATAGGCTCAAAATAAAGGGATGGAGTAAGATTACCAAGCAAATGGAAAGAAAAAAAAGCAGGGGTTGCAACCCTAGTCTCTGATAAAACAGACTTTAAACCAACAAAGATCAAAAAAGACAAAGGAGGACATTACAAAATGGTAAAGGGATCAATGCAAAAAAGAGCAAACTATCCTAAATATATATACACCCAATACAGGAGCACCCAGATTCATAAAACAAATTCTTACAGACCTACAAAGAAACTTAGAAACTTAGACTCCCACACAATAATAGTGGGAGACTTTAACACCCCACTGTCAATATTATATCAATGAGACAGAAAATTAACAAGGATATTCAAGACTTGAACTCAGCTCTGGACCAAGCAGACCTAATAGGCATCTACAGAACTCTCCACCCTAAATCAACAGAATATGCATTCTTCTTAGCACCACATAGCAGTTATTCTAAAACTGACCACATAATTGGAAGTAAAACACTCCTCAGCAAATGCAAAAGAATGGAAATCATACCAAAGAGTCTCTCAGATCACAGTGCAATCAAATTGGAACTCAGGATTAAGAAATTCAGGATTAAGTCGTGCACTCAAAACTGCACGACTCCATGGAAACTGAGCAACCTGCTCCTGAATGACTACTGAATAAATAGCAAAATTAAGGCAGAAATAAATACGTTCTTTGAAACCAATGAGAACAAAGACACAATGTACCAGAATCTCTGGTACACAGCTAAAGCAGTGTTTAGAGGGAAATTTATAGCACTACATGCCCACATAAGAAAGCAGGAAAGATCTAAAATTGACAACCTAACATCACATTTAAAAGAATTAGGGAAGCAAGAGCAAACACATGCAAAAGCTAGCAGAAGACAAGAAATGACTGAGATCAGAGCAGAACTGAAGGACACAGAGACATGAAAAACCCTTTAAAAAATCAATGAATCAGGAGCAGGTTTTTTGAAAAGATTAACAAAATAGACCACTAGCCAGACTAATAAAGAAGAAAAGAGAATAATCAAAGAGACACAATAAAAAATTATAAGAGGATATTACTATTGATCCCACAGGAATACAAACTACCATCAGATAATACTATAAACAACTCTACACAAATAAACTAGAAAATCTAGAAGAAATGGATAAATTCCTGGACATACACACCCTCCGAAGACTAAATCAAGAAGTTGAAACCCTGAATATACCAATAACGAATTTTGGAATTGAAGTAGTAATTGATAGACTACCAATCAAAAAAAGCCCAGGACCGAACGGATTCACAGCCAAATTCTATCAGAGGTACAAAGAGGAGCTGGTACCATTCCTTCTGAAACTATTCCAAATACTACAAAAAGAGGGACACCTCCCTGACTCATTTTATGAGGCCAGCATCATCCTGATACCAAAGCCTGGCAGAGATGCAACAAAGAAAGAAAATTTCAGGCTAATATCCTTGATGAATATTGATACAAAAATCCTCAGTAAAATACTGGCATACTGAATCCAGCCTCACATCAAAAAGCTTATCCACTACAATCAAGTCAGCTTCATCCCTGAGATGCAAGCCTGGTTCAACATTCACAAATCATAAAAGTAATCTATCACATAAACAGATCCAATGACAAAAACCACATGATTATCTCAATAGATGCAGAAAAGGCCTTTGATAAAATTCAACACCACTTCATGCTAAAAACACTCAATAAACTAGGTATTGATGGAACATATCTTGAAATAATAAGAGCTATTTATGACAAACCCACAGCCAATATCATACTGAATGGACAAAAGCTGAAAGCATTCCCTTTGAAAACCAGCACAAGACAAGGATGCCCTCTCTCACTACTCTTGTTCAACATAGTATTGGAAGTTCTGGCCAGAGCAATCAGGCAAGAGAAGGAAATAAAGGGTATTCAAACAGGAAGAGAGGAAGTCAAATTGCCTCTGTTTGCAGATGACATGATTGTATATTTAGAAAACCCCATAGTCTCAGCCCAAAACTTCCTTAAGCTGATAAGCAACTTCAGCAAAGTCTCCAGATACAAAATCAAAGTGCAAAAATCACAAGCATTCCTATACACCAATAATAGACAAACAGAGAGTCAAATCATGAGTGAAATCCCATTCACGATTGCTACAAACAGAATAAAATACCTAGGAATACAATTTACAAGGGATGTAAAGGACCTCTTTAAGGAGAATTACAAACCACTGCTCAAGGAATTAAGAGAGGGCACAAACAAATGGAAAAACATTCCATGCTCATGGATAAAAAGAATCAATATCATGAAAATGGCCATACTGCCCAAAGTAATTTATAGATTCAATGCTATTCCCAGTAAGCTACCATTGACTTTCTTCACAGAATTAGAAAAAACTAGTTTAAATTTCACATGGAACCAAAAAAGAGCCTGTATAGCCAAGACAATCCTAAGCAAAAAGGACAAAACTGGAGGCATCACTCTACCTGACTTCAAATCATACCACAAGGCTACAGTAACCAAAACAGCATTGTACTGGTACCAAAATAGATATATAGACCAATGGAACACAATAGAGGCCTCAGAAACAACACCATGCATCTACAACCATCTGGTCTTTGACAAACCTAACAAAAACAAGCAATAGGAAAAGGATTCCCTATTTAATAAATGATGGTGTGAAAACTGGCTAGCTATATATAAAAAGCTGAAATTGGACCCCTTTCTTACACCTTATACAAAAATTAACTCAGGATGGATTAAAGCTTTAAACATAAGACCTAAAACGATAAAAACCCTAGAAGAAAACCTAGGCAATACCATTCAGGACACAGGCATGGGCAAAGACTTCAAACTAAAACACCAAAAGCAATTGCAACAAAAGTCAAAATTGATAAATGGAATCTAATTAAACTAAAGCGCTTATGCACAGCAAAAGGAACT
>NW_012098210.1:357622-385727 GCF_000951045.1 Mandrillus leucophaeus
CCTGCATTGCCATGAAAAATGAGAACTGCCTGTATTCAGAATAATACAGATGGTAATAGGTGCTAAGGAAAAATTCATCGTGTTAAGATAAATTAGAACGTCAGGGTAGGGAGGGAAATTGATATTTTATACAGAATGTTTTACATTAGTTGACATTAGGCAGAAAGAGTTGAAGGAGGGATGAAGGGAGCCATGTAGCTGTGTTGGAGAAGAGGCAGAGCAGTTTATGCCTAGGCTTTTCCAAAGAATCACTGTGGCTGAAAACTGAAAGCCAGTAGAGGGAGTACGAGTGCTACCAGAAGAGAGAATGCCGGCTGGGACAGGGAGGGGTGGTGGAGGTGAGAAATGTGCAAATTAGGCATGTAACTCGGTGTTGTGCTGGGGCAGCCGAGAGAACCAATTGTTAATTTTCAGGAATTTTGCAATCTGGTTGTTCAACTGTTGATAGCTTGAAACTGTCTATGTGGGAAGTTATTACGCTGCAGAGATTGGCAAGCACTACAAATCAGCTTTTTGTTTTTCCCTTTCAGAAAGTCCATTGTTAAACGTTTACTGTCTCACGTAAGAGGACATAAGCATTTCAAGGGCAGAATTGAATACAGGGCTTTAAAAAAGAGAGAATGAGAAATCAAGAAGGACTCCAGGATGTTGGACTGTGGCGGTGTATCTACGTGTTTCTACCCTGAGCAGCAGGGCTGGGAAGGCTGCAGGATGCTAGGAGAACGAGTGTCCCATCACAGAGAAAGCAGGGAGAGCTTCTTTCTTTCTTGGTGTGAGACAAAGAGGAAGGAGAATCATTTTTTCTTAAAATTGGGATGGGGGTTCGTTTGTATTCAGGAAGCAATAGTGAACCTGAACAAGGCTGGGAAGTTGGGGTAGGCAGGAATCCAGAAGGCAGAATAACTCTTGAGAGGCTAGAGAGAATCTGTGGTTTATGGTCAGTCCCAAGGCGATGGATGCGAGGAGTCCTAATGTGATTAGATATGGCGTGTTTCTCATATTCCAGGGAGGTGTCATGAGTCACTCTCAGAGCCCCATCCTACGGTCCCTGCTCAGCACCATGAATGGAAGACCCTGCTCCGGAGCATCAAGGACTCTGCAAAGGAACAATAGGAGCCTGCCGGCAGGCAGATATCCTGGGAGGACAGGCATTTGGAGCTGAGTCTGGGGAAGCTTCTCACCAGCTCCTTCTCTCAGGCTGAGCCCTTCAAGGAAGGAAGGAGGCAGTACAGACCGAGGGTCCCTCATGGCAGAGGAGGAGGGAAAGAGCTCTGGGAAACACGTCCACATTTAGTCATCTGCTCATCATTCAAGAAATGATTCCTGAGAGCCTGCTATGTCCTTAGTGCTGGTCTTCCTCCTGTGTTGCCTATCGTGGGTGGACAGGCAGCCCTGAGATAGAATTTCACCTGCTCAGCCCTCCTCGCAAGTCCTGACACCCTTTCCCTCATCCCTCCCACTCAGGCACTGAGAGCCTGAGAGCACTAAGAGCAGCCCACTTGAGGCATCTCAACATTACTCTACAGTGGGGATTCCTTAGACCTCATGGAGTACAGCATCAAATAATCAAGAGATGGCCTGCAAGGGACCACCCACAGAGTTGGCCCTCATTCAGCCCCTTCTCCCCACCTCCTCCATGGGCCCCTAGGGTGCTATGGACATCTTTGAACACCCTTGCTGTAGCCCACCTCCTGCAGCACCCACACACTTCCTGGAGTTGGGATTCTCCTAGAGGCTTCCCTGAGACTTCTGAGGGTGCTGAGGAAGCCCCATCACCTTCTCCAAACTCCACTGAGCCTGAGGCTGTGTGGTATGTGGGGGGTCCTCCTGCTGGCCTGACCTTCTGGAGCAGCCCTTGGCCCGCCCTCCCTCCTCTACACTTACAATCAGGCCTTCTGCTTCCAGTGGACGTAGGCGGCAGAGACACCAACCAGCAGCAGCACCTTGGAGCCCAGGAGGAGACCTAGGAGGAGTGGGGCAGTAGGAGCTGGCACCGGGCCTGGAAATCAGGAGACAGGAGGAGTCATGAGAGGGACCACTTGGGAGGCCATCCCAGGGGCCTCAACTGAGGCTATCTGGGCTGGTCAGTTCTCCAAATCAAGAGTTCAGAATGAGAAGATTGGAGCAATTCTCTACACTTTAACAAGTGCAGTTTGGTGTTGCAGAGACAGGGGCTATCAATCAGGCTTGTGGAATTCAAACCCTGGCTCCCAGACCTGTTCACCACCCAGGTCCCCTCTCTGAGCCTCAATATCTTTATCTCTAAAAGGGACAGCAAATGGCTCCTACTTCATAGCACTGGTTAAAAGGAGAAAATGCCAGGATGACAGTACAGTATCTGACACAACTGCTGCTCCTTGGCCCCCTCCCACCTCCCTCCTCTTTCATCCAAGTGGTCATTTAGGCCAATAGCATGGCAAAGAGGAGTGAGACCTCTACTACGAGTTAGCAGATCTGAGTTAAATCTGAGTCACTTGCTAGCTGTCATTGTTCTAGGTATGAGACGCACCACCTGGGAATTTCAATGTCTTTGTCTGTAATATTTGCAAATTAGGATAAAGCCACGTTCCCACCCATGTTCAAGGGTTCTGGGGAGCCTTGATTGCTATATCACGTAGGAGGGAAATTAGACAACATCCATATAAATTAAAACACATACACCCTCTGACTTAGCAATGCCACTTCCAGTGGGCATCTTCCCCCAGAGAAGGATAACATATGTGCAGGGTCATCCACAGCAGAATTATTTCAAAAGCTCAAAGTTGGGAACCACTTACATATCCATCAACAGAAGACTACAAAATAACACTTGATATTTCCATAAATTGACATATTCTGCAGCTGGTAAACAATGGAGCAGGTCTCTATGTCCTTATATGGAATCTCAATAAGAAATTATATGGCTTGCATTTGGGAGAGGTTTTCCAATCACCAACAGAGCACAGAGAATGAATGAGAGAGGCATTCTAAACCTTTGAATAACTATGAAAAGGAGAAACACTGGCTTCCTATTCAGTTCTGTTCAAAGAGCTTTCATGTAGCACCTACTATGCGCCAGACTCTTCTATGGAGAGAGTGTCTAATGCCAGGACGGAACGAAACCTGCCTGGAACAGGATCTGGGCTCTTGCCCCAACCCTAGCTGGCCCTGTGACCTTGGGCAAGGCCCCTGTCATTTCTTGGCTTCAGTCTCCTATCTGTAAAAGGGCATTGGGCTAAATGGTCTGAAGTCCTTCTTGCACTGACATTCCAGGATCCAGGAGCTAAACTGAGGATCCAGGGCCTCTGAAAGAAAACCCAAAATAAGCATTGTTGCTGCCTTAACTGAGGGACCCCTAAGTCATCCTTTTAGGGGACCTCTTCCCTTAGGTGAGGGACATTCTGAGATGGCCCAGCTCTGCTTGAAGCCTTTAGTGACTGTGTGCAGCAGTCCCTGAGTCACACAAGAGTTTCCTGAACAACCCACAACCATCCTGGATAGACCCATAAAGCTCTTGGCATCTCCTTTCACCAGGGCCATCAGATTAAACAGTGAATCTCTGTCCTTCAGGAATCTGCCCAGTATGATGTTTCCGAAGATTAAATAAAGAAAAACCTAATATACTCCCT
The DNA here is from genome assembly GCF_000951045.1 of Mandrillus leucophaeus. NCBI lineage: Eukaryota > Metazoa > Chordata > Mammalia > Primates > Cercopithecidae > Mandrillus > Mandrillus leucophaeus. Next base: position 361,231 of record NW_012098210.1, read on the forward strand.
CAGTGCTCTGGATGGATTTATCCTCATTAGAAGGGAACAGAATGTAAGCTTGGTGAGAACAGAGCTTGTGAGCTTTTTTTTTTTTTTTACAGCTATTTGCTCCACCACGGTGGAGGCTCACACACAGTAGGTTCTCAGTGAATGCTTGTTGCGTAAAGAAGAGTCTCGGCCATGCTGAGGGGGAAAGTGCTCTGTGGACGCAGCAGGCAAGGTCTAGTCTTGTGCCTGGGAAAGTCACTCAAATCGTCAGTTCCCTTATCTATGGAAACATGGCTGGGCCAGATTAGAAGAGGCAAAGGCTGTGGTGCCAGGCAGACTAAGGTTTCAGACTTCCCCATCATTTACCAGCTGCCAAGCCTTGAGTGAATAGCATGATATCTCCAGGCCTCGATATACCTGATGTGTAGAAGAGGGTGGCATCAGATCATGAAAGTGAGCACCCACTGCCACCCTTGATTGTTGCTGACAGAGAGGACAGTGCTATTATTGACTTCTTGTCACAACTTAGGGGACGAAGGAGGCCCACACTGTACTCTCCACGCACAGACATCGGAGTCCCTGGTCCAGACTTAATCTCCACGTTGGCAGGAATTGCTCTTAGGAGCTTCACACAGTAGTAGGTGCCAGTGTCTTCGAGGGTGATGTTACTGATGCGGATGGAATAGTCTGTGCTGTTTCTCTTTCTCTGGTCTGAAATAGTTGTTACCCAGGGAGAGTGGCATCCTTTTGGACTGTAGATTAATTTCCGGCCTGGACCAGCTCCTCTGAACCACTGGACCAGTCCCACAGGGAGCAGGGAGGTCACAGTGCAGTTCAGAGTGGCCGTTTCTCCAGCTGCAACTGACACGAATGCCTCAGGCTAAATCACCTGCAGCTCCTCACCTGCCACTTCTAGAAAGTAACAGAGCCATCATTTATTCATCCTTACGTGATCTTGAATGTTTCCTCAAGTGTTTATCAATGAACTTCAATGACTGGGTGCATACCAGGAGAAGGCCCTGAGCTCAGCACACTGCATGTATTATCTCGTTTAACACTCACAAGTCTGTAACATGAGACTGTATTACATGTGAGGACGCTGAGACACAGAGAGGTTCAGTTTCATGGGGTTACTAACCTGAGTGGAGTGGAGCTCCTGAGCCCCGCTTGGAAGTGTCATGCTTTGCCGAATATTTGTGCTTCCACTTTCTGGCCATATGGAGTATTGCACTTTCTTTTCTTTTTTCTTTATTCTTTTTCTTTTTTTTAAGATGGAGTTTCGCTCCTGTTGCCCAGGCAGGAGTGCAATGGTGTGATCTCGGCTCACCACAACCTCTGCGTCCCAGGTTCAGGGGATTCTCCTCCCTCAGCCTCCCGAGTAGCTGGGATTACAGGCATGTGCCACCATGCCCAGCTACTTTTGTATTTTTAGTAGAGGTAGGGTTTCTCCATGTTGGTCAGGCTAGTCTCAACTCCTGACCTCAGGTGATCTGCACGCCTCGGCCTCCCAAAGTGCTGGAATTACAAGCGTGAGCCACCGTGACTGGCTGCACTTTCTGAATCATTGCATTGGGTGGGGCCATGTGACTGCTTTAGGCCACTGAGTTGTGAGCAGAAGTGATGGGTATAATTTGTGGCTGTGCATTTAACTGCAAGAGCCTCTATGGATTAACTTCTCCCTTCCACAGAGACCTACAAGGCTCTGATGAGGTCAGCTCCATCAGCCTGGATGCCTGAATGACCATGAATTCTCCACATACACTGAACATGCAGCTTAACTAACAAACTCAACATTGTTTTAAGCTTCTGAGAATTTCTCACCCATATTGTAATTACATTACCTTAGATTCCTAATGTTGATGTGACAAATTATCAGAACTTAGCATCTTAAAACAAAAGAAATGTATCATCTTATAGTTCTGGAGGTCAGAAGTCTAAAATCATGTTATGGATAGAATCAAGGAGAAAAATATTCAAATATACAAAGGTACGGATGACACGTTGGTGACCATTGCAGATAGGTAGGATGAAGAAGTCCGGAGATCTACTGTGCAATATGAGGACTAGAGTTAATAGGATTATATTGAATTCAGTATTTTTGCTCAAACAGTCTATCTTAGATGCCCTACACACACACACACACACACACGTGATAACTATGTGAGAGGATGGATGTGTTCATTTGCTTGACTGTAATAACCATTATCCTATGTCTATGTATATGAAAGTACCATGTTTTACCCCTTAAATAAGAGGTGTCAGCAGAGCTGTGTGTATTCTGGAGGCTCTGTTCCTTGCCTTTTCAAATTCTAGAGGCTGCCACATTCCTTTTCTCATGGTTACATCTTCCCGTCACTCCAACCTCTTGCTTCCATTGTCATATGTCCTACAAAGACCCTTTTCATACACTGGGCCCATCCTGACACTAGACCAAGATGTTAAATCACTATCTTAAACTTGCTCAAACAGCTAAAGAAAACAACAGACAAACAACTAAAGAAACATTGGAATATGATGCATTAATAAAATAAGAACAACAGCAAAGAAAAATTATAAAAATTAAACAAACAGAAACTTAAGAGTTAAACAGTACAATAATTGAAAAATCCACCAGAGGTGTTCTCCAACTGGTGTGAGCAGTTAGAAGAGAGACTCAGAAAACTGGAATATGGAATAGTTGAAATTATTGTGACTGGGGAATAGAAAGAAAAAGGAATAAAGAAAAACAAGCAGAACCTGAGGACATCGTGGGACATTATCAAATGGATCAACATAAACACTGTTAGAGTTCTAGAAGAAGAAAAGAGCAAGTGAGAAAGGAACAGATTATTCAAAGACATAATACCCCAAAACCTTCTGAAACTTGATAAATACATGAATCCTCAAATTTCAGATGCGGAAGAAACTCAAGTTTAACTCAAGGAAAAACTCAGAGACCCACACTAAGACACATTATAATCCAACTGTTGAAAACTAAAGTCAGGGAAAGAACCCTGAAAGCAGCAACAGAAAATGGATTCCTCACATACAAGAGTTCCTCAATGAGATGATCAGCCGGTTTCTTATCAGAAGCATTGGAAACCAGAAGACAGAGGAGTGATACACTGAAAATACTGCAAGAGGAAAAATCTATCAACCAAGAATCTTATACCTGGGAAAACTATCCTCTAAACATGAGGCAGAAATTAAGATATTCTCAGATGAACAAAAACTAAGAGAGTTCACTACCATTAAACCTTACCTACAAGAAATGCTACAGGGAGTGGTTTCAGGTAGAAATAAAAGGATTCTACATGGCAACTCCAAGTTGTGTAAATAAAAATGTCCAGGCTGGGCAGAGTGGCTCGTGCCTATAATCCCAGCACTTTGGGAGGCCAGAGCAGGCAGATTACAAGGTCAGGAGATCAAGACCATCCTGGCCAACATGTTGAAACCCTGTTTCTACTAAAACTACAAAAGTTAACTGGGTGTAGTGGCATGTGCCTGTAATCCCAGCTACACGGGAGGCTGAGGCAGGAGAATAGCTTGAACCAGGGAATCGGAGGTTGCAGTGAGCTGAGATCGCACCACTGCACTCCAGTCTGGTGACAGATTGAGACTCTGTTTCAAAAAAAAATAATTAATTAATTAATTTTAAAAGTCCTGCTACATGTAAATTTATTTTATTTTATTTTTTTATTTTTGCAGGATCATAGACAGAGGCTAACAAATCCTCCTTCAGGTTTATTTGTATAAATAGCACAGAAGGACCCCATCCCCATGAAGATGGCAGCCTGGAGGCGGGGGTGGGGGGTCGCACCAGTCCTTCTGTCCTCACGTTGGCAGACAGAGATATCTACTCTGTAGCCTTTGTAGTGGCCTGGGCACCTTTGGGAGCCTGAGCTGGAATTGAAGCTGGAGCTGCAGCCTGGGCCTTGGTTTGATCCTGGGCTTTGGCCTTTGGCTGGCACAGCCGGACCCCTTGGCAGTGTGAGCACGAGCACGCTTCCCAAAGTTGGGGTGGGTAATGTAGGCAAGTCAATCAAGCTTGCTGCTGACACCTTTTGGGATCTTGGGCTTAATCTCCTCGGGCTTTACGAGGGCCTTGACAGCCTCGGCACATGCACTCATGGCCTTGGCATTGTTGGCCTGCATCTTCCTTAGGCCCTTCTTGTTGTGCTTCTTGGCAAAGCGCATGTTCCTCAGGAACTTGTGGTCCACCCCCTTAAGAGATTCGTATCTTTGTGATTGGGGTTTCTTGATCCTATTTCTGTGCCATTTTCGGGACTGGTTGTGTGTGGTGTGGTTCTTGGACTTGGCCATGTCTGCACCTTAAGCCGCGGCTCCCGAAGCGCCTAGAACCGGAAGAGAGTAAATTTATTTTAATTCATATTTTTCTGATGCTTCAACATCCCACAATCATGCTGTGAGTACTCTGCCCAGGTGACCATGCGCACCAGTGTGATAAGGCTGGTCCCTGGAACAAGTTTCTTGCCCTCCCATATTGTGACCTAGTCCCATAAAAAGACACCAGTAAATCCCATCATGCTCTTTGCTTGTACCCTGTACCCTGACTTCCAGTAAAGGCCCTTGCTGAGGAATTCTTTCTCTCTTGCTTCCCTATCTGCTTGATTGAGCCTGCTTCCTTGGAGCTCTTCTCATATGTCTTTCTACCTGGCATGCCCTACTTCCCTCTCTAGGACCAGTGAGTAAAATAAATCATACTCCATATGCCTTTCCAAGTGAAATCTTCATGGCCATCTTAGAGTAATTCGTAAAGACCCAAAAGCCTGACTTTACCATTTTCAATACTAATGGCAATGAAAATGGGATCATTCTAAACTGGAGTGGAAAGTTCCTAGGAGATGCTCTTTAACTGTTCATGGCTTACTAATTTGCTACTCTGATTGGTTCCACAACTTGAGAAGGCTTTTTACACTGATGGCTTTCTTGTGCTGTGCTATGTGCAGCTTTGTGTTACCTTTTGGAGTTCTGCCAAGACTCTATCCTGAAGTGAGGATCCTGCTTAAATATCAATAATGACATCTACATTTCTTCAAGAGCACGGGATGACATAACACTGATAACAGCCCCTTCAAAGGAGATTCATGTGATATGCATATTAACATCACATTATTCAGCATCTCTAAGTTGTTTTGAGTTTTGAGGTGCCAGTGACAACATATTCTTCTTTTACAAAGTTTATTTACAAATTAAAATCAATAGGCACCCCTGTTAGTGCCTCTAAGCAAAGAAACAAAAATACCTCTTCTCTGTGGAGACTTCAGCAATTTCTTTCTTGCTTTTTGGAGTTTCTAGACCATTCATGATGGCCATACATCCAGGGCCTTTCATGTGAAAACAATGCCCCTCTCACCCTTGTGCTATACTCCATTAAAACAACAAATGCCTGGTCACCTACTGGGATCTCCTATCCTGGAGTCCAGATCTAGGAACAATACTCTCCTGTTGCAGTCATGAACCATAGATTGCCCCACATGCGAGGCTCTGCTCATCTGAAATGGGGCCCACTGGAAACTAAACTTTCACTGAAACGCAAAATTAAAATTTCCATCAGGTGCAGTTGCATACCATTGTGTTGACTGTCGGTCTTATAATTTGTTGATGCAACAATTCTCAACCAAATATTAGCAAACTGAATTTAACAGCACATTAGAAGGATTCTACACCATGACTAAGTGGAATTTATTCCTAGAATACAAAGATGTTTCAATATACAAATGATAATGTAATATACCATATTTACACAATGAAGAGAAAAATACACGATTATCTCATTGGATGTAGAAAAGCATTTTACAAATTTGAACATCTTTTTATGAGAAAAATAATAAAAGGAATATATGGACATTTCTACAACATGATAAAATCATATACTCATATTACACCATTTATCTACTTATCATGTGTATTGGTTATTGTCATTTCTCCAGTAGAATATAAGCTCCAAAAGGTCAACTACTTTTGCTCTTTTATTCACCAATGCACACCATGTTCTATGTCAGGTCCTGGCATATAGTAGCTATCCAGTATATATGTGTATAAGGTGTGAATTACTCATTAAGACACTTCCCTGGGATACTAAAACCTATTTTCAGTGGACTGCATCTGTGATATTTGCTAGAAACTGAGTTTCCCATGTAGATGACTTAGTTTAAAAAACATTCATTTGCATACACAAAGAAAGCAGAAGAGCCCAGGAGGAGAAAACCACAAACCCTCATCCCCACACCACATCCCCGCTCACTCCCACGAGCAGTAGTTACAGAAATGTCATGGCATAGAATCAAGGCCACAAGCATTTGACAAGAGCAACAGTGAAACCTGTGATCTCTAGAGTCAGAGTGCCTGAGTTCAAATCATAGCTCTACCAGTTACCAATGAGCATCCTCACAGCTCTTTGTGCTTCTGTTTTCTTATCTGTGAGTGGTGGGAGGAGAAGGTTAAGGGGAATATCTATTTTGGGCATAATGACCATCTGAAGTAACAGCTGTAAGGCATTTCCAACAGTGTCTGGCACATGGTGAGTATTCAAAAATTGTGAATTGTTACTTTTTAGGTTTTCTAAGTCATGGAGTCTTCAATCAACATTACATGATAAGCATATGGATATAGCTATTGATATGACTATAGATGTAGATAACATAGACAGAGCTCTCTGTTTTATCCCTTTCTTTCTCCCTCCTCATTCCTACCCTTCAAGAAAGAGGGAACTCTAAGACAGTAATGCACAGAAGTTCTGCTTTGAGATAAAACTCATTTTACCAAGAGAGAAGTTTGCTTAAAGGAATTGCTTATTTTAACACATTGGGAGAGTTTCAGTGGTAATATCAGAGAGTAGAAAAGGGAAGAGAGTGACTGGGCAACAGGGAAAACCAAATATCTCTTCAACGTGCATTTCATGTAAACTAATGAGTGGAAGAGATGTAAGGAAAGTCTTTTTAAAATCCTGTGTGTTTCAGCATGATCAAGTGAGATTTTTCTAAGGAATACAAGGATGCTTCAAGACACATAAACCTATAAATGCAATACACTACATCAGCAGAATGAAGGACAAAAACCATAGGATCATATTGACAGTGACAAAAAAAAAGCCTATGACAAAATTTAACATTTTTTAATTATAAAAATGCTCAAAAAAGTAGATGTAAAATGAATGTTCCTCAATACAATGAAATCCATATATGACAAATCCACAGCAAACATGATATCCAGTGAAAAAAGTCCAGGCAGAGGGAGATGGCTTTAACCCCAACCAGCGCAGGAACCGACTTGGGGAGGCCTGTGGAATATAAAAGTAGGAGCAAAGGCGGGAAGACCCGTGCATGCACTTCCAGATCCCCGTGTGGACCGATGGAAGCCATTCCCTACTGTTCCACACAGGGTACTCTGTGAAGGACAGCCGAAAAGTTTAAGCAGTTGGTTTCAGGTTGAAGGAAGCCCCCAAGGGGGTTTCACAATAGAACCTCGGTTGGGGATGAACTCCCTTAGCCAGGACCAGGGCAGGGGAGAGTGAAAAGTGGGCTGCAACCTCGAGTGCAGGAGCCAGGCACCTGGCTTTGCAGTGGATGGGGAGGGGCGTGATCTGAAAGCGGCAGCTGTTATCTTCACTGGGGTAATTGGAATTTGAGTGCAGGCTGACTGGTACTTAGCTCACTGCTGCCAGTGTAACACTGTGGGAGTGGATCTGCCTCTCCAAGTGCGTGGGAACTGTGCGTGGGCTTACTGCTGCCTGCTCCCCACCATTCCATGTGCAAACCCTTCTGTGCAGCACAGACAGCAATACTCCCCTCTGGAAGGTGAACCCAGTGATCTGAGACCTGCTCCCATCCCCCAACACCCACAGGGGCTGCTGTGTGCCCTGCCAGCAAAGACTCAGAGTGCAAACCCCCTGACCCAGCTCCCACCTGGCTTTGCTCTGCCACTTGCCCTGGTAGCTTCACACAAAGGACAGAAACTCTTAAGAACTATATGCCTCTCTCCATTGCCTGAGAAACCAGAGTACCCCCACTAGGCAACATAAGGCAAGCGAAAATCCTACTGCAACTACTGCAGCTGGTGCTGTTTTGCAAGCGTCACCTCCTGGCTGGAAGCCAACCAACACAGTCCATGATAGCATCTCCTGGTGGAATCACACTGCACCCAAGGAAAAGACAACTGTATAATCTCAGCTATCACTACTGCCTGCACCACTCTGGCTAACCAGGAGGTCCTGAGTCTGTCCACATGATCAGATCATTCCACTCTAACTGGTATTCAAGAAAGTGAGCACACTAAGGCTATCAATAAACAAGGAATCTCACAGAGTCTACATCACTCACCTGCTACCCCCATTTGAGCTAGTGCTGCTACCCATGGCTGGAAGACTTGAGGACAGGTCACATCACCAGATCCCTTGCAGACACTCTCCAACATGAGCTTGGAGTTTGGCAACTTCACTGGATGGCTAGACCCAGAGGAACAATAACACTCACAGTAGCCTGGTTCCCAGGGATCCCCACTCCTAGGAGAAGGGCGAGTGCACCACATCAAGGGAACATCCTGTGAGACAAAAGAATCCAGACAACAGGCCTTGAGGATCAGATATTTCCATTGGTGGGAAGTTTAGCACAGGCACAATTGCAGTGCTGGACTCAACAGGGTAAGTCTTCAGCTGTAGCCCAACAGTCAGACAGCCTTGGTGCACATGAAGGGCCTTGAATAAGGAAATGTATTTTCTCCCTTTTTCACCATCACAGGCTCTGTTGGGGCTTCTCTCATGGGAGCTAAGTGTGGGTGCGACTATAGACACCCTTTCTGGAACACATCAGGATGATGGCATCCTCACAGGAGAAGCATCCTCCAGGTGCCAGCTTGCACAAGAGACAGAGTCACAATTCCTCTCTACTTGAACATCAACATTCCTACCCATGAAAAGAGGTGCCTGTCTGATCTGAATGCTGGAGTACTGGGACAGGAGTGTGTCTGAGAGGTGAATAAATTTCCTGCTGACCCGGCAGGGGAGCTAAGGTGGCTTCCATCCTTCCCTCTGATAAGATCTCAGTGCAACTCACTGAGAGCTCCTCCAAGAACCTCTGTCAAAGCTGGAACTTCTGCCCACCATTGGGTATTGCATTTATCCACCTGCTGTAGTCACAACTAGTTCCTACCCAAGGACACCTGCCCTACTGGCCCCTACTACAACTAGCATGTGTGAAAGCCATTATACAAAGACTTTATAACCAAGGAACTCTTACAGTCTTCATCCCTGGAGGCACCAAGAACCAAATTAGGCTGTAACTAACTATAAGTATTAAAGTCTCATCCTTAAGGGGAAAAAGAAATTAAAACAAACAACAAATATAGTCAAATCAAAGATAAATTCAAGAATAGTTAGAAGAAATAGCCTACTCAAATGAGAAGGAACCAGAATATAAACTCCGGTAATATGACAAAATATGGTTCCATAACAGCCCCAAAGGATCACACTAGCTCTACAGCAATGGATGCAAACTGAGATGAAATATTTGAAAATGCTAGATAAGGAATTATTAAGCTACTCAAGGAGATATCAGAGAAAGGTGAAAACCATCATAAATTTTTTTTGAAGTTTAGGATATGAATGAAAAATTTTCTAGACAGATGGATATCATCAAGAAAAACCAATTTGAATTTCTGGAAATGAAAGACACACTTAGGGAATTACAAAATGCAGTAGAAAATTTTAACAAAACACCAAAACAAGTAAAAGAAAGAATTTCAGAGCTTGGAGATAAGGCTTTTGAATTAATTATATTAGGCAAATTTTTTTTAAAAAAGGATTAAAAGAAATGAACAAAGTCTCCAAGAAATACAGGATTATGTAAAATGACCAAGCATAAGAATAATTGATGTTCCTGAGGGAGAAAAAATAACAAGTCTGGAAAATATATTTGAGGGAATAATTGAGGAAAATATCCCTGGCCTGGCTAGAGATCTAGATAGCCAAATCCAAGAAGCTCAAAGAACTCCTGGGAAATGCATTGCAAAAACATCTTCACCAAGGCATATAGTTATCAGGCTATCCAAAGTCAACATGAAGGAAAGAATTCTAAGAGCAGTAAGACAAAAGTATCAGGAAACCTACAAAGGAAAACCTATCAAACTAACAGTAGACTTCTCAGCAGACACCTTACAAGCTAGAAGGGACTGGGGACTTCTCTTCAACCCCCTAAACAGAACAATTTTCAGCCAAGAATTTTGTACCCTGCAAAACTAAGTTTAATAAATAAAGAAGAAATGAAGTAATTTTTAGACAAACAAATGTTGAGGGAATTTGTTACTACCATACCAGCACTATAATAAATGCTAAAAGGTGTTCTAAACCTAGAAACAAAAATCCAATATGCACCAAAACAGAATCTCTTGGAAGCTTAAAACTCACAGGGCCTACAAAACAATAACACAATGAAAAGAAAAAACTATCTAGGTAACATTTAACATGATGAAGAGAACAGTACCTCACTTCTCAATATTAATGTTGAATGTAAATGGCCTAAATGCTCCACTTAAAAGATACAGAATGGCAGAATGGATAAAAAAGTCACAATCCAAATATCTTCTGTTTTTAAGAGACTCACCTAACAGAAAGATTCATATAAACTCAAGGTAACATGGTGAAAAAAGATATTCCACACAAATGGAAGCCAAAAGCCAGCAGGAGTAGCTATTCTTATTTCAGATAAAACAGGCTTCAAAGCAACAACAGTATAAAAAGGACAAAAATGGTCACTATGTAATTATAAAAGGATCAATCCAACAAGAAGATATTACAATCCTAAATTTCTAAGCACCTAACACTGGAGCTCCCAGATCCATAAAACCATTACTAATAGACCTAAGAAATGAGACAGACAGCAACACAATAATAGTAGAAGACTTTAATATACCACTGACGGCACTGGGCAGACCATCAAGACAGAAAGTCAACAGAGAAATAATGGACTTAAATTACACCCTAGAACGAATGGACTTAACATATATTTACAGAACATTCTACCCCCAAATTGCAGAATATATATTCATCTCATCAGCACAAAATAGACCATATGTTAGGTCACAAAAAGTCTCAATAAATTTTTAAAAATCAAAATCGTATCAAGTATCCTCTCAGACTACAATGGAATAAAACTGGAAATTAAGTCGAAAAGAAACACTCCAAACTACACAAATACATAGAAATTAAATAATCAGCTCCTGAATGATAACTGGGTTAAAAATGAAATCAAGATGGAAATCAAAAAGTCATTTGAATTGAATGATAATAATGACACAAGTTATCAAAACCTCTGGGAAACAGCAAAAGCAGTGTTAAAAGGAAAGTTTACAGCACTAAATGCCTACAACGCAAAGTCTGACAGAGCACAAATTGACAACCTAATATCATGCCTCAAGGTACTAAAGAAACAAGACCAAACTAAACCCAAAGCTAGAAGAAGGAAAGAAATAGCAAAGCTCAGAGCAGAACTAAATGAAATTCAGACACCAATAACAACAACAAAATACAAAAGATCATTGAAACAAGTAGCTGGTTCTTTGAAAAAATAAACAGAGAGACCATTAACTGGATTAACCAAGAAGAGAGAGGATGCAAATAAGCTCAATTAGAAATGAAACTGGAGACATTACTACCGACACCACAGAAATACAAAAGATCATTTCAGACTACTACAAACACCTTTATGCACATAAACTAGAAAACCTAGAGGAAATGGACGAATTCCTGGAAAGATACAACCCTCCTATATTAAATCAGGAAGAAACAGAAATTCTGAACAGACCAATAACAAGTAGTGAGATTGAATAGGTAACCAAAAAAATGGCAAACAAAAAAAAGGTCCAGGACCAGATGGATTCACAGCTGAATTCTATCAGACATTCAAAGAAGAATTGGTATCAATTCTACTGAAAGTATTTCAAAAGATAGAGAAAGAGGGACTCCTCCCTAAATCATTCTATGAAGCCAGTATCACCCTATTATCAAAACCAGAAAAGGACATAACAAAAAAAGAAAACACAGACCAATTTCTCTGATGAACATAGATGCAAAAATCCTTAACAAAATACTAGCTAACCAAATTCAACAGCACAACAAAAAGGTATTTCATCATGATCAAGTGGATTTCAACCCAGGGATGCAGGGATAGTTTAACATACATGAGTCAATAAATGCGATACATCACATAAACAGAATTAAAAGCAAAAACCATATGATCATCTCAACAGATGCAGAAAAAGCATTTGACAAAATCCAGCATTCCTTTATGATAAAAGCTCCCAACAAATTAAGCATAGAAGGGTCTTACCTCAAAATAATAAAAGCCATATATGACAAACCTATGCCAATATCCTACTGAATGGGAAAAAGTTGAAAGCATTCCCCCAAGAACAGAACAAGACAGGGATGCCCACTTTCACTACTTCTATTCAACATAGTTCTAGATATCCTAGCCACAGCAATTAGGCAAGAGAAAGATAAAAGGTAAAGGGCATTCAAATGGGAAAAGAGGAAGTCAAACTATTGCTGTTTGCAGATGATATGATTGTATACCTAGAAAATCATAAAGACTTCTCAGAAAGACTCCTAGATTTGATAAACGAATTCAATAAAGTCTCAGGTTACAAAATCAATGTACACAACTCAGGAGCACTGCTGTACACCAACAACCACCACACTGAGAATCAAATGAAGAACTCAGTCCCAAACAACTGCAAAATAAAATACCTAAGAAAACAAACAACAGCTGCAAAATAAATAAAATACATAGGAATGTACTTAATCAAGAAGGTGAAAAATCTCTACAAGAAGAACTACAAAACACTGCTGAAAGATATCATAGGTGACACAAACAAATGGAAACACATCCCATGCTCATGGATTGGAAGAATCAATATTAAGAAAATGACCATACTGCCCAAAGCAATCTGCAGATTCATTGCAATTCCCATAAAAATGCTAGCAACATTTTTCACGGAATTAGAAAAAACAATCCTAAAATTCACATGGAACAACAACAACAAAAAGCACCCGCATAGCCAAAGCAATATTAAGCAAAAAGAACAAATCTGAAGGCATCACATTACCAGACCTCAAATTATACAAGGCTATAGTTACCAAAATAACATGGGACTAGTATAAAAGTAGGCACATAGACCAATGGAACAGAATAAAGAACCAAGTAATAGAGCCCAATACATGCAGCCAATTGATCTTCAACAAAACATGCAAACATATAAGCTGGGGAATGAACACCCTATTTAATAAGTGGTGCAGGGAAAACTGGCAAGCTATATGTAGAAGAATGAAACTGGATTCCTATCTCTCACTTCATACAAAAATCAATTCAAGATGAATCAACGAGTTAAATATAAACCTGGAACTATAAAAATTCTGGAAGACAAGGTTGGAAAACCTCTTCTAGGCATCAGCCTCATTAAAAAATTCATGATTAAGACCCCAAAAGCAAATTCAACAAAAACAAAAATGAATAAATGGGACCTAATTAAAAAGCTTCTGAAGAGCAAAATAAGTAATCAGCAGAGTAAACAAACAGCACGTAGAGTTGGAGAAAATATTCCCAAGTTGAGTTACAATTGACTGGTAAGGATACCAAGGCTCACGACGGCAGAGTGCCTTGTCCCAGATCACAGAGCTGGGAAATGGCAGAGCTAAGATGTGGCACAAGTGGTGGGGCTCCAACCCATGCTCTCCTAACCACTGTGCTACTGACACTCAGTAATAACCCTAACACCACCACCATCCAGAACTCTGTGCACATCCTCTCCAATCCCCACAGAGTCCATAATGGTGGCCATGATCATCACCATTTTACAAATGGGAAAACTGAGGACTCGAGGGTAGCCAAGACTTTACCAAGATCACACAACCTTGGGAAACAACCCCATCATTTACTGAAGTCTATTCTCTCCCCAGGCTTGCTGTATCCTCTTAACATCTTGGAATGGTTGGTATAATTACACCCTACATATGAAGAAACAGGCTCAGCAAAGGGAACTGGATTGCTTGAGATCACACAGCCTTGAAATAACACATGATTTGGCCTACAATATGCTAGGTGACTTACAGAGAGAACCTTAAGTCCTTTCTACTCTCCTAAAGGAGTCCAAGATTGTCATGATTTTACAGATGAGAAAACTGAGGCTAAGAGAAACGAAGGCATTGTCTCCTCATCCCCCATGCGTGACTTGGGCATTTCCTGTGTTTTGCCAAGCTTTCCTGTTCATCAAAGAGTAAGCACTAGAACTTCAACATCCCCAACACTGACTGCCACCTCCCTTGTCCGTTTGAGATTCTTGGCTTCATGCAATTCAAGGGAGAAGCCTCCCTCCTGGCTGCCCAGGGCTGGTTACTGTGTAGTTCTCCCCCTGGGCTCCCTGTGGTTACTCTGTAGCCATAAACAGAAGACCCTGGGTTCCTAACAGCCCAAGAAGAGAATGTAAACTCTAGTTCACACGGAACACAAGAACTCTAAGAAATGTCTCGTTCCCACATCCTTAGTCTTCAGTGCCATGAGTGGGTGGGCACTTTGTAACTGCCCAAGGGGTTCACCTTGCCCACTGCCTAGACAGAATCGATTTATTAAGACCAGGGAACTGCTTGAAAGAGTAATTCACGCAATGCTGGCTGTGCAGGAGACGAGAGCTTTAGTATTATCCAAATCAGTCTCTCCGAGCATTCGGGGAGCAGAGTTTTTAAGGATAAGTTGGTGGGTAAGGAGAAACCAGTGAGCCGGGAGTTCTGATTGGTCAGGGATGAAATCATAGGGAGTCAAAACTGTCTTCTTGAGCTGAGTCAGTTCCTGGGTGGGGGGCCATAAGATCAGATGAGCCAGTTTTTGTTTTGTTTTTTTATCTGGGTGGTGCTACTGATCCATCAAGTTCAGGGTCTGCCAAATATCTCAAGCACTGATCTTAGGAGCAGTTTAGGGAGGGTCAGAATCTTGTAGCCTCCAGTTGCATGACTCCTAAACCGTAATTTCTCATCTTGTTGCTAATGTTGGTCCTACAAAGGCATTCTGGTCTCCAGGTAAGAAGGTCTGCTTGGGAAAGGGCTGTTACCGCCTTTGTTTAAACTAAGTTTCTCCCAAAGTTAGTTCAGCCTATGTCCAGGAATGAACAAGGACAGCTTGGAGGTTAGAAGCAAGATGGAGTCAGTTGAGTTAGATCTCTTTCACTGTCTCTCATAATTTTGCAAACGTGGTTTCAGTGTGGTCTGCTGAAAAGCAGGAGGCTAGACTCAGCTCCATGGATGCTGCTCAATGAAGGAGAAACAGCACATGTAAGAAGAGTCCTAAATGCTAAGACATATCTTTTAGGACAGGTTCAACGTAAGATATAATGCCTGCAGGATCTTTCTGATGGGGGTTGTCAAGCCAGCCTCTCCTACCCATACAAGAAGAAGGCTTTTTCTTTTTAATGTTTATTGATATAGAACAGAACAACACAACAGTTTAGAACGAGAAGGTTGAAGCATTTCCCTACACTTCAGCAAGCACAACTGGGTGTTGCAGAGAGAAGGGCTGTGTGTCAGGCTCTTGAGGGTCAAACCTTGGCTCCTCTACCTGCTCACAAGTCAGATCCCCTCTCTAAACCTGTGTCCTCATCTATAAATGAGGCAGCAAATGATCCCTCTCTCATAGCACTGGTTATAAGGAGAAAATGCCAGATGAAGACACAGCATCTGGGACAGCTGCCACTCTTTGATCCCCTCCTCACTTTTCTCCAATCTCATCCAGGGCATCTTTTAGGTTAATGGCTTGGAAAAGAGGAATGAGCACTCTACTAGGAGTCAGCACATCTGAGTTACTCCTGAGCCTTGATAAGGGTGCTTACCTAGGCACAATATGAACCATCAGGGAACTTCAGTGTCTTTGTAATATCTGCAAAATCAGGGTAAAACCACCTTCCCTACCTATGTTCAAGGGATGCGGGGCGGGGGGGTGCTGATTATTACAACATCAAGAAGAACACATTAGCAATAGCTACACACCTTAAAACACACATACCCTCTGACCTAGCAATGCCACTTCCAGTGGGTGTCTTCCACTTGAGCAGGATGATGCATGTACAAGGCCACCCACTGCAGCGTTGTTTTAGTAGCCCAAGGTTGGGAACAACTTACATATCCATTAACAGAAGACTGTAAAATAAAGTTTGATAGCTCCATAAGTTGGAGTACTCTACAGGTATTAAACAGTAGAGCAGCTGTCTATGTCCTGATATAGAATCTTTATATAAAATGAAATAGGTCAGGTACATTGCCTCATACCTGTAATCCCAGCACTTTGGGAGGCCCAGGTGGGTGGATCACCTGAGGTCAGGAGTTCGTGACCAACCTGGCCAACATGGTGAAACCTTGTCTCTACTAAAAATACAAATAATAGCCAGATGCAGTGGCAGGCACCTGTAGTCCCAGCAACTCAGGAGGCTGAGGCAGGAGAATCACTTGAATCCGGGAGGCAGAGGTTGCAGTGAGCTGAAATGGTGCCCATGCACTGCAGCCTAGGTGACAGAAGGAGATCCATCTCAAAATAAAAATAAAATAAAATAAAATGCTTACTGTTTTCCAGTCAGGCTCAGGGTCTGGATGCCAGGGGTATTCTGAACCTTGGGAAGGTGACGAAAAGGGGAAGTGCTGGCTCCCTCTGAGTGGTTCTGTTCAAGGAACATTTATTTAGCACCTAGGATGCACCAGGCTCTTCTATGGAGATGATGTCTAGCACCAGGGCAAGAAGAATCTGCCTGGAATCAGATCAGAGCTCTAATTTGGATCCCATCACTAACTGGCCCTGTGACTGTGGGCAAGACCTATGTCACCTCCTGGCCTCAGGCTCTCATCTGTCAACAGGGGGTTAGGCTGACTGGTCTGAAGATCCCTCCTGTGCTAACATCCCAGGATCAGGAGTTAGACTGTGAATCTGTATCTTTGGCAGGAAACTCAAAGTGAGCATCTTTGCTAACTCCACTGGGGAACCTCTAAGTCACTCACATGGGGGGCCTCTTTCCCAGAGTGAGGGATATTCTGAGATGATCCAGCTCTGACTGGAGCCTACAGTACCTGTGTAACTCAATCCCTGAATCACACAAGAGTTTCTCTAACAGACCCACAAACACCAAAGCTCGTGGCATCTATGCCCACCAGGGCCATCAGATTAAACAATGAATCCGTGCCTCTCAGGAATCTTCCCAATGTGATGTTTTTTGAAGATTAAACTAAGAAAAACACAATTCCTCTCCCACCCTTAACAAATTCCTTCTTATTGGAAGGAAAGAGAGGGTAAGGTTTGTGAGAGAAGAGTTTTTCCCTGTTTTGTTCATCGCAGCTTGCACAGCAACCAGGGCAGAGCCTGGCACATAGTAAGTTTTCAGTGAGTACTAGTTACATAAAAAGGAGACTTGGCCACCCAGAGGGAGGAAACACTCTTTGAAGGCAGAAGGCAAGGTCTGGCCTTGTGCCTTGGCAAGTCACTCAATCTTTCGGTTCCCTCATCTGTGGAAGCCAAAGACTGGGTCAGATGAGAAGAGACAAGTTGTGGAGAAGGCACACAAGTGTTGCAGACTTTACCCACCATTTTCAGGCCATGGGTGCCTGGGTGAATAGTATAATGCTTCAGGCCTTAACTTAACTGATCTGTAGAAGGGTGTGACATCAGATCATGAAAATGAGCACCCACCACCACACCCGATTGTTGCTCAATGGATGGAAGGTGTTACTATTGACTTATTGTCACACACTGGGGGATGAAGGAGGCCCACACTGTACTCACCATGCATAGACAGCTCAGTGCCTGATGCAGACTTCAACTCTATGTCAGGACTCCCTTTCCAGAACATCACACAGTAGTAGGTGCCAGCGTTGGCTTTTGCGATGCTAGTGATGCACATGGAAAAGTCTGTATTGTTTCCCTTCGTGATGTCTGAAATGCAAGCTATCCAGGGTGAGTGGCCTCCTTTTGAACTGTAGATCAGTTCCTGCCCTGTTTCAGTTCCTTTGAACAATCTGTGGGCAACTGGGAGGTGACAGAGTGGTCGAACCTCCAGCTGTGACCGACACTGACTTCTCAGGCTGAATCACCTGCAGCTCCTCCTCACCTGCCACTCCTGGAGGGAAACACAAAACAGTCATTTATTCATCCTTATGTGGTGGTTATGTTTTCTAAAGTGTTTATCAATGACTTTCATTGACTGAGTACACCCCAGGAGTGGGCCTTGAGCCCAGCACACTGCATGTATTATCTCATTTAACCCTCACAACAAGCCTGTAACATGAGACTGTATTACAAGTGAGGACACTGTGGCACAGTGAGGTCCAGTTTAATGGTGGAGTATGAGGTTGAAGACCTGAGTAGAACTCCTAAACCGTCCTTGGAAATTTCATGCTTTGCCAAATATTTATGTCTCTACTTTCTGGCCAAATGGAGTGTTGCTTTTTCTGAATCATTCCGTTGGGTGGGGTGATGTGACTTCTTTAGACCACTGAGTTCTGAGCAGAACTGATGGGTATAATTTGTGGTCTGTGCATTTAACGGCAAGAGCCTCTGTGTATCAACTGCTCCCTTCCGCAAAGACCTACAGGGCTCTGATGGAAGCTACTTCCTCGATTTGGATTCCTGAGTGACTATGAAAGACAGAACTCTCAACACACAATGAATATATGGCTTAAATAAGAATAAAACATTTTTTAAGGCCTGAAATTTTTTATCCATAGCATAATCACATTACATTAGTTTCCTAATGATGCTGTGACAAATTACTACTAAATTTATGTACTACAACAATAGAAATGTATTATTGTATACTTCTGGGGGTCACAAGTACAAAATTGGAATTGTTGAGCTATAACCAAGAAAAAAGAGAAGAACTCAAATACGCAAAGGTGGAGAATAAAACTTTGGTTTCCTGGAGTAGGGTTGGGGAAGGTTATGGAGAGATGTATGTCGAAAGATACAAAATTGCAGATAGGATGAAAAACTCTACAGATGTCATGTACAACATGAAGACCCTAGTTAATAATATTGAATTGTTCTCACAATTTTTACTAAAAGATAAGATTTTAGATGCACTTGGCATACACACAAACCAAGGCAACTATTTGAGATGATGGTTATGTTCACTTGCTTGACTATAACAGTACCTCTCTCTATATATATCTCAAAGCACTTTTAAATATATACAATCTAAACAGGTGTCAGCAGAGATAATAGTTTTGGGTCTCTGTCTCTTACCTGTCCAGTTCTAGAGGTTGTTCACATTCCTTTTCTCACAGTTTCATCTTTCCATCACTCCAACCTCTTGCTTTCATTATCACATGTCTTTCTTTAATTCTTGCTCTCCTGCCTCCTACTCATAAGGACTCTTGTAATATATTGGTCCCATCCTGATACTAGACCAAGACTTTAAAACAACTGTCTTAAAATGCTCAAAGGGAGCTGGGTGCAGTGGCTCGTGCCTGTAATCCCAGCATTTTGGGAGGCTGAGGTGGGTGGATTGCCTGAGGTCAGGAGTTCAAGACCAGCCTGGCCAATGTCGTGAAACCCCATCTCTACTAAAAACACAAAAAATTAGCTGGGCATTGTGACAGGTGCCTGTAATGCCAGCTACTAAGGAGGCTGAGGCAGGAGAATCACTTGAACCCGGGAGGCAGAGGTTGCAGTGAGCCAAGATCATACCATTGCATTCCAGCCTGGGCAACAAGAGCAAGATTCCATCTCAAAAATGCTCAAATAGCTAAAGGAAAACATGGACAAAATCTAAAGGAAATTAGGATAAGATATATTAACAAAATGAGAACATCAGCCAAGAGATAAAAAATATTTAAAAAGAACCAAACAGAAGTATAAGAACTGAAAGTCATGATAATGAAACATTCACTAGAGGAGTTTCATAATAGATTTTAGCAGGAGGAAGAAAGAATCAGAAAACTTGAAATGAAATTATTGAGTCTCCAGGATAGAAAGACAAAAAAGAATAAAGAAAAAGGAACAGAACCTGAGGGACTTATGGGATACCACTAAGTGGATGAACATACACATTATGAGAATAAGAGAAGAGGAAGAGACACAGAGAGGAAGAAGATGGTTATTTGAAGAAATAATATCCCAAGTCCTCCCAAAGTTGATTAAATATGTGAATCTACAAATATAAGATGCTGAACAAACGCCAAGTAAGATAAACTCAGAGATCCACACTAAGATATATTATAACCCAACTATTGAAAGCTAAAATGAAACAAAGAGTCTTGAAAGCAGCAAGAGAGAAGCCATTCCTCACATACAAGAGATCCTCAGTAAGATTGTTGGCTGAGTTCTTATCAGAAGCATTGGAGGCCAGAGGCAGTGGGATGTTATGTTTAAAGTTCTGAAAGAAAAAAAAAAAAGCCATCAACTAAGATTTCTATACCTGATAAGACCATCATTTAAAAATACGGGATAAATTAAGATATTCATGGATACACAAAAGCTGACAGAGTTCATCTCCTCTAGACCTGCCCTACAAGAAATCTTAAAGGGAGTCCTTTAGGTTGAAATGAAAGGATGCAATATAATATCTCAAAGTTGTCTAAAGAAATAAATATTTTTGGTTGTGGTGTACAATTTTAGAACTCCATATTTTTCTCATGCCTTGATGTCCCCACAAATAGGGTGTGAGTACCCTGCCCAGGCAACGAAGTGCCAATGTGATAAGGCTGGTCCCTGCCACTAGTTCTTGCCCTCCACTACTGTAACCTAGTGATATTCAAACACACCAGTGAAATTCCCTCATGCCATTTGCTTGTGTACTTTACTGTGACTCCTAATAAAGGCATTTTCCCAGGGGTCCACCCAGTCTCATCTCCCCACCTGCTAAGTTGAGCCCTTTCTCTAGGAGCTCCTTCTAAATGGTTCCCTGTGTGGCATGTCATGCTTCACCTTCTAGGAACTATGAGTAAAATAAATCATTTAATTTTATATGCCTCTCGGAGTATGATTTCTGCAACTGTGTTGGAATGATCCCCAAAGATCCCACCAGTGAGTGATACTTACTCCACCATTTACAACACAACTGGTGATGAGAATGAATCATTTAAAATGGGTAGAAAGTTCCCAGGAGATGTTTTTCTTAACTGCTGCTGGCTCACTAATTTGCTATCCCAATTGGCTCCACCAATAGAGAGGGCTTTATATCCTGCTGGCAAGATGAGCACTACTTTGTGCTTACGCCAAACTCTCCATCCTATAGTGTGGATCCTGTCCCAATATCAGTAACACACCCCAGGATACCACTTCCTATCCACGATTCCAGCAAAAGGAGGATAATTAAACTATCATTGCCAGGGATCTGAAGTTACTGGGCCATGTGGATTGGCTACTTCTCAGTGTACTTCGGAGTGATTTTGATTTGAAGAAGAACTCCTGCTGATAGAATGGAGATCTCGTTTGGTGCTGAGTGCATATCACTCTGTTCCAGCCTCAGTAATAAAGACAAGTTGAGGGGTCCGGTGGGCTACAGCTTGGGTGGGTGGCGCTGTCCCCACTGTTCAATGTGTTGTTGAATTACAGCAACACAGATGCTTCTCAGCTTGTGACGAGGTTATGTCCCAGTAAACCCATCCTAAATTGAAAATATTGTGAGTCAAAAATGCATTTAACATACCTAACCTACTGAACATCATAGCTTAGCCTAGCCTACCTTAAATATGCTCAAAACTTAAATTAGCCTAGAGTTGGGCAAAATCATTGACACAAAGACTACTTGATAAAAAAATTATTGGATATCTCCTGTAATTTATTGAATACTGTACTGAAAGTGAAAGAATGGTTGTATGCGTACCTGAAGTATGGTTTCTGCTGAATGTATCACTTGCACACCATTGGAAAGTAAAGACTTAGAAATCGAACCATTGTAAGTCAGGGACCACTCATAATTTCCTCTCTTCTCTCTTGGTGTCAGGCAGCCCTCCTTTCTCAGAGAGTCCTCCATAGCACCTTATAAAGCTCTGTGCTTCCAGGGCTGGTGAGAACTTCTCTGTTTCATCCCCTGCTGCTGTTGCTTTCATCTCCCAACTCCATTGGATATCTCAGATCTCATCCACAGAGATAGGTGGCTCAATGTTTTTAAAAAGTAGAGAAAAGACAGAAGGGGCACTTCGATCTCACTCCCCCAAGACACTCGGTTTCTTGGATCATTTGAGATTATAAATCAGGATAGGAAGCCACTCAGGACTACCAGGGGCTTCTCAGGTAAACATCCAAAGAGAGAGGGGAAATCTGTATCCACTCATAGATGCAAGCCATTCCAAAGGATTTTGCATCCTGGGCAACATGGCAAAACTCTGTCTCTCCAAAAAATATATATATATATATCTCAACCAGGTGTGGTAGAGCATGCCTGTAGTCCCAGCTACTTAGGAGGCTGAGGTGGGAGGATTGCTAAAACCTGGGAGGAGGAGGCTGCAAGGAGCCATGATCGTACCACTGCATTCCAGCCTGGGTGACAGAGCGAGATCCTATCTCAAAAAAAAATATATATATACACACACACACACACACACACACACACACACACATATATATACATATACATATCTATATATAAAATAAATAAATAAAGGATTTTGCTGAAGAGAACAGAAAAGGGAGGGGGATGGACTGATTATACTGGAGTCATCAGGGCCATCTCAGGGAAAGGCTACTGCCTAGGAGGGCCATCCTCTTCCTGCTTTTCCTCTTATCAACCAGAGACAGAAATAAAGACATAGCTTCCAGAGGCAATAATCCCAAAATAGGAAAAAAAAAAAAAAAAAAAAAAAAGGAAAGGAATACATTAACACTTATGTGCTGAGCAAGCGTTAGGTTTAGAAAACATAATGCTACCCTTAGATTACATAATGATTTAAAAACAATACACAGCAGGAAAAAGCAAAAGATAAATAAATTCTGGGTACATCTATATTGTAATATAAATTGCGCAAAAACCTTTTAATCCGAGGAATGCGATGCCCCTTTCAATGAGAAAGCAGTCATGTCCCACTTCCCTCCTTCAGCTAAGTAATCATCTCTTGAGGTTGCTTGCCATGTGGACTCTAGACTAACTGATGCCCCAAGTAGCTACAAAATAATGTAACAATGCCATATGTGGACACCACAAGTCATACTCTATAGTTAAATAATGTATAAAGGTTACTAATCGATGTTATTTTTGTAAAGCAATGAGAATTCCTGAGAAAAACTTTTGTAATCATCCCCTCCCCTGGTTTGTCCTTTTTCCTTAAAAGCTCGAGTCTGTTCTTTATTCTCCAAAGTGACTTGGAGGTGTTTCCTGGGTTACAGTCTTCAAATTTGGCCCAAATAGACCTTCTACTTATATTAATTTTACCTAAGTTTCTTCTTTTAGTTAGACATATCTATTATAGTCAGCAGGATTCAGAGTGACCTCCCAACCCTGAACACACTGCCTTCCCTTTTGGGCTCAGTGCTTGGTAGCAGCATTAACGCAGTATGTTCCTCACACTCCATAGGCTTCACAGGGTGCAAAAGGGTGTGTCCTCCTGAATTCAGATCTCCCTTTCTTTTTTAGTGAGGTTTTGCCATTATTTGGGCTGTTCTCTCCAACCGTCTCTTTTTAGATTGGAGGTTTTGATCTCTGTCTATGGGCAGGAGATTCTGGTTTCAGGAATAAAACAAAAGATAACTGTCTCTTCTGCTGCTATTTCACAGCAGGTGTTCCAGGTCACAGCATTGGCAGTCTTGCATAAGTAGTTTCATTTCTTTTGGCCTAAAATTACACAGCATGCTGTTAAAATTGTAGCTGTTTTCTATTGCATGAAATTCAGACTTGTATTTTCATTTGTGACCAATTCCTGTTTGTTCACAACCAAAAGAAACATGAGGATGAGTTCAATTCTCCCGAAGAGAATTGCATGAACAGTTGTTACATGCGAGAGAGGGATTCATGACTCACTGGTGACACTTTGTGGAGTGATGCTCACAAAGCAACACACTTTGACCTGATACATTGTCCTAGCCTTAGCCACTTTTGAAAAGGAAATTCTAAAATTAAGGGAAACTGCTGGACAAAACTGAGCTTTCCTTTAAGGGGCAACCATCCTTAGGAAGACCAGCTGCATTTGTGTATAATATATATTGTGTTAGTCTGTTCTCACACTGCCATAAAGAAATACCTGAGACTGGGTAATTTATAACGAAAAGAGGTTTTGTTAGCTGGGTGTGGTGGCTCATGCCTGTAGTCCCAGCACTTTGGGAGGCAGAGCCAGGGGGACCACCTGAGATCAGGAGTTCGAGACCAGCCTGACCAACATGGTGAAACCTCATCTCTACTAAAAATACAAAATTAGCTGGGCATGGTGCGGTGCTGTGCCTGTAATCTCAGCTACATGGGAGGCTGGGGCAGGAGAATTGCTTGAACCTGGGAGACATATTGCAGTGAACTGAGATCACACCTTTGCACTCCAGCCTGGGCAAACAAGAGCAAAACTCCGTCTA
>NW_012098210.1:387050-389433 GCF_000951045.1 Mandrillus leucophaeus
TTCTGTTTGGCCTTTGTGTATGGTGGTCAGCTAAGAAATTGAGACCCTAGAGAATATGGTCAGATAGATTTGTGTTGCACTACCTTGAGGCTAGTGAAACTCTCCTTTCTTTGAGCTGTTCTTGGAAGAGATCTGGATCTTGAATGGCTGCAAATATTTTTGTTCCACTTTGGAGATCTTGGATAAATCAATAAAAGGCATTTGGGGTTTGGTCTGTGCATTGGTTTTGAGTCATCCGTTCAGGTATAACTTTGATTTAAAACTTGGGTTTATATTTAGAATATGATAAGAACTTTTGGTTTATTTGTTTAGCCTTCTCTCCAGCTAATAAAAACATATGCTCAAAAAGAAAGTAAACAATCAAGCAAATTTCAAAGACAAACAGCTTTAAATAGTGATTACCCTAGAACTCTAATAAACAATCATGTCCCACTCCCAAAACTCCTTCTTAATGTAAATTTCAGAAAGAAGAAGAAAAGAAACAGGAATGTTTACTGTTTGCCCAGCTAAAGTCAGATAAAACAATTTTTAACAGCTCTAAAGTGAGAAGTTGAATTATTAATAATTAAAAGCTGATATTTAGGATATATATACTGAGACCTCTGTTCACCCTGTAAAAGCTTCTCAGTAGACTATATTTCTCTCTTCTTAAGCCCCTGCTAACTATATGTGCTCTCTCTACCTACTTCTCTTCTTATTGACATGATTTTTGCTATGGATGAAGTAAAATTTCATTGGCCTTTTGGAAAAGAGGATCTCCTAAATTGGCTCCTCTAAAACTTGTTCTATTTCTTCTCGCTTCTGCTCCTTCTTTCTTTCACCATCTCTAATACCATCTGAAGAAATACAGAGGAGACTTCTAGCAGCCCTGAGATCCCTTGAGGAACCTAGAAGGAGGTGCCACAACCCCCGTTTTGAACGTTTTATGTCTTCCTTGTGATGTTCCCTAAGAGACATGGGTAGGCTTGTCTCAGATCTAAAGCTCTGCTGTCTTTGACTTTGAGTTCCTTGAGCTCTGTGGCTAGTGTGAGAGAGAATTTGACCCTGGTGTGTGTGACGGCTGGCAAGTCACTGGTGAGAGCTGCAGCTTTGGAAGTAGCTGACAGCATGTGCAAGGTATGGTTATTCCTGCAGGAAGCTATTTGTTTCTTTGTGTGTTTAGAAGAGACAGGCACGAGGCTAAGGAAATTCTTATCAACAAGGGCTAAGATTCCTCTGAAGGATGAGCTGACTGTCTTAATTTAATTTAATAATTGTCTTAATTTAATACTTAATTTAGGAGAGCTAAATAATTAAATATGAGGCCAAAGTACATAAGAAAGCGGCAGTCTTTTACTGCAAATATGCACACACTCTCAGGCGAGGTTCTGGGTCCACAAGTAGGAGGGGCCGAAGAAGTCACGCGGGCTCCTGTCGGCAGCAGACTTTTATGCATTGGTACTGGAAGGGGGAGGGCAGTGGGCGGGATAAGGGCGTGATAGGGGCGTCTCCATAGGCGTGGCCGGGTAAGTTTCGATCTCTTCGGATTGACGTCACCTGGCGCATGCTCGGCTGATCTGCATCTTCCCGGCGCGGCCTGCATTTTCCCGCGGGAAAGTTGGTGAGGAAGAACCCGGAAGCAACATAGATTGTGCCTTCTTGTTCACCTTCCTCCATCTTGTCCTTTCTCCCTCACCCAAACACTGACCACAGAGGAGGCTAATTGGTGTTGGGTCTCCCACCAGCTTCAGGGAACCTCCTTGCAATAAGGTATGTTGTGGAAGTGTTCAGCAGGCCAGTGCTACGATATTTTCCTCTTTGTGGGGACCCGGGATTCAGTGTAAAAGTGAGATCCATGCTTTTTAAAGATCTAGATGCTCTGCCCTCCAGCCCTGCCTGCTTTTCACGATTCAAATATTAGGTGCTGAAAACTGCAAATGCTTTCTTGGCCCCATTTGTTAATGGGCTTGGCCCTAAGCTCAGTGATCTAGGTTTTAAAAAAAGGGAAACTGGCGTTTCATCCCTAATATAATACTTTCTGGCATTTGACTGGCTGTTTTGAAAGGGTTTCTGATTGTTTCCTCATAAAATCCTGTAGTGAGTTCCCATGGTTTTGTGTTTCCTTGGCATGCATTCATTCTTAAGCTCCCTCTAAATAACACACCCAAATTCCTCTTTGAAAATGTTTAAATTCTCTCTCTGCTTTGAGATGTAAATTGGATACCACAGACTTGGTAAGGGTTTTGGCCATGTGGGAAAGACAAACTTTAACTAGTTTAATTTATAGAGGCACAATTTAATCCAACTGTCCTTTTAAATTAGTGGGTTTTAGCTAAAACTGTAAACTCAAGGCTAAATATCTTTATTTGTATCTGTCTGTATTTTTATGTGTACATGTGTACAT
>NW_012098210.1:390163-391293 GCF_000951045.1 Mandrillus leucophaeus
AAAAAAAAAAAAAAAAAAAAAAAAAAAAAAAAAAAAAGAAGAGGGCATGACAGTATTTGTTTGCAGGGAGACCTTAGGAAGCTTTTATTCTTGGCAGAAGGCAAAGCAGAGGCAGGCATCTTACATGGCAAGAGAAGGATCAAGAGCGGTGGGGTAGGTACTACAAGCTTTTAAACAACCAGCTCTCAGGAGAACTCACTACCACCAAGATATCAAAAGGGATGGCACTAAGCCATTCATGAGAATTCCACCTCCGTGATCCAATCACCTCACACCAGGCTCTACCTCCAACCGTGGGGATTACAATTCAACATGGATTTAGGGACATGGATCCAAACCATATCACATATAGTTTTCCATCTTGCAAATGGCTAGGTAAATGGACTCATGTGACTTGAGGTGACCCCAAAACACATTGGCCAAAATGGAGGTCCTTTTAAATTTTTAAATTCATGTATCTGTGTACACAATTGGAAAAAGCAGTTTTCGTAACTAAATTGAATGGGAGACCTACTTTCTGTTCGTCTTAATTGAAATCTGATAATAAGATATTTGAAAGTAAGTGTAAATGCTAGTTCTCCTCGAACTCCTCCAGAAAATTCTTTACATGCTCAAACTGACTCTTCAACTTTGCTACAAGATTTACAAAAGTCACTCTAGCCTTCCTCAGGCCTTTCTCAGTCTATTGGAGATGTAAATTTAACCATGTCTTTGAAATGTTAACATCCAAGGAATTAGATAAGCAGCATTCCAACTAACATTGGATTTGAAAAAGAGTTAAAGTTTAGACCCACCACCAAATTCCTTTTCTCAGTGGATAAATTTAGGTCAGGAAAGAAACATTTGAAAGAATTAATTTGAATTCTTTGTTTTGGATTATTTGTATGACTCTTCACATTTAGGGGTATCCATTTCTAATCCTTTCTACCCACATGAGCATCTTCTGATTTCCTGTTTTACCACTGTCTGTTTGTGTTTGTTGTTTTTTGTTTTTTTTTCAGACAGATTTTCACTCTTGTTGCCCAGGCTGGAGAGCAGTGGCGTGATCTCAGCTCACTGCAACCTCCGCCTCCCACGTTCGAGCGATTCTCCTGCCTCAGCCTCCCAAGTAGCAGGGATTACAGGCACAT
>NW_012098210.1:392733-411164 GCF_000951045.1 Mandrillus leucophaeus
GGATGAGCTGACTGTCTTAATTTAATTTAATAATTGTCTTAATTTAATACTTAATTTAGGAGAGCTAAATAATTAAATATGAGGCCAAAGTACATAAGAAAGCGGCAGTCTTTTACTGCAAATATGCACACACTCTCAGGCGAGGTTCTGGGTCCACAAGTAGGAGGGGCCGAAGAAGTCACGCGGGCTCCTGCCGGCAGCAGACTTTTATGCATTGGTACTGGAAGGGGGAGGGCAGTGGGCGGGATAAGGGCGTGATAGGGGCGTCTCCATAGGCGTGGCCGGGTAAGTTTCGATCTCTTCGGATTGACGTCACCTGGCGCATGCTCGGCTGATCTGCATCTTCCCGGCGCGGCCTGCATTTTCCCGCGGGAAAGTTGGTGAGGAAGAACCCGGAAGCAACATA
Source organism: Mandrillus leucophaeus (assembly GCF_000951045.1). Lineage (NCBI taxonomy): Eukaryota > Metazoa > Chordata > Mammalia > Primates > Cercopithecidae > Mandrillus > Mandrillus leucophaeus. The sequence continues at coordinate 393,140 of NW_012098210.1, forward strand.
GATTGTGCCTTCTTGTTCACCTTCCTCCATCTTGTCCTTTCTCCCTCACCCAAACACTGACCACAGAGGAGGCTAATTGGTGTTGGGTCTCCCACCAGCTTCAGGGAACCTCCTTGCAATAAGGTATGTTGTGGAAGTGTTCAGCAGGCCAGTGCTACGATATTTTCCTCTTTGTGGGGACCCGGGATTCAGTGTAAAAGTGAGATCCATGCTTTTTAAAGATCTAGATGCTCTGCCCTCCAGCCCTGCCTGCTTTTCACGATTCAAATATTAGGTGCTGAAAACTGCAAATGCTTTCTTGGCCCCATTTGTTAATGGGCTTGGCCCTAAGCTCAGTGATCTAGGTTTTAAAAAAAGGGAAACTGGCGTTTCATCCCTAATATAATACTTTCTGGCATTTGACTGGCTGTTTTGAAAGGGTTTCTGATTGTTTCCTCATAAAATCCTGTAGTGAGTTCCCATGGTTTTGTGTTTCCTTGGCATGCATTCATTCTTAAGCTCCCTCTAAATAACACACCCAAATTCCTCTTTGAAAATGTTTAAATTCTCTCTCTGCTTTGAGATGTAAATTGGATACCACAGACTTGGTAAGGGTTTTGGCCATGTGGGAAAGACAAACTTTAACTAGTTTAATTTATAGAGGCACAATTTAATCCAACTGTCCTTTTAAATTAGTGGGTTTTAGCTAAAACTGTAAACTCAAGGCTAAATATCTTTATTTGTATCTGTCTGTATTTTTATGTGTACATGTGTACATGTATGTGTTTGTGTATTGTCTACATGACACCCACTTCACTTAAAGATAAATGAATGATCATAAATTAAGTAAGCTCAAATATTTTTAAAGTTCATATGACTTTAGTAATTTCTGGTAAATAAAATTAATTTTAATATTGTTCGTGAAGTAAAATTAAAATGCCTTCAGAATTATCAGTGTTAAATATAATTCAGAATTTTTTTGCATGGGCCATTGGTGAGACAGATTTTCATAGTTAGATCTGATTGAAAACTGAATTTATACCGTCTCTCCTAGATGTTTTAATGTCATAAAATTGTTGCCTCTGTGACACCTTTATACTTATTTAACTTCTCTGTGGCCTTATGTCTTTGGTATTGAGCCCATAGATTCCAGGGTCAAGAAAAGTAGTCATGGTGAGATCTAGGGACATAGGTGTGTTTCCATCGCCGGGGCCCCATCCTTACTGCCCCAGCTGTTCCTCTTGGCAATTCTGGGAGGGGTCCAATCCTTCAGGCATTGCCTTCACAACTCTGTCCTCTCTCCTGGGCTCTGCATCTTGTATATAACAATTAAATAAAGAAATATTTTGATCAAAAGAGAGAAATGAGAAAGTAAAGAAACTTTTAAAATTTTTTTTATTTTTAGTTCTGGGGTGCATGTGCAGGTTTGTTACATTAACGTGTGCCATGGTGGTTTGCTGCACCTATCAACCCATCACCTAGGTATTAAGCCCAGCATGCATTCGCTATTTTTACTAATGTTCTCTCTCCCCAGGCCCCACCCCCATCAGGGCCCAGTGTGTATTGTTTTCCTCCCTGTGTCCATGTGTTCCCATTGTTCAGCTCCCACTTATAAGTGGGAACATGCAGTGTTTGGTTTTCTGTTCCTGCATTAGTTTCCTGAGGATAATAGCTTCCAGCTTCATTCATGTCCCTGCAAAGGACATGATCTCATTACTTTTTATGGCTGCATAGTATTCCATAGTGTATATGTACCACATTTTCTTTATCAAGTCTATCATTGATGGGCATTTGGGTTGATTCCATGTCTTTGCTATTGTGAATAGTGCTGCAATGAACATACATGTGCATGTATCTTTGTAATAGAATGATTTATATTCCTTTGGGTATATACTCTGTAATGGGATTCCTGGGTCAAATGGTATTTCTGGCTCTAGATCTTTGAGGAATCACCACACCATCTTCAACAATGGTTGAACTAATTTACATTCCCACCAACAGTGTAAAAGCGTTCTTATTTCTCTGCAACCTTGCCAGCATCTGTTTTTTTCTTGACTTTTTAATAGTGGCTATTCTGACTGGCATGAGATGGTATCTCATTATGGTTTTAATTTGCATTTCTCTAATGATCAATGATGTTAAGCTTTTTAAATGTTTGTTGGCTGCATGAATGTCTTCTTTTGAGAAGTGTCTGTTCATGTCACAAATAAACCATTTATCTGAGTAATGTGAGTCCCCTTTAAAGCATCATGCTCAGAGAGGCATTAGAATGAGACAGCAATCATATCCCACTTCCCTGCCTGAGCTAAGTGATCCTCTCTTGAAGCTGTTTCTCAGGTGGACTCTAGACTAACTGACACCCCACATAGCTATAAATTAATCTAACATGTCTCACACAAACACCATAACTCCTATCCTACAGTTCAACCATGTATAGCCAATAGCCAATAACTAATTAATGTTATTCTGTAAGCAATGAGAGTACCTGAAAAATGTAATCACCCCTTCTCCTAATTCATTCTTTTTTCTTTAAAAGCTCAAGTCTGTCTTTTGTAGACCAGAGCACTTCCCAAGGTAACATGGAAGTGTACCATGGCTTGCATTCCTCAAATTAGGCCCCAATAAACTTATTTTGGTACAGTGAGGCTCTCTCTGCTCCATGTGCAGACAGATTTCCAGGCATCTGCCTGGTTCAGCAGCCTGAACTGCCCAATTCTCCCTAGACATAGATGGTGGTGCAGTGAAGCTGTTTGTGCTCCACAGGCAGACAGATCTCCAGGCATTTGGAGCACTCACTTGCATGGTTCAGCTGTCTCAATTGCTCCACCCCTCTTGTGCAGAGACCCTGTTTGCTACACTCCCAGGCAGATATCCAGGAAATCAGAGCATTGACTTGCCTGCTGTAACAGCCTGAGTTACCCCACACCTCTTGTTCAGAACTCTTAGTGCAGGGGAGCCCTCTCTGCTCTATACCCAGGAAGATCTCTAGACATTTGGAGAATCCACTTTCCTGGATTAAAATGGACCCTTGAATCATCAGGGAGGGCTGCTTAGAGAGGTGGCAGGGGTAGAAGTTCAGCTGGTGCCACTACCCATCCCTGTGCAGAGATCTTGGGACTAAGGAGGTTTCCCAGCTCCACATGTAGGCACACCTCTGGGCACTTGGGAGCTGCACACTGGATTCTCTCTTGGTACTGGTGCTGGGGCCTGCTACTGGGAGACAAGAAGGCAACCTGCCCAGTCAGGCCCCATGCTTCATGGCCCCTAACCGCCTGGGGTTGAGCAGGGAGCTCAGAACATTGTGCATTCCACAAATCAGCCCATTGCCTAAGGCAACATGAGGGTTTCTGCCAGTAAACAAAGATCAAGAGTATACCCACCACTTTGGGTAACAAAGATCAAGAGTATACCTGGCCACAAGCCCAGAGATGATGCTTATAGGTTAAATAGCCCAGCCCAATATAAAATCTGCCAGAAGAAATGCATAGGGCTCTAGAAGCAAAACCAAAAGATCCTATCCAGCATTCTCTATAGTTACAACCCCTGGGGTGGGGAAGGGGCAAGGAAAAAAGGAAAGGAAAAGACGAAATATATATTATAGGGAAAGAAAGAAAAACGAAAATCTTACCCACCTTAAAATATTTATAAAAGTCAGAAAGGCCAGAGTCTCCAGATAAGAATGAACCAGCACAAGAATTCTGGCACCATGAAAAATCTGAATATAGTAACATGTCAGCACCGCTGCCAGTGCAGATGTGCACATGGATGCCAGTGGGCCTCCCCACCAGCAAGATAAAAGGGGAAAAAAAACCCATCCAAAGGACAGCCACTTCAAAACCCATCCAGAGGACAGCAGTTTCAAAGACTGAAGGAGCGTCAGCTCACAAAGATGAGAAAGAACCAGCACAAGAATTCTGGCAATGCAAAGAGCCAGAGTACCTTCTTACCTTCAAACAATTGTACTAGGTTCCCAGGAATGATTCTTAACCAGGCTGAAATAGTTGAAATAACAGAAATAGAATTCAGAATATGGATGGCAACAAAAATCACTGACATTCAGGAGAAAGTTGAAATTCAATCCAAAGATTCTAAGACATATAATAAAATGAAACATGAGATGAAAGACAAAAAGTCCATCATAAGAAAGAACGAATCTGATCTCATAGAGCCAAAAAACTCACTTCAAGAATTTCAGACTATAATTGCAAGTATTAATAGCAGAATCAAGCAACCTGAGGAAAGAATCTCAGAGCTTGAAAACTGCCTCTGTGGAATAACTCAGTCAGACAAATATAAAGAATAAATAATAAGGAAGACAGAATAAAACTTCTGAGAAATATGGGATTACATGAATACACCAACTCTATGACTCATTGGCATCCCTGAATGAGAAGGAGAGAAACCAAGCAACTGGGAAAAAATATTTCAAGATATCATCTATGAAAATTTGCTCAACCTTGCTTGAGAGGCCAACATTTACATTTAGGAAATGCAGAAAACCCCTGTGAGATACTACATAGAAAAGAGCATCCCCAAGACACATAGTCATCAGATTCTCCAAGGTCAAAATGAAAGATAAAATGTTAGAGGCAGCTAGAAAGAAGGAGAAAGTTGCCTACAAAGAGAAGCTCATTTGTCCATTAGCAGAAGCCCTATAAACCAGAAGAGATTGGGGCTATATTTAGCATTCTTAAAAAAAAGAATTTTCAACAAGAATTTCATATCCAGCCAAACTTAGCTTCATAAGAGGAGAAATAAGATTCTTTTCAGGAAAACCAATGCTAAGGGAATTTGTTACCACCAGACCTGCCTTACAAGAGGTCCTGAAGAGGGTGCTAAACATAAAAAGGAAATACTATTAGCAGCCACTGCAAAGTACATAGTACAATGACATTATAAAGTAACCACACAAACAAGTCTGCATAATAACCAGCTAAAAGCATGATGACAGGATCAAATCCACACATATCAATACTAACCTTGATTACTAAATGCGCTAAATCCCCCAATTAAAAGGCACAGAGTGGAAAGCTGGATAAAGAAGCAAAACTCAATGATATGCTGTCTTAAGAGACTCATTCCACATGCAATGACACACATAGGCTCAAAGTAAAGGGATGGAGAAAGATCTACCATGCAAACAGAAAACAAAAGAGCAAAGATTGGTATTTTCATATCAGATAAAACAAGCTTTAAACCAACGACAGTAAAAAAAAAAAAAAATCCAAAGAAGGTCAATAAAGGTTTCCATTCAACAAGAACACTTAGCTAAATATATATACAACCAACATTGGAGCACCCAGATTCATAAAACAAGTACTTCTAGACTGACAAAAAGACTCAGATAGCCACACAACAGTAGTGGTAGCTCAAATTCTGGATTTGAACTCAGCATTTGACTAATTGGACCTAATAGACATCTACAGAATACTCCACCCATCAACTACAGAATACACATCCTTCTCATCTACGCATGGAACATAATCCAAGATTGGCCACATGCTAGGCCATGCAGTAAGTCTAAATAAAATTCAAAAAATCAAAATCATACCAACCATACTCTCTGACCACAGTGGAATAAAAACAGAAATTGATACCAAGAAGATGTCTCAAAACCACACAATTACATGGAAATTAAACAACTTACTCCTGAATGACTTTTGGGTAAACAACAAAATCAAGGTAGAAATAAAAAAATTCTTAAATGGAATCAGAGAAACAATCTACCAAAATCTTTGGGATGCAGCAAAAGCAGTGTTAAGATTAAGGTTTATGACACTAAATGCCTATATCGAAAAATTAGAAAGATCTCAAAATAATGATCTAATGTCCCACTTACAGAAACTAGAAAAACAAGAAGAAACTAAACCCAAAGCTAGCAGAGGAAAAGAAATAACTAAAATCAAGGCAGAACTGAACAAAATTGAGACTCAAAAACCCATACAAAGAATCAACAAACCCAAAAGTTGGTTCTTTTAGAGGATAGCTAAGACTAATGGAACACTAGCTAGACTAACAAAGAAAAACACATAAGATCCAAATAAGCACAATCAGAAATGACAAAAGTGGCAACAGCCAATACCACAGAAATAAAAAAGATACTCACAGACTATTATGAACACTTCTATGCACACAAACTATATAGAGAAAGTAGATGTTCCTGGAAACACAGAATCTCTCAAGATTATATCAAAAAGAAATGGAAACACTAAACATCAATATCAATTTCCAAAATTGAATCAATAATTAAAAAAAAAATCTACCAACCAACAAAAGCCCTGGACAAGATGAATTCTACCAGACATACAAAGAAGAACTTGTACCAATTCTACTGAAACTATTCCAAAAAATCGAATAAGAGGGATTCCTCCCAAATTCATTCTATGAAGCCAGCATCTCCCTCATACCAAAACCTGGCAAAGACACACACAAACACACACACACACACGCACCAAACAAACAAAACAAAACAAAACAAAAAAACAAACAAAAACCCACAGGCTAATAACCCTGATGAACATAGGCTCGAAAATCCTCAACAAAACACTTGTAAATTGAATTCAACAGCACATCAAATGGTTAATTCACTGTGATCAAGTAGGCTTTATTCCTGGGATGCAAGGTTGGGTCAACATCAGAAAATCAATAAATGTGATCCACCACATAAACAGAATTAAAAACAAATTTTTTTTAATTCTGAAAAAGCTTTTGTTTTGAAAAAGCTTTTGATAAAATCTGACATCCCTTCATGATAATAATCCCAAAGAAACTAGGCATCAAAAGAATACACTTCAAAATAATGAGAGCCATCTATGACAAACCCACAGCCAGTATCATAGTAAATGGGCAAAAACTGGCAGTGTTTCCTTTGAGAACTGGAGCAAGAAAAGGATGAGGATGCCCACTTTCACCACTCCTATTCAACATAGTACTGGAATTCCTGGTCAGACCAATCAAGCAAGAGTAGGAAGTAAAAGAAATCAAAATAGGAAAAAAAGAAATCAAACTATCTCTCTTTGCAAATAATATGATTCTATACATGGAAAACCCTCAAGACTCTGCCAAAAAGTTCCTGGAGCTGATAAACAACTTCAGCAAAATTTCTGAATATAAAATCAATGTACAAAAAGCAGTAGCATTTCTATACACCAACAATATCCAACACAATCCCATTCACAATAACCACACACAGAAAATACCTAGGAATACATCTAACCAAGGAGGTGAAAGATCTCTAAAAGGAGAACTGTGAAATAATGCTGAAAGAAATCACAGATGATGAAAACAAATAAAAAACACTCCATGCTCGTGTATTGGAAGAATCAATATTACTAAAATGGCTATACTACCCAAAGCAATCTACAGATTCAAACTACTGATGTCATTTTTCACAGAATTAGAACTACCAGTGTCCCCTAGCATCTTGATAAGATATCTGTGATATTGTGAAATTTGTATTTAGTTTTGGTCTCAATTTCTTTTCCCTGTAGCTGCCATGAGAAGTCCAAATAAAAACAGGAGCGGAAAACAGCAAATTAGAATTATCTTTCTCTTTTCTGAATAATCCCCTCAGGAAACAAGTTTGGTGAATTGGCTTTCAAAATACAAACAAGAGCACAGGCATCCTCCCCCAACCCAGAGAGTCTATTTACAAAAGCATTTTTGAAAGGAGGAGGAAAAATTCCTCAAGGACATCTTGGTGTGTGGTGTGTCAAGGCAGGAAGGGTTGTGCAGCTAAAAAGTGATTTCCTGGGATTATGGTGCCTGCTTAGACACAAATATGTTTTAAGACTGGAAGGTTGGAGCCAGGCGCAGTGGTTCACACCTGTAATTCCAGCACTTTGGGAGGCCAAGGTGAGTGGATCACCTGAGGTCAGGTGTTTGAGACCAGCTCGGCCAACATGGTGAAACCCTGTCTCTACTAAAAATACAAAAATTAGCCGAGCATGGTGGTGCATGCCTGTAATCCCAGCTACTCAGGAGGCTGAGGCAGAAGAATCACTTGAACGCAGGAGGTGGAGGTTGCAGTGAGCCGAGATTGTGCCACTGCACTCCAGCCTGGGCGACATAGCAAGACCCCATCTCAAAAAAAAAAAAAAGAAAAGACAAGACTGGAGGGTTTCAACACTGAGGCTGGTATGTGGGCAGGACTTTACCTGAGCTGCTTCTTTTCAGCACCTGATGCCTGCACTCTGGGAGTGGCCCTGGCCATGCCACTGGTGCCTCAAAAGAGTTGTACCCAGCGCACACAATTCTAAAGCACTTACACCCAGAAATGCTGTTCTCAAGCCCAGCATCATGGGGGATCACCTGTACAAGGGAGGAAAAAAAACTTTTCCTCTGTGACCTCAAGACATACAAATCAGGGGTTCTCAGTGCTGGCTGTATATTAGAATCTGCAGTCGTTAAAATTGTCAGATGCCTATGTCAGACCAATTAAAGCAGCATTTCTACAAGGTAGACTGGGTCTGGGAATTTTTTTTTTTTTTTTCCAGTTTCTGAGGTGATTCTAACGAGAAGCCAGATGGAAAACTACTTAACCCCACACTAAACTCATTTATACTTCAGGCCTGTGGGAGAGCTGATTCACCTGAGGTCACATGGTTTCAGCATGACATAGCTCATGTTTCTTGAACATTTACTGCATGTCAGAGCTGTTCTAGCACATTATATAATTTAAATAATTCAGTCATTACCCCAGTCTGTGAGGTAGGTGTTATCAACAGATGAGGACATCAAGGCCCATGTGGGGAAATGCCTTGTCCCAGGTCACAGAGCCAGGAGGTGGCAGAGCTGGGATGTGGCCCAGGCAGTCAGACTCCTGCCCATGCTCTTCTAACCACTGTTCTATAGCTGCTCAGTAATAACCCTACACCAACACCATTTGGGACTTTGTGCCTATCCTTTCCAGTCCTCACAGAACCCAGAATAGTGGCCATGATCATCCCATTTCACACATGGGGAAACTGAGGACTCAAGGGCACCAAGGTTTTCCCAAGATCACATGACCTTGGGAAAACAACCTCGTCATTTACTGAGGTCTATCCTCTCCCCAGGCTCACTGTGTTCTCATAAAATCCTGGAATGGTCAGTATAATTATCTACATTCTACATATGGGAAAACTGAGGCTCAGCAAAGGGAACTGGGCTGCCCAAGACCACACAGCCTTGAAATAACACCTTGATGTGGAGGCATCTACAATGTGTTACGTGATTTACACACAGGAACCCCAATTCTTTTCACTCTCCTAAAAGGAGTCCATGATTATCACCATTTTACAGATGAGAACTGAGGCTGAGACAAATGAAGGCCCTGTCTCCTCTTCCCCTACTGCATCCTATTGGGCATTTCCTGTGCCCTCAAAACTTTTTTATTTCCATCTACAGAGCAACTGCCTTGACATCTCAAGCCCCAACACTGATTGACACCTCCCTTTTCCCTCTGATGCTCAGCACAGCTGTTTTTCCCCAACACCCTTCTGCCTTCCTCTCTTCTCATTCAAGTGATCATTTAGACTGATGGCATGAAAGAGGAGTGAGCACTCTACTAGGAGTTAGCAGATCTGAGTTACTCCTGAGCCCCTTACTAGCTGTCATTGTTTAGGCTTAGGATGAACCATCTGGAAACTTCCATGCCTTTGTCTGTAATCTGTATGTATTAGTCTGTTTTCATGCTGCTGATAAAGACATACCCGAGACTGGGCAATTTACAAAAAGAAAGGTCTAATGGACCTAAAGAAAGAGTTCTATGTGGCTGGGGAGGCCTCACAATCATGGTGGAAGTCAGGGAGGAGCAAGTAACATCTTACATGGATGGCAGCAGGCAGAGAGAGAGTTGTGCAGGGAAACTCCCATTTTTAAAACCATCAGATCTTGTGAGACTTATTCACTATCACAAGAACAGCATGGGAAAACTTGCCCCCATGATTTAATTACCTCCCACTGGGTTCCTCCCATGAAACATGGGAATTGTGGGAGTTACAATTCAAGATGAGGTTTGGGTGGGGACACAGCCAAGCCATATAATTCCACCCCTGGCCTCTACCTCATGTCCTCACATTTCAAAACCAATCATGTCTTCCCAACAGTCCCCCAAAATCTTAACTAATTTCAGCATTAACTCAAAAGTCCACAGTTTAAAGTCTCACCTGAGACAAGGCAAGTTCCTTCAGCCTATGAGCCTGTAAAATCAAAAGCAAGTTACTTACTTCCTAGATACAATGGGGTACAGGTCTTGGGTAAGTACAGTCATTACAAATGGGAGAAACTGGCCAAAACAAAAGTGCTTACAGGCCCCATGCAAGTCTGAAATCCAACAGGGCAGTCAGATCTTTAAAGCTCCAAAATTATCTCCTTTGACTCCATGTCTCTTATCTGGATCACGCCAATGCAAGAGGTGGGTTCTCACGGTTTTGGGCAGCTCTGCCCCTGTGGTTTTGCGGGGTACAACCTCCTTCCTGGATACTTTCATGGGCTGGTGTTGAGCATCTGTGGCTTTTCAGGATGCATCGTGCAAGCTGTCAGTGGATCTACCATTCTGGGATCTGGAGAACAATGGTTCTCTTCTCACAACTCCACTAGGCAGCACCCCAGTGGGAACTCTGTGTGGAGGCTCCCACCCCACATTTCCCATCCACAGTGCCCTAGAAGAGGTTCTCCGTGAGGGCCCTGCCCCGGCAGCAAACTTCTGCCTGGGCATCCAGGCATTCCCATGCATCCTCTGAAATCTAGGTGTAAGTTCCCAAACCTCAATTCTTGGCTTCTGTGCACCTGCAGGCTCTACACCATGTGGAAGCTCCCAAGGCTTGGGCTTGCACCCTCTGAAGCCATAGCCTGAGCTATACCTTGTCCCCTTTCAGTCATGGCTGGAGTGGCTGGGATGCAGGGCACCAAGTCCCTAGACTGCACATAGAGAGGCTGCTGTGCCCACCCCTGTGACTCTGGGATCAGCTCCATGACCTGAGAAGGGGTCAGGACCGGCAGCCTGTCTGGGAGCTGGGAAGGAAAGTTATGGTACCTGTTATGAGCTGAATGTGTCCCCCCAAAATGAATTTGTTGAATCCCCAAACCCCAGCACCACAGAATGTGACTGTATTTGGACACAGGGCCTTTAAGAAGGAATTAAGTTAAATAATATTGCTGGGGTGGGCATTAATCCGATATGAGTGGTGTTCCCATAAGAAGAGAAGATTAGGACACAGACACACACAGAAGGAAAACTGTGTGTTAAGACACAAGGAGGAGATGGCCTTCTACAAGCCAAAGAGTGAGAACTCAGTAGAAACTAACCCAACCCTGGTGATACCTTCATCTTGGACTTCAGACACCAGAACTGTGAGGAAGCAAATGTCTGTCGTATTAGCCACCCTGTCTGTGGTACTTTGTTAAGGAAGCCCTTACAAACAAATATAGGATTCAATAAAAAGAAAATGTGGAACTTCTACTTTTTTTTTTTTTTTTTTTTTTTTACCACAGAGTCTTGCTCTGTTGCCAGGCTGTAGTACAGTGGCACGATCTCAGCTCACTGCAGCCTCCGCCTCCCAGGTTCAAGCAATTCTCCTGCTTCAGCCTCCCAAGTAGCTGGGACTACAGGTGTGTGCCACCATGCCTGGCTAATTTTTTTTTTTTTTTGTAATTTTAGTAGAGACGGGGTTTCACCATGTTGACCAGGCTGATCTCAAACTCCTAACCTCAGATGATCTGCCCACCTTGGCCTCCCAAAGTGCTGGGATTACAGGAGCGAACCACCACACCCAGTGGAAAATGTGAACTTCTTAAAGAGAAAGTGGCCACAGAGAAATGGCTGGTAAGATTAGATCACAGAGGAGGGAGGAGCAGTGGGAAACACGGACCAAAGCGAGAAGCACCCTTAGGGAGGATGGTGACTGAACACCCCCAATTGCTCTCCTGCCCAACTGAAGCAGGCACCATTTCCGACTTCACATCTTCAGGGTGGTAAAGAGAGAGGGCTGGCCCTGGAGCCACACAACCCTGTTAGGCTATCTCTGAGCTCATTCTATGGCCTTGGACAAGTCACTTTGCCTCCTGGAGCCTTCAAGAGCCTTAGGTATTCAAATAATAATTTTTCGAAAAGTGTTTTGTTAACTGAAATATTATAAAAATGTAAGTAAATGTGGTGTTGTTGATTGGAGCATCCTGTGATTTGATGCCTCCGGTAGCCAGCTGCAGATCCACAGAGAAAGTGCTCAGCTCCCTGATGTTCTGCTCTCAAACAATACCCAGTCCTTGGCCTTCCTTAGCATCACTTGTGTTTGTCTGGAATCCCTGGAAGCCCAGAGGCAGGGCATGGTCCTTCAGGTAGGAAGAAAAAATTCTAGCCCAAGGCAGTGCTCACCTGTGAGTCTCAGCAGTAAATCCAGCAGCAGGAATGGAGCAGGGTTTGGGGGCCAGAAGGTGGGGAAAGGGGTCAGGAGACCTCAGCAGCCTGATCTGTCCAAATGCCTGTGCTGGGGAGATCCCAGACTCTGCTCTGTGGAGTGAAGACAAGTCCTGCTTCCCTCAATTCAAGAAGTGACTCTGATGGAGTGAGACAGTAACCTGCTTCGGGACTGTGAAATAGAGACCAGGCACAGCAGGCAGCTACAATGCAAGGAGCTACTCATGCTCTATTTTCAGGAGAATAAGACAGGCTTAGCAGAAAAAATGCTTCCTTGCTGCCTGGAGCCTGTGTTCCCTCCAAATAGCCCCTATCTCCATCTTCAGATCACATTGAGGTCTTAGGCCAAGAAGGACGTGTGGTTATAAAATGTTTCATAAACTCCCAACCTCAAGACCAGAGGATCTGGTTGGCTTGTGGTCTCATTTTACGCCAGCCTCAACCATGTCCTACTCAGCTGGAGGCAGGAGGAGGGTTCAGAGGACTTGCTCAGTGTTGAAGAGGAACCAGGTCTGCTCCTGAAATGGTTCCCTATTCCAAACTTGATATAACTGGCAAAACTTAACTCAAATTCAGTCTAATGTGGACCTTAGCTCTTTCATGTGCCTCCACCCAACAAAATGAATTATTTTCTGACTCTGTCACAAGAAGAAGTGGATTTAGATTAATAAGGATCTGCTTTGTGGCGTAAGGTGGGAATTATGGATTATGGAGAGGGAATGGGATTATAAGCGGGGGTCAGGGGGGAAATAATATGGTGGGCAAGTTCCTGGGGCAGTCACATCAATTTTAATACTCTTCATTCTGTACACGGTGTACCTATTCCATTCACCACTGTGTTCAGATGGGAACTGGGGAGACAGGAAGAATAAATGCCCTGACCAAGAGAGTGTGCTAAGGAGTTGGGCAAGTCACTAGGCCAACCAAGGCTCAGTTGTGGTCTCTAAACTGGGGATAATAAGCCTTTCCCTGCTGTGTTTTAGTGGAGATTAAAGGAGATAATGATGATACCATGCCTGAAACCCAGTAGGTCATTACTGATACTCACTGAGCCAAGTGAGGAGAGGGAACTCAAATATTGATTTTGGCTGGATTCCTACTTCATGGTGCCAGTTGCTCACCAGTGACTTTCTTTCAGCTTCCTGGGCCTCCTGAGACGCAGCTTATATGGTATCCTTGGACTACCCCTGCCACTCTGGGACCAATTGCTCCCCTTGGAATTGTCTGTACCCTGCTCCTTGTTAATCTATAGATGAATTCCTTCTTTTGAAGTTTCCAGCTCTATGACTTTCAATAAGACACTTGACTTCTCTGAGCCTTATTTTAATTACATGTAAACAGAGGTTGTAACATGTATCTTATAGAGTTGGAATAATATAAACTATACAGACTGAGTGACTCATAATTATATCAAAAAAACTGTGGTTATAATTATTTTGTGTGTTCAGGAAAAGGTCACTGTTTTCCCGTTACTGTTTTGCTTTCAAAATACCACCTTGTTAGGAAAAATGTCTCTCCTCCAGGGTCTATGACTAACAAAAGGTCTGTCTAGAAACTTCTCTGTCATGTGCTGGGTTTTGGGTCCTTAATCAGTTGTGAGTAATTTTCAAATGAAATTGTAAAAGTTGTATTTTCATCCAAATTTCTGTTTCAGTGTGGCAGATGTCAGTATGGGGGAATCTTCACCTCTTGCCCCACAACCACAGAAATACAAATGAAAATGATCAAATTATAGGAATAAATGTCTAAGTACACTTAAAAACAAGAAACCAGTCTCTATATGACACGAAGGAATAGTAGCAGCTATCATTTATTGAAGATGTCCTGTGCTTTCCATACTGAATCAAGCACTGTAGATGTCAGTTACCTCATTAAATCATGGCTCTGACCCATGAAGGAAAATCTACCATTAACCTCCTTTTACAGGTCAGGAAACCCAAGGCACACAGAGAGTAATGGATTGCTCAACATCACCCAGCTTTTAGAATTAGAACACAGGCAGCCACACTCCAGAGCCTTCACTTTTTATGTGTGTGTGTGTGTGTGTGTGTGTGTGTGTGTGTGTGTGAGAGAGATGGAGTCTCTCTCTGTCACCCAGGCTGGGGTGCAGTGGCACGATCTTGGCTCACTGCAACCTCCGCCTCTCGGGTTCAAGCAATTCTCCTGCTTCAGCCTCCCAAGTAGCTGGGATTCCAGGTGCCTGCTGCCACGCCTGGCTAATTTTTGTATTTTTAGTAGAGACGGGTTTTCGCCATGTAGGCCAGGCTGGTCTCAAACTCCTGATCTCAGGTGATCAGCCCACCTCAACCTCCCAAGGTGCTGGGATTACAGGCCTGAACCTCCGTGCCCGGCCCACAACCTTCACTTTTAATGGTTGCATTAACACTTCTCATAGGATGGAAGAGACATCTATTAAGAAGAAAGCAGCAAAGAAGCCATAGTCTCATTTAGGAGCAGCCTCCACAGTGAGGGTGAGGCAGGTGCCATGCTCCACAAGGCCCTGTTGGCCCACAATCATGTGGGACCTTATTCCTGAAAAGTCAGCAGCACAAGCAGGAATCACCAAAGTTTCAGGGAACAGCAGCACCATGAGAGATACGTAACAAATTCAAGAACAACAATAATTAAAATCAAATAGCAATCAAAGGAGCTTCACATCTGAGGCAATATTTTAAAATAGAATATAAAATGATCTTTAAAATTCATATATTCAATAACTTTATAAAGAAAACAAAACAGAAGTAAATTCATAAAACAATAACAGGCATTTATGACAAAAGAATAGCCCAGGCATGAATAAGAACAGTTATACATGTAGGAAAAATAACAAATCAGAGACTTTGAAAATGAAAATATAATTAATGCTAAAGTAAAAAAAAAAAAAAGAAACTAATAGATTGACTAGCTGACTTTATAGAATTAACTAGTAAATTAGTGAGTTGGGTGATTGTGTGAGGGAAATCTCCCAGAACACAGCACACAGAAACACACCAAAATGAAGTGATGGTAATGGGTGTAAATATGGTTATGGTGATGGCAAAAGATATGCCACAAAGTACTTCAGAAAAGTTGGTTTAGCAATACTAATACCTGAAAAAATAAAATTTAAGATAGATAGCACAAATGGATGAAACATTCCTATTCATAAAATAAATATTAACCTGGATGATGTGAGTCACTAATTTTATGCCTCCAAGAAGCACAATTTGAAATACATGACTCAAAAATTGATAGATAGTGTCAGGAAGATGGCAGAATCTGGGCTTTGAGCAGCAAGGTACCTCCCTGTGAACTCCAATCCTTCGATAAAGATCTACTAAGTGCACGGATGCTTATTTCAGTGGAAAATTTTCGTAAAAATTGTGCAAGAAATTTAATTTCAAATTCAGGTTGACTTGGTGCAGTACAGATACAGCCTGAATGTTTGAGAGAACCAGGAGCCTGGGGGCCTCTGAGCCAAAAATTCTCCTTTCCTCACCCATTTCCCCAACTACTGTGACAGAAAGTACTTTGGGACAAGTGAGGAACTGGGGGTCAGTGGATGTTTGAGAAAAGTAAGCCTGTGGGCTTAGGAGTCAGAACGTTTAGGTCTGAATTCCAGCTCTGTGAGTCCTAGCTATGTGTCCCTGGGGACACCATTTAACTTCTCTGTTTCCTGAGTTCCCTCAACTGTGAAATGGAGATATGAAGCGTGCCAACTTCATACTTTTGCTATGGTCATAAAATCTATTAATATATGCAAATTGCTTAATAATAGCTGACTATGCTCCAAAAGTTAGATATTATTGTTAATAGGTAGAGTTTTAGTAACAGCAATAATTTTTAAAAATAGATCCTTTGTTCCTCAAGGACTTATGATACAGTGTGACAACCTTGGCACCATGATGATGAACCTGGGTCATGTGCCCAGTCCTATAATCACAGAGCCATTACCAGCACAAGGATCATAGTACAGGCAGGGCCTCTGGAGGAATCACTGTGACTAGGGCAAG
This sequence comes from Mandrillus leucophaeus, assembly GCF_000951045.1. Lineage (NCBI taxonomy): Eukaryota > Metazoa > Chordata > Mammalia > Primates > Cercopithecidae > Mandrillus > Mandrillus leucophaeus. The sequence continues at coordinate 409,508 of NW_012098210.1, forward strand.
GCACATCCTAATAAGTATCTACACAGATGCTCATGGAAAAGGTGCTCCAAATCTTGTCTCATGCTGGGATGAGAGAGAAGAAAATACTTCCAAGTGGAAATCAATAAGAACAGAAGACATTGGATGTGAGGGTGGGTCCCTTGGATAATACTGGAAAGAGGCTGACTGCCACAAGGCCTGCTCTCTCTCCCCCGGGCACTCATTTGATGCCAGGGTTCCTATGACCCTTTCTCAGCTTACAGTCCCCAGCCAAGAGGAATCTGTGCTGTGTTTGGATCTTCAGGGGCTATAATTCTGGAGTGTGGCAAATCTGAAGTCTCATGGCTGTTGCGGAGCTTTGGGGATGGAACCAAATCCAACCACCGAATGACTCCTGCAAAAAGTCCTTCTATCTGTCAACGAGTAAAAAGCTGGCAAAAGCAAAAAACAAGTACTCTTAGATCTTTCTGAGAAATGAAGTCACAGGGAAAACCAGTGTCCCTAAAATTGAAGAGATAGACAGGGGGATATAGAGAATCACAACTTTCTAGAGAAGAAATTGATGAGCAGAAACCTCTAGGGGAACCAGTGCTGGGGTTAGGAAAACCTAAACTGGAATTGATAAATTGCATAAGGCTCAGTGCAGACAAGTCTGAGAGTTAAAAACTCCAGGAGGACCTAATCACAGAAGGCTCCCACACTTTTCGGAGTTTTATCTCCAGGAGCCTGACTGGGTCTTCACAGTATTGGAGAAAAATCTCTTTATGCTTCCAGCAGGGGGAGGAGAAAAGGAACCATTTTGAAATACACTAGAGCATTCAGAAAATATTTATAAATCATACATCTGGTTAAGGATTAACGTCCAAAACATATAAAAACTCAAATAATCCAATTTAAAAATGGGCAAAGGACCTGAACAGATAATTCTCAAAAGAAGACATAAAAATGGCAAGTAGGTACATGAAAGAAATGCTCAGCATCACTAATCATTAGGGAAATACAAATTAAAAACACAATGAGATATCATCTCACACCTGTTAGAATGGTTTTGTTAAAAAGATAAAAGACCACAGGTGTTGGAGAGGATGCAGTTAAAAGAGAACTCTTATGCATTGTGAGAAATAATGTAAATTCATACCATCATGATGGAAAATGGCATGGAGATTCCTCATATTGTTCCTCTTAACAAGGCCTGCCTTGAGGAGAAACTGTTTTACCAGAGTCTAACCTGTAAGCATGTTTCAGAGCACAGAAAGCTCCTACAGTTTTCTAAGTTTCATCTCCAAGCGCTTGACTGGGTCTTCACCGTAACGTGCTTGGGGGAAGAAAAATATCCAACTCTAGCGCCTGTTAGCTTTCCACATGGGGGAAGGGAAATACCCAACTCCAGCTCCCTCTAGCCTTCCACATAGGGGAGGAAAAATACACAACTCTAGATCCCTCCAGCCATTTTGACCCACCCAAGTGGGGAAAACTGAGAAGTCCTAGTGAAGTTCACAGGGGCACCAAAAGACTAGTACCCAATTACAGTAGTGTAGAATGTTTCTCCTCCCGTACACCTTACCACAACATCATTAAAGTACCATTTACAGTAGTTCCCTCTACTAAGTACATCATGTACAGCTATGGAAAAAAATTACAAAGCATATTAAAAGGCAAAAAAATAAAGTTCGAAGAA
>NW_012098210.1:415329-416773 GCF_000951045.1 Mandrillus leucophaeus
AAGAAGGCCGGGCGAGGTGGCTCACGTCTGTAATCCCAGCACTTTGGGAGGCCGAGGTGGGCGGATCACAAGGTCAAGAGATCGAGACCATCCTGGTCAACATGGTGAAATCCCGTCTCTACTAAAAATACAAAAATTAGCTGGACCTACTGGCACATGCCTGTACTTGGGAGGCTGAGGCAGGAGAATCGCTTGAACCCAGGAGGCAGAGGTTGCAGTGAGCCAAGATCAAGCCGCTGCACTCCAGCCTGGTGACAGAGCAAGACTCTGTCAAAAAAAAAAAAAAAAGAAGTACTTCATGGAGAAGGAAAATAATATAGATCAGAAACTCAAATCTACATGAAGAAAAAACATTGGAGAATAAGTGAAGCTAAAATAAGCTTTTGTTTTTAATTGATCTAACAGAAAACAGTCTGTCTAAAATAATAATAGCTAAAATGGATTCAATTATATATATACACACACGCGTAATTTTGTATATATATATATGCTTATATATAAGTGAAATGAATGAAAGCAATAATATAAAAGATGGGGAGAGGATTAAGAATATTTTATTATAAGGTGCTTGTACTACCCATAAAATGGTATAGTGTTATTTGAAAGTGGACTTGAGTTAGTTGTAAATGAATTTTGCAAACTCCAGGGCAACTACTAAAAAAGCTTTTTTAAAAAGTATAACTCATAGACTAAGAAAGGAGAAAAATGAAATTTACAAAAGACTCAACTGAAACCATAAATAACAGAAATAGGGTAGAAGGCAAAGGTAGAAATAAATAGTAAGGGCAAAAAATAGAAAACAGTAACAAATGTGGTAGATATTAATTGAACTAAGTCAATAATCACCTTAAAACCTCAATTGCCTAAATATTTCAATTAAAAGACAGATTGGAATAGTGGATCATGAAACAAGACCTAACTCTTGTTTATAAGAAACCCACTTTAACTACAGAGGCACATATAGATTAAAAGTAAAGGGATAGAGTAAGGCATACTATGTTAAAACTAATCAAAAAGAAAGCAGGAGGAATAATATTAATTTCAGACAGAGCAGACTTCAGAGCAAGGAGAGAGAGACATTACATCATGATAAAAGAGTCAATTCTCCAAGAAGACATAATAATCCTTAATGTGCATGCACCTGACAACAGAACACCAAAATACATGAGGCAAAAATATATAGAACTGCAGAAGAAATAGATTAATCCAATATTATGGTTGGAAACTTTAGCACCCCTCCATCAGAATCAGATGGCTTCAGCAAGCAGGAAGTCTGTAAGAACATAGTTGAACTCAGCAGCACTATTAATCAACTGGATACAACTGACACCTATGGAGTGCTTCATTCAACAACAGCAGAATACACATTCTTCTTGAGTTTGCATGAAATGCTCACCAAGATAGACCATATTTGTATAAAATAAATTTATATAAATATATATAA